>NC_053455.1:27342290-27705119 GCF_015227805.2 Hirundo rustica
TTGGCCAGTTTGTTCCCTCTGCTGCTTTTTATGCCTTGGCTAAAGGATTGATTTTGAAAAATTGTGTGTACTAATTACTGGGAATTGTGTTGTTTCATTTTGTTTTTTCATGATGCTGAAAAATTGTAGATTTCTCTGTTCTGTAATTCCTGTAGCATTAACGGTTCAGTTTACTGACATCTTGGCAGTCAGTATAAAAATTTCTAACACATAAGTTATAGTTAAATCAGGTCTTTGGAAGAAGTAAACAAAACTTTTTCAGCCCTATTTGACAAGAGGTGGGGGAGTTTATTTGTTGGGTGGGACTTATTTTCTTTTGTGTTATTTTCACCCAGTATCTCTGTCTTTGAATAGCTGCAGTTCTAAGTACCTAGTTCTATTTAAAAAAAAAAAAAAAAAAAAAAAAAAAAAAAAAAAAAAAAAATCTGGTAGCTATTAGTTAGTCTTGGTGGATCTAGGGGGCTTGCTGCGGGATGTGAGCAGGAGGGGTTGGTTGGAGGGTTTTGAGGAGTTTGTTTTGATTTTTTTTTTTTTTTAATACTGTCTTGTCTCACTGTCAATCAGAGAGAAAAAATCTGCAGATGGTAAAGTGTGGTTGGATTTTGTTTTAATCTCATCTATTTCAACACAGTTCTTATTCACATCTTCCCTTGGGTAGCACTTGTGTATCAATACTAAATATATATTAATTTTGTCTAAGGTTTAGATTCTTTACATTTTCTTTATTTATTTTGGCTAGAAACATGATTGTGGGAGCTAGGAAAAAATTGAAGAAGGTTTTTTTGCCCCACACTGTGATACACATAGATACGCTAGTTACAGAAGAGCTGGAATTATTCTGGTGTTGTTTTAACATACACTAACTTTTGTTTTCTGTTTGTTGGGTAAAACACAGTTTTTCTTAAGTTGATAAAATCCCAAAAAGCCATGTCAGTTAGTCTCTTGTTTGGAGGGTGTGGCAACATTTGGGAGCATTTGTAAGTCCATGTACAGTTTACTTCTATCTCTCTACTAATACCAAATACCTACTAATAAAGAGGATGTCATCACAAAGTTATCTTGTCTATATAATATTAGTGATTTTTATTGTTTTTACAAGTTGTCTCAAAGTACTTCATAGAGCAGTTTATGAACTTCATACTAAATTAGTCAATTAAGAAGCAGAGGTCATGGCTTGAGTGTGTGTGTTCATGCATCTGAGTGTGTTCCCCTCTATCACAGAAATGACTGTAGGCTTCCTGGGAGAGGAACCCCCCAAGTCAGTGGCCTCACATGGGTGACCTTTTCTCATTCTCATGAACGTGTACAACTAAGGCCAATGCTGCTGGCACTTACAATACAGTAACATCAGTATATCTCTGAAGAGTGTCATAAACAAGGGGGGTTTTTGAGTGTATGCTTTGCAAGTCTGAGAGAAGATAATTTCACAAGCAGAATTCTGCATTTGTAAAACTCAACATCCATCCGTGTAGTTTCTACTCACTAAGTCACCATCTCATTAGGGAAGTAGAATATGTTATTGGATCTGAAATCTGAACTTCACTGTGCTGTTTACTTGCAGCTCAGCTAGTTATTCTTCATGAGTTTAAATGTCTGCAATTTGGAGAACAAGGTGCGATGGTCCTCCCTTTGCCTTGCATTTTGAAGTTTTAAGAGGAAGTGGCATGCAAAAGCTAGGATATTCGCCATTGCTTTCTTTATTTAGGGAAGGAAAACAGGAGAGGCAAAAAATCTGTGGTCAGATGAGTGATCTTTTCCCGCTCCATCCACAGAAACATGAATTTTCATTCAAAATCTTGAAAACAAATGTGCAAACATTTTTTACTTTTTTTTAGTAGCGTTGACCGACATCCCTCTCCACCCTCTTTCCCCAAGGATTCTGTTACATGCCTGTGCCTTCAAACTTGCCTTTTTGAAATTCTCATTCTCCTGCCATTCGCCCCCACTTCCTCTTTGCCTCCTCCCTCTCCTCCCTCTCATCCCATTTCCTTTCTCCATCTTTAGGCGTGCTAACCCAATTTCTTGCACAGGCAGCTGCAAGCTGCCTCCTCTCCCTGTCTTCCCAGCCCCTACAGCATGAGGTGGTTTAGGTCTCCAGTGTATTTAAACAATTCAGGTTTAACTGCACTAGCGCTAGTTAAACATGACTTAGGCAATGGACGCACTGCTTCAATGTCTCGTGTTTTGTGGGGTTGGTTTGGTTTGGTTTTTTATATTGTGTACATGTACTTGTCATTATCTAGCTTCCCTTCTTCAGCTTCTGAGAGAGTTCCCTGTTTGTCAATTGGAACTTTCATGGGGCTTCTAACAATAATGCATACTTGTCCTGCTGTTTGAATTCTTGGCTCCAGAAGAATGCAAATCCTTTGCTTTTAATCATGTCTAAATATAGCTCTGAAACTAACTTAGGTGAGAACAGACTTCTAAAGAGCTTATCTGTTTAAGCTTATAGTGTAGTATTCCTTAACAGACTGAATACCGTTTTCCAGCTCTAAGATATTAACAATAAGATCAATGTTGAAACTCAATAAGTATACAATGTTGATAACTATGCTATGCTGTTGTCTTGATATTGTTTAAGTATTAATTTTAGGGGCAGTTGGATTGGAATTTAAGTGT
The DNA here is from genome assembly GCF_015227805.2 of Hirundo rustica. NCBI lineage: Eukaryota > Metazoa > Chordata > Aves > Passeriformes > Hirundinidae > Hirundo > Hirundo rustica. Next base: position 27,344,910 of record NC_053455.1, read on the forward strand.
GTTCAACATGAAAAGGAAGATAAATGAACTAAGCAAATTAGGTTTTGGTATGTGTGAGATAAGATTCTGAATTTTATTATATGCTGAACTTATATGTTACAGTCTCCATGTGTGGTTGATATCACTGTGATATCTATTTTGGTTTTGTCATGACTGGTTGTCGTTTGTTTTTGTGCAGGAAATCTTGTTGGATAATTCTGTGTTGGTAGGTCCCTGTGCCTTGTTAATCCTAAACTTTTGCAGTTTGCAGTGGTGTTTTTATTTCATCTTTTATCTTTCTTTTTAACCATTTTAATGTAATTTCTTTTAGCATGTCAAGTGATATTTTATTGTCATCCTAACCAGAGCCTTCCTAACTTTTTGCAGATGGCAGGAATACATTTCATTTATGTGCTTAGTGAGGAATAATTTTGTTTTTAATGGGTTAAGTACAGAAAGGGAACTGTTTGTACATTTAAGTTTTAATGTGATGCTTGCATTTTGTGTCTGTCATTTAGTCCTATCCCCTGCTTAGAATGTGGGAGAATGAGAGAGATGAAAAATGTGCATCTTGTGTTATGTTGGTAGCCTCAATTGGGCCCTCTGTTTTTTCCCTATTAAAAATGAGCACGGAATTTATGCATGTCCAACTTGAAGTAGAATGTGTAGCTTGCTTGCATAAATGTTGCATTAAAAGTCTCAGTTGCTTCTGAAGTTGCAATTCAAGTACCTTGCAGACATACCTATTGAGTCAGGTTCTTTTCCTTGTAGAAGAGGTATGCAGAAAGTGTATCTTTTTGTATATAATTGAGTCATTCTCTAAGTGTTGTAGTTTCATGTGCATGCATAGAAATTCCAAAGATGAAGCTAAGTTTTGTTAATCTAACAAAGCTAAAATTCTGTATTGCTTTTTTTTTTTTGTCATTAAGTTGCTTTCTTCAAGCATATGTTAACTAATATATATTAGTCATTTTGACTAACATATATTGGCCTGTTGCTAGCAAATGAGGAGCAGAGCCTAAAGCATGGTTCTCCTGCAGCAGACACTCAGCTCTGTCTGTTTTAAGGCTGGTAACATCTAAGGGTGCACAACTGCTTAGTTGTAGAGAACAACTTTTTTTCATTATAAACTAAACTTAATTTAGAAGAAGATGCATAAATATTAGTGTAGCCATCTTGCCTTACCACACAGCTAGTTTATCATATCTTTAGGATATGAAATCTCCACTCTAACAAAAAAATAACAAGCTCTTGAGGCTATGTCTTTGGGTTTTTTAAGTGTTTTTCCTTGTTCAGTAGTAGTGAATCTTTGATCATGTATTTTCCAGTAAAATAACCCACACACTGGCCTGTTGGTGTTCAAATATGATGGTGCTGTGAACTTTTTTGTTAGAAACTGCTTAGGAGAGCTGTCCTGTCTCAGTGTCATACATTCACCAGTAATTCTCATCCTTTCAATCAACTTCTCTAAAACATAATTTATTGCAAACTGAGTATATTTTTTCCCCCAATGATACTGCAGCAGTGTTCTCTCTGCCGTTTCTTACAAACTTCCTTCCATGCATGGAATTGTGTTTTACTAAAGCCTGATTGACTCTCTCACCCTTGGTTTCACTGACATTTCTCTAGTTACATCTGATGATAACTTGTACTGAGTTTCCAAGCCCATTGTATGCATATACCCAGTAGTCAAAGATTTAGTTATTCGCTGAGACCACGATTCACCTGACATTGAAGTTAATGGCAGGTTTTGTACAATATTGGTTGAGAGGTGGATTCAGCCCCAAACTAATATTGTAAGTTGCCTTTGGAGAGAAAATGCTAAAAGTACTGATATGTTTTATAAAATTGATTACAGGACTTGCAAAACATTTCATTTGGGGGTTTAAAAAAAAAAAAAAAAAAGGTGAGCAAAAAGACCATCAATTACATGTTTACTGACTTAACAGATTTGCCATAGCTGCAAGTGTTCAGAAAATACCAACCTTACTGAGGTGTTGCCACAGAGGTTTGTTGGCTATCTTACTGTATCTTCTTGCATGTTTCAGATGAATCTCTGTAGCTCATACTTATTACTGAGACGTGCAGTGGTAGCTTGCTTACGTCAAATTGTGCAAAGAGAAGCTGCTGAAGTATCAGAATATGCTGTTGCACTAGTGAAAGAGAGCAAAGAAGATTTTACTCCAGGTAATGTATTGAAGTTTTGAGACCAAAGAGCTTGATATACTGACAGTGAATTTTAAACACACGTTGCTATGGGTATGAAATGTTTTCTGCCTCAGTTGTCTATATAGTATCAGATTATGATAAAATGAAGAAAATGAGGAAATGAAAGGAGAGTTCCAGGGAAATCTAAGCCTACGTAGCCAGTAGGTGTTGTATTAACTCTTTGCTAAAAGGCCTGAGAGTGATCACTAGTGCATCATCATGTGCCTTTCTCAAGCTCATTTGGAAGTTTTCAGAAAGGAGAGACTATAGCCATTTTCAAAAACTGCTGATATTTAAAATTTGTAATATTGGTCAAATAAAAATTGGTCATATTAATTTAACAAATTATTTCCATGTGTTTGGTTTTGTGCTTTTTTGGAGAATAGTTTAAACTTCCATTTCAAGTTAAAACACTGTTTTAGAATTACCTTATGAAGTGAAATAATTTTTTTCAGGAACTAGATGCTGTGGAGATGGTAACACTGAAAATCAGAGTAGGATTCTTATTTTTTGCTGGGGTAACTTTCTTCCTGTTATGTGTTTTTGTAAAAGCGCAACATTTGTTTTGTATTCATAAGTTAGCTCTAGTGTTAAAGTGAAAAATATAGGTGTTTCAAAAATATTTCAGGGCTAGTAAGTACTTGTTCACAAGATACCCTGTGTGCAACCTTCAGTGGGGTTTCTGCACAGTATTGAGCTCACAGATTTTGTTCTTAGCAGATGTGAACATCAGAGAAATAGGCTTGGAGGGGGCATTGCTGGGCTTGCTGGACAAAGAATTGGATCCAAGATTGTGCCAAGATATCAAAGAGACTCTTACTCATATGCTTACTTCAATGGCAGTTGAGAAGCTCTCTTTTTGGCTGAAGCTTTGTAAAGATGTTCTTGCTGCCTCTGCTGGTAAGTCTTAATACACTGTAGCTCAGAACACAATCAAAATAAGGCCTGCAGCAGTCACTGTGTCACTGAGGGAAAGTGTTCAAGTTTCTTGAATGTTTGCCATTTATGAGGTGTATAATAGTCATTCATATTGTGTAAGATTGGATCCTTTAACTTACTTCCTTCCCCATTGAACAAGTCCTTGTAAACATCTTAGGATGTGTTGCCTATTCATATTCTTGTTGATTTATACCCCTAATCTTAATTAATTTCCATATCAGGAATGGAAATACAGAGCTCGAGACCTGTGCAATTACCTGCAAGAGAAGTATTCTGACCAGTTCTTCTATTAGTAATAGAACTGATGCAGCCCTATTATATCATAATGGAATTCTTGAGTGCACAAAATCAATTACTGTGCTGAATATTGGTGGGGATGAAGGAAATTCTTTTACCTGCAGTGCAAACGGAAAACTTGCATTTAGACATTTTGATTTGGAGCAGTACTAACTTCTAATGCATCTCACTTATTTTAAAAGGGTTTTTTTCTTTTGCTTCTTTCACTGAAGTTCTTAGTTTACTTTTGTGATATTGATCTTGTCTTCCAACAAGTAATATCAACCAAATGTCGACAGTTTCATTATAGTTGAATTCTAATATTTGCTTCAAGATACCAAGATTAAAGGGAATCACCATGAATTTGAGGCTGCAGTTAGACTTCAATGAGATTCTTTTCTGTAGGTTTCAGTTACAGTAAGAAAGAATATTATGTTTGGTTTTTTTCCCTCTGTGCCCTAAATACAGATTTCAATACAGTAGCATCAATAGAAACCACTCAAGAAGAGGAAACTGCCAAAGGGGATGATGTATCTGTATTAACGTCTGACAGTGATGACATGTTCCATCCTTTCCGAAATCCACGATGGTCCACCAGAGTTTTTGCTGCAGAGTGTGTTTGCAAAGTTATAAGCCAGTGTGAAAATGCAGGCAGTGCACATTTTGACATAACTTTGGCTCAGGAAAGAAAACAACGTGATTCAAGAGGTATGTGTTAAGCACTGGAAGAATTTCATAGAATACAAAGTATGCTTAAAATACGTATTAGCTCTTTGCATCGTAATGAACTTCATCATAAATTTGTTGTTTGTAATCAATGAAGCCTCTAATTACTCTGATTGGAAACCTGTATTCTTTAGGATGTAGAGAAATTTTTATTTGCTAAAAGAATGGCATCTTACTGCAGCATTTACACTCAGTTTCCTGGTTATAGCACCATGGTGTATGCGTAGGAAGGCGTTGTTTCTGTATAAGCACTGGCAGTCACGAGTGATAGCTGGCACTAGCCTACAACATCACAGTTTGGTGTCTGGGGGTATGACTTTAAAAAATGCCACTTCTTTCTTTCCATAATTTGCATAATCACCAGTGCCATTTTTCAGTACCTCTCTGTGTGTATCTGGAGGTGTTTTCCTCAACACTCTTTTAGAAAATCTGTCTCATACATAAAGATGTTTATACTTTCCTCTAAGTACTTTTTTTTCCCCCCTATATTTAAATGGAAAGCAGACTAGATCAGCTAACGTAAGATAGTCAAGTAAAATTGATCTATGTGTAAGCTGTCTGAAGTGAATCCTTGATATGTGTTAGGATAAAATGTAAAATATGCATTTTGAAAACATTTGGAACAGTCCTATAAAGCACATTTTGCCTAAATTTAAATTTAATAGAACTATTTTATTTTTTAATTTCTGTTTTCAGATGACTTTTTGGTATTGCATTTAGCTGACTTGGTCCGTATGGCTTTCATGGCTGCCACAGATCACAGTGATCAACTTCGTCTTTCTGGGCTTCAAATGTTGCAAATCATCGTTCGGAAGTTTGCAGCTGTTCCAGAACCAGAGTTTCCAGGTCATGTAATCCTGGAGCAATATCAAGCCAATGTAAGCACCATTGATAACAACTTAGAAAAGTTTAGACTTACAGTCAATTCTAAAAGTTTGCTTTTGCAGTGTGTAGGTACAGAGCTGGGTTTCAGTTACTTTGTTACTGAAGTATTGTTAATTTATTCAGACTTGATTTCTTTAGAAATCATCTTTTCAGTTGGCATATAGTTTTTTAGCCCCAAAGTTTTTCAAGTTTCAGCATTTTTCTTTCTTGATATAACAAAACCAAAATAGATCATTGGTGGGGGTTTTTTTTTGAAAGCATGGGTTTCAGAGTGTGAAAGTATTGCAAGAAGTGTTAGGAATAACTACAGTTTTAAACTCCACTTAGCAATAAGTAGCCTTTGCTCTGCAGCCATCACATTTGGAGATCTTGCCAAATAAACAAGCTAGAGAAGTGTGGATTGTACTCATAAGGTCCATTTCAGTTGAGTCTTGGTTTAGATCTAGAGAAAAGATGTTCTGGTCATTTAACATCCCAGACCGCACTTGTGTTAAATATGACAGGCAGCTGTGTTAAGCTTCATATAGCTTCAATTTCTAGCAGGCACTGAATAGGTCAGATCACTTTCTCTCATAGAATTGGAGAGACACTGAAGACATCCTGACCTACTTTGATCTTGCTTTTGCCATTGTAATTCTATTTTTTTTGGCGCTCCTTTTTGGGAAGGAAGTGCCTTGGTCTAGTCTGAAGCTATCAAAGGGAAAAAAACCAAAACATCTGTCCTTGCTGTCCAAAACCATCAAGCAGGTCACAAGTAAAGGTAATAATTTTCCTTGTAAGCTTCAGTAAACACTTCAAAGGGTTTCTGCTAATACTATGAACAGATCTCATCAGCTGTTTCATTTAAGTTTGAGATGTGGAACAGTTAAAAATCAAGTCTACATTGTCTGATTTTTTTTTTCCCCTTAAAAATATCATAATAATCCAGAAAAAGATGGATAAAAAATTTCTGGACTTAAGTAATGACTTCCTAAAATCTTGTTCAGAAGTTCCATACATGAAGTCTCAGCTTTAGAGAGTCTTAAGAAATTGTCATTAATTGCCATTAGAAACAAATCCTTTTCAGTTATTTCACAACCATTTATTTTAGTACTTGCCCTTTGGGATGAAAGTGCAGTACATCAAACTTAAATGTGGGTTTTCAAATCCGTGCTGAAGCAGTCCGGGAATCTTTTATTAGTGAAATGGTCTTCAGCGGTGCGAGTAGGTAAAACCTCTGCAGCCCAGAAACTCTGTGCTTGTGTATTCTTTTTTAGGTACCTGGGGTTTGTGCTCTCCCCTTTTTTCACTTTCCAGAGTTTACCAGCTTCACTTGTCTGTTTTCTTAAATCTGTATTCTTTCTGAGTAAGGAAATCACTCGCTAGGTGTCTTGCAAGTGTTTAATGGTTCAGCACATTGTTGTTTCTTTTGTGGGCTCCTCATCAAGTCAAGCATTCAGGAAGGAAGACATTACTGGTTTTGTTTTAGACTGTGCAAAAAATAGAGTCAACCGTGAAGACCACTCTCAAAGAGAACAATGTCTTCAGTGTAAGCAAAACAATAAAAATATGACTGAAACCGTTTCTCTGCTCTTTAATCTCGCTGAATCTGTCCGTGAAAAAATGACAAAGGAACTATGTTTTATAAAGGAAAACTGTAACAAGGTGTGATTATGAAAAGTAAGTCTTTAGTCAATTGTTCACTATGTATTAAATGTTGTATAACTTCTCTTTAGGTTGGAGCAGCACTTAGGCCTGCCTTTGCTCCTGAAACTCCTCCTGATGTCACAGCAAAAGCATGCCAGGCAAGTGTTGAAAGTCATAAGCCTCTTAGGTAATAGACTCTCTGAAATATTTTTTTTGCTTGATATGCAACACAAGAAAAAGGAAATAAAACTTCCATTCACAAAAAATAATGTCACCTATGTTACTTCTATATTGTGACAACTCAAACATTTTTGTCGCTTCAAAGCGTTTTGAGAAACTGTTGCAGTTGATATTTTGGCCATTTGTGACACCCCACTAATGCTTTGATTTTCGCTGCTTGAGTATACTAAACCAAGATGTCATTTAACATTTGTTATTGTCTGAGAGTAACTGTATCTTGGTAGAAATTAAATCTGGCTTTCATAATTTTACAGTTGGAAAAATGAGCATCCAGTGGTTTTTTTTTCTTGTTCCTCATTGTTTCTGTTTCACAACACTAGGTATGCAGTGCCTGGATAGCAAGTGGTGTAGTAAGTGATCTTAATGACCTTCGAAGAGTTCACCAGTTGCTTGTGTCCTCTTTGCTCAAAGTGCAGGCTGGAAAAGAAGCACAGAATCAACAATATAATGAAAGCACCTCAACTATGGAAGTACTAGCTGTCCTTAAGGCTTGGGCAGAGGTTAGTATAGCAGCTCTGTAATGTTAGTCTTGATATTGGATAGGTGAGTTAGAACCTTTCAGACAGAATTTTCATGAATTTCTAACATTCTTCTTTAATTAGAAGGTGCTGACCCTTTGCTTTGCTACCTCTAGAAGTACATGAACTTTGTAAACTTGAACAAAGCACTGCTAATTAAACTAGTTTTATTATACTATACATTAAGAATGATGTATCATACTTAAAAATATGAATTCCTTTGAATAGTTCAATATTGATTTGAAATTGTATGTTATAAATATTTATGATGATGGTCCACTCAATAGGTGTCATTTTTCTCATTACCTATAGGCGTTTTATGTCTTAGAAATAGATCTTTTAAACTAATATTGTCAGTTCAGTGCTGCTTTGGTTAAATTAAAGTCACTTGTTTTTATATGTGTAAATGCAAAGTTAAATATTTAAAAGTCAAAAATGTGAATCTTGTACACCACCTCCAAAAGACGTGTATTAGAATCTAGTGATAGTGGTGGTCAATAACCAGGTAAAGATGAACATGTTATGAAGGTGGATATTTCCATGTATAACTAGGAAGGTACTTTGGTGGAGAAAGTAGTCAATAGATAGGTTTTATGTAAACATTTGTAGAAAAATATACCAATGTTTCAAGTACATATTTGAGGACAGATATTGACAAAATAGCAAAGCCCTTGGAGATAAGATAGAAAGTGGGAATAAAAATCTTGAAAGCATGCTTACATTGAGATGTTTAAATAGATCAGTGTGTTTAATCTGTTCAGGAAAAAAATGAAGTGCTGTGATCAATTTAAAATCATTACATGAAGAAAAGGTTTTTAACAGCATATAACAGCCTTTCACTGATCAGAAGCCAGGACAAAATTCAGACCAGATGTAAGGCTCAACTTTCAGAAGTGAAGATCTGTAGGTTGTTCCAGCCTATATTTAAGATCAGTAGAATTCTTCAAAGGCAACTCTGTAGAGCTTCCTAAAAGTTTTTGTGACCTGTAATTTACAAATATTTCAGTTAAGCCCTAGGCAGTTCCTTCTCTGTTAGAATCTTACCTATTTCTTGTTTATAGAAATTAAAGGAATTCCCCCATCCTGTTGCTGCAGGGAGATGTGAGACAAGGGCTTGGTGTGTGTTCAGTTGCTGGTCTGGGACAACCCACTACAACTGGCAAACATGAAAAAGATGCAGAAATCGTAATTGCAGGAAGCTAGTATTCAACAAAGCTGACTTGAGATTCATTGAATTTAAATGTGTCCTTTGTAGCTGAGAAGAGCTTCCCTCCAGGGGCATTTTGGAGAGCCTACAGAGAGCTGTTAGTCTGAAACATTCTCAGTTCTATCTTTTTGATAACCAGAGAGGTATCTAGGGAAATTAACACTGAAATTAACTATGGATGGTAACACTCAAAGTTTGCGAAGTATGCAAGATTGTACTTTTCATTCTTTACTGCTAACAGGAGGTTAACACATAATTTTCAGAAGTCAGTTCCAAGTGCCATTTCAGCATTTCAGTTAAAAAAATATTTAGGAATAAGTTAACTTGCTTCTGAATCATTATTATAGGCATATTATTTGATAGTTCTTCAGTCTTGTAGCTATAACAGGGTTTGATGTTTGGAAGCAGAAACTGGACAAATGTTAGTAGTAGGTAAATTATATTTTTTAAGAGCAGGGTACTTAATTGCAGATAAGAATTTTAGTAGTTTATCCCATTTTAGGGATTCTTGCATCATGATTAGCTGGGGAAAGGATTCAGAACGTTTAGAGAATAAGTGCTTGTTCACCCATGCTTACTGGACTTCAAGCAGAAATACACTGTGTCACCGAGACACACAAAGCAATCACACGCAGACAAGAGATTTTCACAGAGGTTCTTCTGATCCAGCTCCCAGCTGAAGGAGCGGAGAGAAGAGAGCCCCTTTGTTTATTTTTTACTTTTTATACATTTGTGGGTCTAGCAGAAGATTGGCTTTTTGGGGTTTCCACCCCTCAGCCTCAGTGGCCAGACGAATTGTCAGTTACAATTGTTTTCAGGTTAGAAATATGCAAACAAAGGACAGAGAATGAAAAACAAAGAATTTGTTTATGTTACATCTGTGGGAAAGGTAGAAAACTGCTCTTAATATTGTACAATAACTAAAAGATCTGACTCCATTTAAGAAAATCAAAAAGCTCAGAAAAACCAGGGTAACATCACTGTAGGAAATCTCATGCCTGTTCAACAGGCAGTCATGATAGTGATTACAGCATTTTGCCAAGTGTTAATATTTGTAACACTCTATCCAAATATATCAACAGGTTTACATAGTTGCTGTTGAAAGGCAGAAAAACCAAAGTGATACACACAAGCACTGTTTAAAAATTGCAAACTCCTCGGAAGAAAGCTACAGAGATGTAACATTTTCAGCCAGTGGTCTTCTGGACTTGGTACAGGCAGATCTTGGAACACTGAGCAAGCTCTGGCTTGCTGCACTTCAGGATTTTGCTCTCTTAACTTTGCCTCCAGAATATGCATCCCAGCTACCTGCTGAAGGTAAAAAGGCAAATGAGTTTTATATTCATTTGTGTAGACTAAGCCTACGTATGGACCTATTTAAAGATTAGGACTGCTTTTGAGAACAGAGGTTTCATGGATGGGAAGAGTGGTTTGGTATTATTCATTGGCTATCTTTATGGTTGAAAGAAGAAATAGGTAATCTATTGCATTCTGTCCAAATCTAAATGAAGTGCCCTCATTGCCTCATGGGCTTGAATTTTAATACCAAACATTTTTAAAAAAAAGGTCCTACATAGATAGAACACAATCCCATCTTAAGAATGAGAAAATACAGTAGTTGAAAATGAATTACACCCTTTAAACTAATTTCTTTTCTTGTAGGTGGTACATTTTATACAGCAGAGACAATTGAAAGTGCCAGACCTCATTACTACAACTCCTGGGCACTGATCCTTTATGCTACAGCTTTATGGCTCACTAGCACAGGTTTCATTGTTGTTGATCCAGATGAAGGAGTTACAAATCTCTCCAGACCTGTTACTCCAACTACCATGTGTCAAGATTCTTCTACCAGGCCCCTGGCGAAATCTCCTGAGGATGTGAATACTGACAGATTTCATCTTATCTTGGGTTAGTGAGTGAGTGCATAGTCTGCCTAGATGCTGTAACTCAGAACAAAGATAAAAGCAGTAGCAAATAAATTTTTAATTTAACTGCATCATTCAATATTGCAGCTTTTGGAAAAGCATACAGTCAGAAGAATTTTAAGTCTTAGTGAGAAAATTCTAAGGCATTTTCCTTAATGTGGTGCAAAACACACTGTGAGCTAAACAAGTCTTGAACAAATGCTTATTGCTCTGCTCAAAACCGTGCAAATTCAAGGGTGGATTTTATAGTGTTTGTACCAGTACACTTATGGAGGATGTGGATTAGTTTCATTGAAGTGCAGTTTTACATCACACAATAGTTTATAGGTTGGAAAGGACTTGTGGAGGTCATTTTGTCCACCTCTTGCTCACATAGGGTCACATAAAGCCAGCTGCCCAGGACCATGTCCAGACAGCTTTTGAATATCTGTGTGGATGGAGACTCAATTCCTCTGGGCAACCTGTGCCAGTGCTCAGTCACCCACACAGTAAAAAGTATTTCCTTGTGTTCATATAAAGCTCTGTTAAGCCTCCACTACTGCAGGAGCTAATCAGGTAGTTGAATTCAGTTCTCTAAGTTTACAAAGTTAAGCATTTCTGGTTATATTTTTTTCTTGGCCTCTCTTTTGTATCCCTCTTTTATAATCTCTTTTTGGAATAAGTTTGTATGACTTCCTTGCATGTGTTCTTTTGAATCCCAGTCTTTCTGCAGAGAGCCAGCTCCCTTTTGAACTCCATTGCTCTCTCAGTTAGAAGTGGGACTTCTGATACAAAAGCTGTTCATTTCCCCTGCTTCCTCTACTGCTTAGTGCATCAAATATCATGTACTTGATTGTGGGCATCTGGCTTGTTTATTCTGCCTTTGAATAAAATAGCATTTTAATTTTCTTTCCCTACAGAGAAACTAAAAGAATTTAAAACTGCTTTTCTGATGCACAGCTGTTGTTTAGTGGGCACTGATTAGTTTCCCAAGTCATCACACGTTTTGGGATTACAGTTGTACAACTGGGATGAGAATATGGATTGTAGTTCATATGAAGGTTATCTGCAATATTTTGAGGAGTCCTGAAAGCTGAGGAAAAAAGATAGCTCTTGTCTGCTCTAGGATTTACAAGCTTAGGCTTCATGTACATGTAATTTACTTACTGCTGGTTATCTAGATTTCAGCACTTTTTTTTTTTTTTTTTTTTTTTTTTTTTTTTTTTTTTTTTTTTTTTTTTTATGGAATATAAAGCCTCAGCCTTAGAGTTTGTGAACTGCTATAACTTTCAGCATTTCCTTCTATTACATAAATCAGAGTGATTGGACAAATACCCTGCTATATACTCATTATTAATTGTTCTGTCTGCTCATTAGACCTCATGTTTTATTCAGAAATTGCTGGGTTTTATTTATGTTAGTAGCCAGTTGTAATTGAGTCTTATGCTGTCTAGAAGGTGAAGTGTCTTGTATTGTTTTGATAGAAATAGAGTTCTTGCCCCAAGCTATTAGCAATAGGTGATCTGTGGTTACTCTGTGAGTAACCTTCTGTGAAGTTACTTAGTAGTGGACAAAACTACTTCTTAAAATTTCAAGTACACATGAGGGTTCTTTTTTTCTGATGCTTACAGGAATTAGTGTGGAGTTCCTGTGCTCTCCTCGATCAGATGCAGCAATGGAGAACATTATTGCCTGCTTACATGCCCTGCAGGCACTCTTTGATGTTCCATGGCCAAGATCTAAAATAGGTGGTGATCAGGTAATGCATAATGCCCCCCAGAATTAAGGCATATTTTTAATCTGAACAGTACCTCTACAATCTCTTATATTTCCAGGAATCTTCAGTGTATAAGTGGTAAGTAAATTATATGCTTTACACAAATCCAAAGCTGTAGAGGGAGGAGATTAAAAAAAAACAAAAAACCACAGCATGGAACCTGTAAGGTGAGGAGCAGAGAACTTGAGGACATTTCGTCAGGAAGGAGTAATTAGGTGAATAGGATGAGAGCCAAGTAAAGACAAAATTCTGGAAAAGAGTTTTCTTTCTCTCTGTCAAGACATAGTTGAATTAATTCTGTTGTAAAAATCAAAGTTGATAGAAGATTGGACTAAAGCAGTGATACCAAAAAAAAAACCAAAACAACCAAAAAAACAACAAAACAAAACAAAATTTAAAAAAAAAACAAAAAAAAACAAAAACAAACAAACAAAAAACAAAAACAAAACAAAAAAAACCACCACCCCCACACCATAACAGTGATCCTAAAAAGAAGTAGTAATCTGAAATGAATTTTTTTTTTTTTTTCTTTAAGGTTTATACCATCCCGTGTCCCATGCAATTGTCTAACCCAGTGAAAGTGAAAAAGCCTGTGGACATGGCTAAATTGTGCTGATTATCGATGCTCTGTCCAAGGAAATAGAGTAGTGTATAGTGCAGGAGGGGTACAATGTAGTTTGTAGTGTCCACACCTTCAAGAGTTAAGAAGCCAGAAGATAAAGATTACTTTGGCTTTTTTAGTTGCCCTATATCTTAAATAACAGTGATAACTGTTTTGTTGGGAGAGTTGATAGGGATTGCTGTTACTGGGAGCTAGGAGCTGGAATGGTGAAGAAGATGCCAATTCCTATGATTGTATCAATTACACTGTGTTCCTTAGTGAGATCAATCGGAGTAATACTGTTGACTTGAACAAGTATTAACAAGTTCCTAAAACTCATACATTAAAATTAAAATAGGTGTTCTTCTTACTATAGGAGTTGGGTGTGGAGCTGCTGAATGTTTTGCATCGACTGATACTGACCAGAGAGTCACCTGATATTCAGCTTGCTGCACTTGAAGTGGTTCGCTTGATTCTTTTTGCAGCTCAGGAACATGTGAAGGAAAAGCGGAGAAGTGCAGAAGGTATGCGCAGTGCTGTATGAGGTGTTTGAATACCTATTATCAGAATTAAAGCAATTCTTTCTTGGAAAACTGGATTCCAAAATATGTCTTTATTGAAGTGTTTCACAGATTCTAATTCTAGTTTACTTAAGAAGACAGGCCAGGTCCCTGAAATAAGGAATTCAGGTAAGATAACTAGCAGGTGGTTTAGGTGTTGAGCAGAGGGCAGAAAATAAGAAGAAAAACTGCAGAGACTGCAGGTGGGTGGTGTCAGGGAGGGAGGAGTCCTAGTGAAAAGCTGGGGTCAGCTGCAATTGAGCAATGGACAGACTTGGCGCACACAGCTGTTACAAGCCAGGTTCCAATAGTTACTCTGATTGTAACTTCCTAACATTCATTTTCTAAAAGGAAAAAAACTTGGAGAAGAATCAAAATGCTTGCATCAGGTGACATCATATTGGCTTGGTGCCTCAGGATCTTTTATGTCAAAGCCTATTGCGCACCCTTTTGCCTTTTGGCAAACACTGCCTAGTTTGCTTATTCAGAAGGATGAGTGTTTGCTAGTAGAATTTTGAATACATACCCATACACATATATATATGTAAAGATTATACTTTGGTGCTGAAACAGTCTTAAGTAAACTTTTTGGAAACAAGTCACAGCCTGCAGACTTCTGCCATATTTCTTGGTTTTCTTTCAGTTGATGATGGTGCTGCAGAAAAGGAAACATTACCAGAATTTGGAGAAGGCAAAGACACAGGGGGACTGGTGCCTGGGAAATCATTAGTCTTCGCAACACTGGAGCTGTGTGTTTGTATTCTTGTCAGACAGCTTCCCCAGCTCAATCCTAAATTAACTTATAGCCCTGTAGTTCCACCTGGAAAACATCTGTTACTGTCAGAAGATGGAAGTAGACTGGTAGCAGCAGCATTAGTTATTCTCTCTGATGTTCCTTCAATCTGCTCTCCTGAAGGTATGCTATTTCATCACAAGAAAAGATAAATGAAAGAATATTAGGCCCTTCTCTCCCTTTCTTTTTACTTAATTTTCTTAGCTAAGTCTGGCAGCAAGTTTTGTTGATTTGCTTGTGACAATTTCTTTTTCTAATTATTTTTTGACTGTCAAATTGCAGAACGAGTTACAAAACTGAAGCAATTCAATGAGTAGTTTCTCTTTTCATCTCACCCTATTAGCAGTGCAATTAATAGATTCATTTTGTACTGGGAAATATACAGCAGCTACATGATGATGTGCTACTTGAATTGTCTGTTCTGGAATTTATAGTGCAGACAAATTTAAAAGGGAAATGTTACCTTTCCGTCATTTGAACATTAACAATCAGCTGCAAGGAATTACAGTTGAATTCTCAGATTAGTTGACTTTTACCTATGATTCATTTTGGATTCACTCCAAACTTTAGGATGGTTCCCCACCACCAAACCTCAATATCATATTCATACATATAATCTTTCAGTACTGTTACAGCCACACATGCAAACCATTTCTGTCCTATTCCTCTGTTCCCACCTTAAGTACTGTTGTTACACCTCATGCAAATTTTTGGCATTTAGCACCCCTGAAAATTCCTTCTTTTTTAAAAAAAACTTGTTATCTGTTAAAGATTCTTCTATGGGGAATATGATACTCCAAGTGCAGTCCTTGTAAGGTGATGATATGCTTTCTCATTTCCATCTGCAGCCCGTTATTTTTCAATTCAAAGTTAAAGGAAATATAGCATCACCTAGATTTGAGGACGACTATCTTATATGAAAATAATCTGTGATTTTTTTTTTTTCTCACTGTAGCTGTTTTTGTCTTTAGCTGTCCATGTTATTCCACAAACAAACAGCTTGCAGGAACAGACCACAGAGAATGATAATGCTAGAGAAATTATGCATTTCATTCAGGTGGCTAAAAAGAGGAGCTTAAGCTTGCTTATACAGTCAGTTGAATAGGGGACCAGCTCCAAAAGTCAGTTCATAATCGAAGAGATGAGAATTCCTCTGTGGAATTGCATAATTTTTCCCCCTTTAGTAGGGTAACGAAGTTACCCTACCCACCCATCCTTTAGCAGGACTGAAGTTACGGTCCTGTGACTGCCATGTCTCTTACTTCAGGCACCTGTCATGATATGTTTGCATAAAAATATTTGCAAGTAAATGATGTTCATGACCTGCGTTTCCTACTGAATTTCAACAGTAAATTTTCAAAGACTTGGCTGTTCAAAAATAGCTGTCCTCAGCTTCAGGAAATACTTACACGTAGGTCAGAGACCCTCATTCAACAGATCTCTCATGAACATCAGTGTATTAAAATCTTAAAAACATAAGCGTTTTGCTGTTTAGGAAATGAGATAAGCATATTATGTTAAGCCATATGCTTAACTCTGTGCTTTGCTGAGTCATAACTTAGGACAGGAGGATCACATAAGTATAAGCAGGTTTCTAGATTGCCTCCAATATATGCAGGATTCTCTATGACTAATAGATTCCAAAACATAAAAATAAGTGAAATTGCTATGACATGTTATTCCTGTGAATTGAAAAACATTTTTAGCGGTCTCTTATTATGACTGGTCAACTATCAGATTCTCAGACATGGAAATCTCTTTAGTAGCCCATGGAATAATCTGCTTCTCTTCTTAGATCTTCTTTTTCCAAGATATTTTTTAGAGGCTTCTATTTAAATTCTAGGGGGGTTATACATATATTTATTCTGGAGTCCTTATTAACCTTACTAAATTCTTGACTTCACTGTCTTCCTGGAGCAATGGCATCCTTAGCTAACCACACATCGTGTAGTAGAAGTATTTCCTCTTTCCAGTTTTGACTTGCCCCCTGTTAATTTCCTTTACTGTATTGTCTTCGCATGCAAAATATACTTAGATGCTTATACTTTGTTTTCTACTCTTCTTTCTATATATAGTAGTATATACAAAGAATATACTATGTACCAGTATAAATAGTATATACTGTATATACTACTATACTTTGTATACTTCCCTGGCTTCTCTTCCATGAGAACCACCTCCTCAGTGATTCTGATCTCTCTGTTCTTACTTTTCTCTGATATGACATAATTCCACTCTTCATGCAGTGAAATCATCAAGGAAAAAATATACAATGCTTATTTTTAAGGAGAAGAGGTTTAAGTTCACTTAAGCAGTCTGACTCCTTGTTTGCTATAGCAGGCCACATGATATTTCAAATCTTTTCTTCAAATTACCAGTGCCTCTATTTATAGATATGCTTAAAAATGATAAATTATCAATAAAGAAGAGAATCCAAGAAAATTGCCTTATTTTTTAAAAAAGTAAAAGGTACCTGCATTTTTTTTTAATTTCTGTGAAATTAATTTGCATTGTTTTACAGGAAGCGTTTCAGTTCTTCCTACTATTTTGTACCTAATTATTGGAGTACTTAAAGAAACTGCTGTGAAGTTGCAAGATGGCCAGTTGCCTCTGACAGTTGCTGCATCTCTGCAAGCTCTCAAAGGACTCTTGTCTTCTCCAATGGCTAGAGCAGAGAAGAGCCAGAATGCTTGGACTGACCTTCTACGTAGTGCTTTGGTCACAGTGCTTGACTGTTGGGATCAAGGTAAGCACAAATATTGGGTTTATGAGTTAAAAATGAGAAATGTTTGTGCAAAACGTTGTTTGATTTTATTTAAATTAAATTCATGCACACCCACAAAAACACTTCTCTTTTAGTCACAAGAGAATTAGTTGGTTACTGTAGTGGTTTTAATTTAATAAAACTGGGCAGAAACACTAATTAATGTAGGGGTTTTAGTGTTAATATTTTTGTGGGAGGGAGAGATTAGGAGAAAAATAAACAAAGCAGGCTTAAGCTTAAAAATTAACAAAAAATAATGGTTTTATTAACACACACTAAAAGAATAGAAAAAAACCTAAAACAGAATGAAACTTTAAAAACACGCTTCTTTCCTCTTACAAACTATTAACTTTCTTATTAAACAACATAGAAAGACACAACTTAGGATTTTCAGTCAGTTTCACTACTTAGACATAACTACACATTATTTTAGGAGAAGAGTCCTTCTAAGATCTTTTATGAAGATGTTTGCTTACACACACATTCTGCTGCTGCCCGGAGTTTTCACAGACTGTGATGTTCTATCTGCAGAGCTTCTCAGTGTATCTGGGGTATTATTTATGAATACTTCTTCTTATCTAAAATTATCTTTGTCTCAAAAGGCTGAGACCTCCTTTTTGACCCAGGAGCGGGGGGTTTTAAAGTTCCCAAATAAATCTCTATTACACCAGTCCTTAATTTTGATTAGAATAGCTTTCAACCCGAAATAATACTAAGAATGCTGCAAAGACCAGTTCATTTCTTCATAATTTACCTTGGAAGAGTCCGTCTGAAAATGTCCACTTCTTCAATCCTATTCCAATATTATTAGTTCTTTCACTTCTCATCCAGCTGACTTCATGCAGTGTTTGTTCCACGTACCTTCTGTTTTCTTCTTTCTTCTTTCTCTCAAGGAAGAATTGTGCTTTAAAAGTTCTGTATTGCTAAGAAAGGGTTAAATTTTTTGCCCGGGCTTGCAAAGGCCACGTGCAGAGCTGGTAGAAGAAACCGGCAAATGTCTCTTTTTCCACCCCTCGGTCTCATCTAGGGCAGTCCAGCTCAGAGTTGTTATGGATCTGCAGCTCGCTTTCTCCGCTGCCAGCGGTGATTAAGCTGGGCCATGTTTTGGCCCCTTCTGCCGTGGTCTGAGCACACGGCCCCACACTGCCGAGCTGCCGCTGCCCCTCTCCCCTGCCAGCAAGCGAGGGAAAGGGGCTCAGCCGGCCCAGGCCCTCCCTGAGCGGGCAGCGGCCCCCAGACCCCGGCCAGGCCCGGCCCGGCCACCCAGAGAGGCAGCAGAGCCTGACCCGGGCTGGGCCCGGCCCACCTTGTTACTTCGTGGCGAGTCACCGAAGCAAGAGAGTGGGCAGTGTCAGCAGGTTAGTTTTAAATGTTCCTTCCAAAGTCACACTGACATTTCTCATTGGTCAACTTAGCTGTCAATATCCCAGCCTGCTTTCTGATAGGTCCTTGTCCTCCTCCCCCCAACCTACGCTGCGGTTAGGGCAGGGAAACAACATTTTACATTTCTCTATATCTAGAAAACAAAATTGTGCTAACCTATGATAGTTACCAAGTACTGTTGAAACTATAGTGCAATCTTGTCCCTGCAATCCATGTAAGAAGTAATCTGTAAAAGTGTAGAGGTGGGTATCTAAGCCCAGCTGGAGATTACGCAGCCACTCATCCAATGCCCACTCCCTCTTCCCCCACCCTAGTGGAGAGGGGAGAAGAATCACAGTAAAACTTGTATGTTGGGGTAAGAACAGTTTAATAATTGTAACTAAAGTAAAATAAAGTAATAATGGTAAATGATAGTAATAATGAAAGCAAAAAGAGAAAAACAAGTGATGCACTGTTCAGTTGCTTACCGTGCTAGACTCCCCTTCCTGAACCTGGATCATCTGCCCTTCCAAGTAACTCCCTCCAGTTTATTTACTGGGCATGATGTTCTGTGGTGTGCAGTATCCCTTTGGTCAGTCCAGGTCACCCATCCCAGCTATGCTCCGTCCCAGTTTCATTTGCTAATCTTCTCATTGACACAGCATGAGACTAGGGAAAAAGTCCTTGACTTAGGATAAACACACCTTAGCAAAAACCAAAACATCAGTGTGTTATCAACCCCATTCTCATTCCGAATCCAAAACGCAGCACTGCAACAGCTACTGAGAAGGAATTAGCTGTATCCCAACTGAAACCAGGATAGTGGGTTTGCAGGGTTGTGTAGTGTAGTACTGCAGCGTAGTTCCATGGAGTGAAGGCATAAAAGGAGTTATGGCTTCAGTGTACAGCTGAGCATAAAAGACAGCTGTACACTGAGTGCAGGTTCTCCACTAAAAGTTGGTGTCTCTAGTGAAGCAAAGAGTATTAAAACAGTAGTGCAAGAAAAGAATTGTTTTGACTTGAATCAGTTTGTGCTGCTGCTGCTTCAGCTTCCTAAGTAGTATTTTCATTGCTCCCTATGTTTAATCTCTTACATTGTAATTTGTTGTTGGAACTTTTCTTTAGAAAGTTGTTTAAAAGTTACAGTAAAAGTATATCAATTCTAAATGCAAATATTATATTATTCTCAAATAGTATTGTATTCTAATATGTCATACCAGCTCTTCAAAGTAGGAGTATGCCATAATTTCTAAATATGCATATGATCACCTCTGAATTCCCATTTTGGCCTTGGCTTTTATTGCAGTAGAAATCCATCTCACTGTATCAGGGGATGTCATGTATTTGAAAACAGAGGTTCCTAAAGAAATGTAGACATTGATATTTCTATTCCGCCTTTTTGTAGCACTTAAACTCATAGAGTTTTTAATGAAATTCTAATGATTTTCTTACTTTGTTGATAGTAGATGGCCTTCTCCAAGAACTCGATGAAGTCAGCCTTCTCACTGCTGTTACAGTATTTGTTATGTCTACCAGCCCAGAAGTTACTACGTTAGAGTGCCTTCAGAAGCGTTGTATTGAGAAGTTTAAAACAACACTTGACTCAAAAGATCCTCTTGTAAGTGCTGGTGAAGATATTAGAATGTCACTACCATACTGAATGAATATTAGCATATTTTAGTTGTGTTGCTAGTCCGATGTGTTGATGGAAGTTAATTCTCTCCTGACTATATTCATTGTATTTTAAAATGCAATTTGAACAAGAATCATTGTTCTGTATGCAATTCTGTATTCCTCTTTTTTTTTTTTTTTTTTTTTTTTTTTTTTACTGTGTCAGACTCAGTACTTTATACATGGCTAAGTACACAATACAGTTGTGTAGTGTTTCAGGCACTTGTTGGATTTTGGTTGTTCTTTTTATCTTCAACAGACAGATACTGTCTTTTGCACAGGAAATCCCTCAATTGTGAGTCTTTGGGAGCTGGAGCAAGTACCACTACAAAACTGTTACTGTCCCATAAGCATCAGCTCCTGGCCACTGCTGGATGCAGCTTACTGAGATAAATAATGCTTTGTTCTGACCTAGCATAAGTATTTTCATGTAGTGGCATTAGATTATAGTGCCACAGTTTATATATTATTGCTCTTCACCCGAAAAATAGAATGTATCAGGGGAAAAAAGTATTTATACACATGGCTTTTTTTAGGTGTTGGGACTACTTCACTTTCAAAGTTCAGCTCTGAAAATAACATGCATTAGATTTCATATTCGTTAGAATTCACTATAAGCTGCTTTTCTTGCATCTTCTCTATTTATATTTGTGTAGTAATAAAAAATTAAACAAAGTTGCATTTACTTGAGAAATAACTGTATGACAATACTTTTTTATATATCAGTACATTCCTGATATTGTAAACTTTGGTTTTCACTGTTAGGAAACTGAAAATGCCAAATATGACTGCAAGGAAATATTAGCATGCATTTGCAAATTTCATCCAAGTATTTAGGCATCAGAGCCGCTCAGAAATTACGTAGGAACTTGGCAGTTTCAGTCCTAATGACTTCCAAAGAGATGCAAGCTGCTGCACCATTTAAGGCATTTTGTGCCTACAGTTTGACAGAGATACTGGTTATATTTTAAGCAGCGCTTTTTCCGTATTATTGCACTTTTGCTAAGAAGAGATTATTTTCAAAATAATACTAATCTTCAGATAAAAATAGGATTTTTTCCTTAACTTAAAAATGTCAGAATATACAAGACTTGATGGAAAGAAACAGAATGCATGATCTGGTTTCTGTTAATAATTGATTACAAGTTACAATGTTCCTATAAAGTGTTATACATGAGTAGCCTACAACCTGATGAATTTTCAAGTTGTGAGGCACATTTTTCCCCTTCCCAAAAATGTTACCTGACAAGCTATTAGATTTAGAACACCCAGAGATGCATTTTGAACTGTAACACTTCGTAACTGCAGATTTGGTTTTCCCTTTAGGTACAGTGTAAATGCTACCAGCTGCTGCAGTCCATCTTTCAGCATCCGAACAAAACTGTGTCATACCCTTATATCCATTCTTTAGCACCATCCATTGTGGGGAAACTGCAGGAAACAGAGAGAGCAAAACCTGAAAATGCTGCTGAACTTCAAGTCATTCAGGAGGGAATAAAGGTGGTTACAGCTCTGACTGCTGCTGCTGAGGAACAGCACCGTAAGTCGCTTCCATTTCTTGTACCCAAAGCATCAAAGATGCTCAAAGTTGCCATAAATAACAAACTGAAACCAAAACGACCACTAGGAATTCAGTCCTGAACACTAATTGCCAACAAAATTGCTTGCAGGAATGTTGTGATTTTTACCCTACAGTTCAGCTAACATTTGCACCTTAACAGTTTGAATTAAATGTTATCTTAGAGAAATACTTCCAGTTAGAATTTGACACTATTTTTTAAAATTTTGTATTTAAGTTCTGTTTTCAATGTTTATAGGTGCTCACTTGGTGGCCTGCTTTCTTCCCATCCTCATTTCCTTTCTTTTGGATGAAAATGCACTGGTTTCTGCTACAATCTCAGCAAAAAATCTACATGAGTTTGCTTTGCAAACTCTGATGCAGATTGGTCCACAGTACTCATCCGTTTTTAAAAAACTAATGGCTTCCTCTCCAACTATGAAAGCCAGGCTTGAGTCAGCTGTTAAAGGCAATCAAGAAAGCATCAAAGTGAAGACTACTAAACATGCAAAAAATCCTGGGAAGAGTTCAAGCATTCAGCTGAAGACCAATTTTCTTTAAAGTCCCATATTGTCATTTTATCCACTTTGATATCAACAGCAAAAAAGTCCCTTTTAATTTCTAATCACAAAGGATTGTCATGAGTTGATCTCATGTATCTCAATTTGTGCTGAAGTATTACAGAAAGTTTTTAAGAGAAAGCAAGTCTCCAGATAACTTTCTCTTAGTGTAAGACTTCTTAAATATCTCTAAATGCTAAGAATAAATCAGAGGTCATCAAATCTGTATTTTTTTATTATTTTGGACTAAAATATCAGAAATGCACATGCCTATATTAAAAAAAGTATAATGAATTTTACCTTAGATATATTTTGGAGCATCCCACACTTAGCCATTAAGTAAAGTCACCTATTTTATTTAAATCAGTATGTGTCAAAAGTAAGTTACCATAATTGGTTTTTGGGTTTAACAGGGACATAAATTTACTTACAGGTTGTAATCTATGCTAATTACTAATTTAACACACTGCATCATTCATTAAACAGATTAAATATCCTTGTACGCCTTATAATAGTTTATTGTTGATCTCAGAAAATTCAACTCAATAAAGGCAATAGCTTTAATCCCAGTAACATCTTGGGCTGGCCAAGATGTAACAGACGCTGTGAAATGCAGCTCTACAGTACCTCTCTGGGGACTGTGGTTCTTTCCAGAGTGGGACTGTCATGCATATGTAGGGATTGACAGGCTCGGTGCCTTGCTGCTTGACACAGTCTCGCTTTCCAGGATGTGTGCTTTGATAAGTTTGTGTTAGGGGAGCCAGGCAATAGCTTACATATCCTGTCCAGGGCTGGACAGCAGTTTTAATGTACTGTGCCTCAATTCAGACCTCTGCTCTATCTGGATGGATGTTCCCTGATCTCTGAATGATTGTTGATATGTATGTAACTTAATTTCTGTATCTCTGCAGTGAGATATGGAAGTATTTGAAGTCACCTTGTCTTGTATCTATAAATAGAGTGAAACAAACTCATAATAAGAAGTACGTAATTAACATTTTTAACAAGGAGCATATTTTAATATAGAAAAATAACTATCAAAACCGCAATGGCTGTAAAGTATTTTCTAAGTACAATATATTGACTTCTTTCTTAATACCAGTATTACCTAAACCAAAAGCCGTCAAACTGAGGATACTATTTCCTTCTTGAATCGAATTGCTTTAAAAGGAAGAAGAAAAAACTATTTACAGAACTGAGAAACACACTGTGACTCAGGAAGAGTGTGATGTACTGTATTTTATTAGAAGTTTTGTATGTAAATATAATTGTAAATTGTACAGAATTAACAATTTGACCAAAGTTCTAACAATTCTTTTTTCTAATTTACATAAATAAAGCTAATTTTCTTCACTTAATATTTGTCTTGGTTATTTTATGCAATAGCAGAGGAACTTTAAGGATTTGTGTATCAGAAAAAAAGTTGTTGTTTGCTGCCTCAAGGAAACTAATAATAAATGGTTAGGCTGGATGCATCAAGGTGTGTGACTTAACATTGCAGGTCATCCGCTGTTGTGAGTAGTACAATGAGTAAATAAGTAGGACCAGGGAGATTTATGTGCAAATCCCTGGTTTGTGCCAAATGCTGAAATGTGTGAACTGTGAGAATATGGTTGAGATGCCTTCCATCTTTCCTTGGACAACCAGAAGTCCTGCGTTCCACCTCTTTATTGAAGTCGAATCTGTAGTTGCTGGCTGCGTTAAAAAGGACTTTTGTTAGATTTGGCAGTTACCTGTCTTTATCTCATTAGTATTTTTTTATCATGTTGCTTTACCCTTCCAAGTTTACTGGGGGGGGGGGTTGTTTGGTTTTGTTTCCCAAGGCTGCTTCTCGGAAATCATAGATTCTTATGAAAACTTTTAAATGAAACTCAAATCATGTTTGCTATCAAAATGGCTAAATATGTTCTGAGAAACTTAGTTGCTACAAAAGGTATTTGTGGCTACTTTTTTTGTTTTCTAGCATGTGTAGCAATGTACCAATCTATTGAAACCTACTTTGCTCAGAAACTTCTAAGAAGCATATTCAAATTGCAAGAGCACCAAGGAAAGCTGTTAAAAGCCAAAAATTAAAGTTTAGTGCAGCTTAGTCCTGGATTTCATTGAATATCTTGTTGCTGTAGCTCACAACAGAGCCATTGAGAAGTTTTGTAATTATGATTTGACATTTCTTGATCAAGTCTTATGGCCACATGTGGAAAAGTACAATTTGCAACATATCTGTGTACTGCAGAAGTGAAAATAATTCCAATTGAGAGAACTGCTGCTATTCTTAATGTCAGTTGTAAATTAGGACAAATGTATGAGCTTTATTTATTTATCCAGATAATTAATTTATTCACATAGTAAAAATACCTGTGCCCTAAGTTCTACTTTCTTATGTACACATAAAATGGTGTGTTAGATCACATGAATGATACTAATCATTTAAAATCTTATAAACTAATTTTACAGATAGTATCTTGTTTCAGTTATTAAAAGATTTTGGCCTTTAAATATCAGGTGTCTTTGATGCAGTCTTACAAGGAACTTGCATAATTCTCTTTTTTTCCTGAAGAAATAAGCAAGACCACAGAGCAGTTTTGGTTTTAATTCCACTCGTCCCTTTTAGGCACCACTTGACATGCAAGCTCTCATGTTTAGCCAAGCAAAGGAGCCAAACATATGTTTAGCCATAAACCAGAGCCCCACTTTCAGCACTGTTGCTTCCTGTGTCCCTTGTCTTCTTTCTGATTGTTTTTTGTGCCATTTTTCTACAAGAACCAATACATTTTTTTTCCAGTAAATTGTCTTTGCAATGAAGCATGTGGCCTGCATGCATGTTTACTTTGTATGTTTCCACTGTTTATACAAGGAGTTTAATGGGTTTGTGTGACGAAAGATCCTGTCTGTGTCTAACCTCGAGTGCATATATACACATATGAGCTCCTCATGGAATGTACTATTTAAGTGCTATGCAAAAATTATTTGCAGACAACTTTCTGTTGACTGCAACAAACCAGAACTGGTCAGAGCTGTGCAAAAAGCATCACACAGCTGGGACGTGGTGGGTTCTAACTGGATACAAGTCTGGAGCACTGCAGCTGAAATAGCAGCTTTTCTGTTAGCATTGGTTAGACTAGAGTAAGTCTGAGACTGACCTGGTGTGTTCTGTGGTGCAGGAGTCGCCTTCAGGCTGAGAGAGGTATCAGCTCAGTGATGCACATATCACCATAAAATAGGATTATCAAATGCATAGGAAGCATAGCAGATTTTTCTATTAATGAATGTCCCTTGCTAATTGGAATTTCCAAAGAGATTTCTCCCCTCCAGACTGCCACAGCAGTATCAAAGTGAGTTGTCACAACTGCAGGAGTGCTGGAGGATCATTAGCTGGTTTATCAGAAGTAACAGTAATACTGCTTAATAGGGAATCAGGAGGAAAATTCAGCAGCATTCCAATATAGCTTTAATTTGAATAAAGTTGGATGTATCTGTGACAATAACAACATGTGAGGGGTCTCTGTGACAGTCTCCTGTAAAACTTCATCCCTCATCTCAACACTAGATGTGCATGTTTTGTTTTCAGGTTTCTGAAATGTACTCTTATCAGTAGGCAGTAAGTCAGAAACAGTTTGCAAGAAAAACATGATTTTTTTTTTTTTTTGACCAGTACTGGTCTACTAAATAAACCAGTTGTGCTTCCTGCCACGGAAAAACCTAGCCAATGATACTTCAAACTAGGCAAGAAAGCAAGGGGGAAAAACCTTAGACAATTAATACTTTGTTTAGGAAGAACACTCTGTCTTGAAAGTAGCATTGCTTGACCAGCCCTGATCCTGTGGGTGTTCCTAGATACTGCTTTTTGCACATGAGAACCTCTGATCCTAAAAACTGCCTAATAAAGTGACTTTTCTGCAGCCAAGTGTCGAAAGAAATGCTCAGATGAGCAGGAGCAACCCTGGAGCTGTTGCTGTAGGTGACATTTCACAGAGGACTCCCATTCAATTAGCAAACAGTAGTAAGCAGTTCAGGCTGTTTAATGACAGTGGCCTATAGATTCAAAGACATGAAAATTAAAAAGCATATTTGACCACACATGACATGCTCTACCTGCCTCTAACATATTTAAAGTAATGAATACTGAAAGCTGATTATGCAAAATGAAATAAGCCAGCTGCATTTGATACATGATGTTATCAGCACAAGGTAGCCCTAAAGATGTCAGTGCTATGCCACCAACTTACCCAGAAATGTGTGGTTCTTACTTTGATTTTGATGTAGAGTTGTGGATTTTTTTTTTCCCCTAAAATATTCTCTGGATTCTCTGGAGGATAAGTGGTTTATTCCATGTAACAATGGAAGGGGAAGTTACATCTAAATATAGAAAAAGTAGGGCTGAAGATATTGTCCGAGGAACTGTGAAAAAGCAGGCTTTTAAAACCTCCTGCAGTAACCTGTGGAACATTAACCCAGATTCCCTCACTTTGCAGCCAACTACCTGGTTTGGTCTATGGTCCTATGTCACTTCCATACACCCGTTTATCTGAAGCGCAAAATCGGATTCTAGAGAATGTGGCATCAAATCCCCTTCCTCTGTGCTTGTATTCCAGATGCTTAATGCTGGCACATGCAGGAGGAAACAAATTGTGAGGATGAGGAGCAGGCAGAGCAGAGCCTGCTGTCTTTGTGCATCTTAGTGCCTGTGCCAGTTTGCCTACTTATTACACAGAAAAACTTATGTATATAAAGAGTGTAAAAACTTACATATATCTTAGGTTTGCAGATGAAGAATGATCTGCTTCTAAAAGTTGCTGATAAGGAGCTAAATTTAGTAATGATGAAGATTGAAAAAATCCCATTCTAAGTTACAGCCTTATAATTTGCCATTGTGTAGCCTTAAAAAATGCAGGGTGCTTTTGGGTTTTTTTGTTTTTTTAACGAGTGTTAATATTCATGTATTAAAATTTATGTGAACTCTCTCACTGCCAATACAGAATTACTGAGAATCTCTGTTGTCACTAGTGGGTTGTTTTTTTTTTCCTATTATGACATTCTCTGGGGACGATTTTGTTAATGGTATTTTTGTAAGCATTTTTTTCTTCCCACTGCATCTGTGTCCTTTTCCACAAAAAAAAGAAGAAGGTTTTGTATGAGACACATTTTCTGTGGAAGTACGAAGTACAGGCCTCAGGGATTCTGGAAACAATTTTGATTTATCTCTAAAAATAGAAATATTATGCAATTTGAAAATACAACCTATCATTACGAAGGCAAATGCTCTTAACCTCATCTTCCCTCATGTAAAATTCATGTCAAACACCAAGAAAAAATTGTCACAGATGTATGCATGTTTTATGGGAAACACAAGGATAACTGGTTCAAGCTGCTGCCACCAAATTAACCTGAAATTCAGTTAAGGGTATAAAATATTTTCTTCTTAAGGAAAAATCAGGTACTTCTTCAAGTGCATTAATTAATCAAGGATGAGGTGAAGAGAGGAAATAGAAGTAATACAAGTGAATGTATTTTCCCCTCCAATCTGAGGCACAAGGCAAGCTGGTATTCAGCTGCCAGGCCACAAACTAATGTGGCCGGTGGGAGGGTGAATGGGCTTATTTTTAGTCCATTCCTCCCAGTTCCCTTTTGTAACCAACAAATCTGGGTATAATTTACTTTCATAGATTGAGAATTCTTAAGCTGCTTGGGGAAAGGGCCTCAAGAACGAGTGGTCTTGAGTTGGAGCCACAACTAGTTGGGGCATAGTTCTAGGCAGCCTCTAAACCATACAGTAAATAAATGTAGGTACATGCAGACCCTTGGGGCTTAAAGACTTGAAGTCTTCCATCCTGCTTTTCCCCACATAATTTCAGAGATGTGTCCCCATTTACCTACAGGGAGGAAAGATAGTGAGCATGGTATGAACCACCGAAGTAGCTTTCTGTGTGTGAGGGCAGCTGCACCTGGGGAAGCTATGAGTGAATTTTTTCTGAGTAGGCCATTTCCTGCCTTTCCAGTAGGTCTCTGTAGCCATCTGCTCCTCACACAAGCACCAGTTCTGGGATACCAGTGGTCCATGCAGCTACTGCAGCTCAGGAACACTGAATTGTGTGTGTGAGTTTGTGTGTGTGTGTTGCTCAGTCACTGACGGTGGCCTGGATCTGTGCTGAGACTGTTTCTAGTCAAGTGCTACCAGACTGATAGATTCAAATGATAGGTGGAAGTCAGTATCTGGGCCATAATGTAGGCACATTGCTCTGGGCCATCATGTAGGCACGTCTCTCCCTGAGATCCTTCAGAGCAGTAGCTGCTGAAGCCCGTCAACACACGTGTATTTATCCACACAATGTCCTGCTCCTTCTCTGCACTTGCAACAACATTCAGAACCATCAACTGCAGTGATTTAGGATAAGCAGCAGCCATTCTTAAAGACTTCTGGAGATTTTCCTGGCCAAGACAGAAGAGAAATGGGTGTTGAATATATTGGCTGAAGAGAGACTACAGAAGCAGCTACTGCCTGTGGAAACCGTCTGTTCCAGGCTGTGGTACATCTTGGCTGGATCAACTTTACATTTGGTGGTCAGGTTTGAAACTATATTCTTCACTGGCTTGTTCTGGACTTTACCTAAAGGAATGGCTTTCAATGTTGTAATTTTCTCCTTCAGGAGGTAACAAATATATTAACTGTTAGGGGTTCTCTCCTGGCTCTCTAGGTTTGTGAAGCTATACCTAGACAACACAGAATTCCCCAAAAACAATTGATTTTTTTCTTCTCTCTCTCTCTCTCTCTCTCTCTCTCTTTTTTTTTTTTTTTTTTTTTTTTTTTTTTTTTTTTTTTTTTTTTTTTTTTTGTGGTATCTGTGTATTTCTAGTAAATGGAAGGGCTTAGGCAGCCATGCAAGTATCTAAAATCCAGTTCCTCTTCTTGCTAAAATCCCGGAGCCAGAACCATGTGCAACTTGCTGTTAGAGACCTTTTCTGGTTGTGTTCCTTATGTTCAGGTAGCCCACACCCAGCCGTGACTTGCCGAGTGACTTCTGCTGGGTACAGGTGCTAGAGGGCCATGTGCTCCAGTGAGCCAGGAGAGATGGGGCAGCTCCGAGGAAAAAGCAGCAGGAAAGGAGCAAACACAAAGGCTGCTGAGGAAGCAACAACACTCCAGGGAGATTTTTCAAATCAAACAAGTGCTAAAGGATTAGGACAGGACAGAAAGGAAGGAATGGGGAAGCAGAACAAGAGACACATGCCTGGGTAGTAAAAGAAGGAAGAGAAAATAATAATTACATCATTCACCTTTTTGATTCATTACTTCAAAACAGCCTGTGTAAAATATCATAACTCAATAGTTGACTGTAATCCTAAAAAATATTTAGAAATTAAACTGCTCCGATTTGGAAAGTTCACACAATTTTCTGCTACGTGAGATTTTCTTGTTCTATTTTGTACTGCCTATTATTTAGGAAGAGTCTGGCAACCGCCCATGAAAATCAAAGCAAAACACTTAGTAGTAGCATCACAGGATGAGACAAGTTAACAACATTACTATAAAAAGTAACACAGTTACTTGCATACAATACTGGGAGTCTCTACCTGTTACTAAAATATGCAAAGGTGCCACAACAGGATCACATTCTATAGAGTCTCCAAATAAACCATGAAAACAGCCACTGCAATAAAGGAAACTTATCAGAAAGCAGTACTTGTTACACACACACACAAAAGGAGAATTCTATATATTATACAAAGTAGGAGGACAGGGTAGCAATGATGTAACTCGTCAAGTGCAAGAACAGCCCGGTTTCCATTGTCTTTGCAGTCCTGGTTACAACACCAGTGCACACACGCTTTGGATGTTTACATCCACAGAGTTTGAAATTGCTTATAAGGAGTGAATCGTATGGCAAAAGTTTCAGCACTCTTCTTAGATTAGGATTTTGGCCTAAGTGAGTGAGTAGCCTTTGGAAATGTAGGCCATTCCTTGGTGGGTGTTCAGAGGCCAGAGGAAAGGCAGAGTTGGGAAGTGTCACTGTTCAGCGGCAGAGGAGTTTTTCCAGGGCAGGAAGATGGGACCAGAGCGTGCTTACAGGTTCCTGGTTGCTGTGATCCCAGGGAACTGCCAGCTGCCAGAAACTGCTGGCACCAGCTCAGTCCCTTCAGGGCAGGGAAGAAAAAATACCTTCAGCCTTTAATTACGGCTTGTTCTTACTCCCCAGTAAAGGAGAAATAGAATCTACCGATAACACTGTCTGTACAAGGCCTGAGATCTAGGCCTACGTCTAGGCCTGAGGTGGGAACTGATTTTTAAAAACACAAATAAGTGTGCTTGTTGTCCTTTTGGGGAGAGAGGGGCGCTGGAAGCAAATCATGGAGGTGCCAGAGAAAACATTCTGGGAAGAGTAAATATTGCTGTCCCCTTGTTTGTGCCTCCCCATCCCAACCCCACAAAAGAGGATCTAGTTAAGGCCTTATTGACCTTGGCAGACGTGCACCGAGGCCACGTGGACCACTGCGGTGCAAATAAGATTCTTGCTGTGCAGGTTATCCGGCTAAGGAGTCCTAATAGCAGCTGGTAGCAAATGCTGTCTAGAAATCAGAGCTTCTGAATTTCTTCACAGCTATACCCAGGCCGATGAATTGGCATTGAGAAGAGCTGTTCCATGGCAAAATAATGTTTGTGGAGTGGTCAGATTTTAAACTTTTCCCATTTTGAAATCCTGTGTCTTAGCTGAACTGTCAGTCAGCTTCCATTCTACTAACTAGGTCACCAGAATGGGTGAATAAATTCTCAGTAATTAACATTGTACCAAGGTAAACATTGTACCAAGTAAGACATAATCCTGAAAACAAAATAATCCCGGGAAACCTCAAAAAACTTAATAACAATTTGATATTATTTGTGAACTTGAGAAAATTGACTATTTATCACTACATGGTAAAATATTTATATAAGGTAAGTGTAGGGAAGCTTTTTTTCCTGGTTTATTTCTAGTCTAAAATCACATTACTCCATTTCTTCAAAGTAGATTAGACTCAAAACCAGATGGGATACATTCATGAAAGGGTGGTAATAGATTAAATTAATCTTTTTCATTTTGGTATCTAATAATATTTTGGTTTTCAAGCTGGAGTTTGTAGAACAGTTTATTGAAATATACAAAAATGTGTTAGCCATTATTTTTTCTCCTGTAGGCCCACCATTTACTGCTTTCTTCAGACATCTTCTGGTGCGATCTGAACTTTGATTTAAGGCTGAGCTTAAGGTTATCCTACAGAGAGCATTCTGATTCCATGGCTCTGAAAGCTGAAAGCAACATTTAAGTGCAATTTAAATAAAATCCAAATGTTTTGGTAGCCAAACCTTGATTTTAAATAGTGGAATTTCCTGGACTTTCTTAAGAAAAGTCTGGAGTGAAAATGGGAGGAAGAGAGGAAAAATGACTGGACAGACTGTCAAGAAAAAATTTGAATTGGATTTAGATATGGCATCCTTTCTGGGGAGAAAAAAAAAAAAATAGTGTAGGAGGCTACTTTTCGGAAATACTCTATCAGTGGTATTGAACTGGCTTAGAGGGTTTTTTGGGAAGTCTGTACCGTGTGAAACCCCCATGTGGAACCTGCTATGACAGGAGGGAAAACAGGAGCTTGTGGGTTGGGTGGCACAGGACAAGTGTACCCAGGAGCACCTGCAAGGTGCAGGGGTACTGTGTGACTCCCAGCTCCCTCCTATCCATTCTACTTGATCTTAAAAGAAGAAGTTTATGTGTAGGATATGTCTGTCATCTGAAGGATGAGGTGGGAGAGGCCTGTTTGAAAGAGGGAAACCCCAATGAACCATTTTTCCCATGCAAGCTATAATTTTGGGAATTTATTTTATCTGGAGACCAAAATGTGTTTCCTTAAAAATCCTTTAACCTTCTGTGAGAACTGCACCAAACAGAGAGTTGGTATTAGTGGTACAGGAAAGGGGAGAGAAAATGGGAAGCTCTTTCTAAGGAATGCTGGAGCAGGTGTTGCTACAGTCCCAGAAATGCTCTACATCTGACATGAAAGGCCCCGAGGAACAAAATATCTTATCAGATAAGTTTGGTCTTAAATTGACCATGCCAGATAGCTCAGCCAGTAGAGGTTACCTGAAAGGAAACCCAGCAGCACGACTGTGAAGTGATACTGAAGCTATAGTTTCTATTTACATAATTTAAACTAATAAAATTAATTCTAATATTTAAATTTTCAATTTTATTTATAACTATCTAAGGCCATCAGAAAGAGAATCCTTCTCTGATGCAACTGCATATTTCAGATCAGTAGTACAAGATAGATCAGTTTTACATGAGCTTATTCTGCTATTCTATGTTTTTATAAATCACGACTTGTACTGGCAGGACTGCTCTTTAATATTAATTATTAAGCTTGCTTTTAGTTCTCATCTGTGATTTGTGCTTACTCTTGACAGCATAAAGCATCACCAAGCTAAGCCAAGACATGTCAGCATACACCAGCACTGTGTTGGCTCCTGCCAATGCAAAAAGCTGATTAATTTAGCTACAGAAGCAGAGTGGGGAGGGAAACAAGCCTGGAGTTAATGCAGAGCCAGCACCACCATATTAATGACATACTGACTAAGGGTGCCATTTTCTCTTTTTTTAAGCTAAATATGTAATGTGCCTCATGGTACAATCCAAATGAGCTACCTTTTCATTAAAAGCAATGAATGCAGATGTGTGGTAATGGTGGTGGTGTTTTCAAATCCTCTTATTTTGGAACATCCCTACTATGTCACTAATCAACTATGATTTGCAGAATACATTTGACACTGACACAAACTCTCTCTACCTTTCAAATTCTGCTGCACAACTAAAGCAGCCGTGTGGGGTGTCTAAAACTGCTGTGTCAGAGAACATCTCCTTAGGTGCAGTAGGTACAGGTTAATACTGGAAGGCAGTAAAGAGTCAGATATTTAGCTTATAGGAGACACAAAACTGCATCATTTTACAGCTGAGAATGTTTTCATGGCTGCATCTTCAGTTTTAGGAGACAGCAGGGTATCAGGGTATCTACCACAACTATGCACCAAGATACAAAATAAAAGCAGACAGGGCTACAATCTTGAAGTCTTCATTATCTTTATTATCTTTGTTATTTAAAACAGGATATTCTTTTGCTACAACATGGTTCTGCTAAAGTATACACAAGGCACCAGACACTGAATACAAAGATCTCATCTTTCTTGTCTAACACTCAGGAGGAAGTCTTTCACTTTCAAATATGCTTTTGGGTTGATTTCTGCCCACATTTACATGCACAAGCACCTTCTGATCGAACTTCATACATTGGTGGGGTACAATATTGTTATGGAGGGCACAATTTACCTCCAAATGTCAGTCTTAAGCCTCCTTCCTAAGATTACCTGCTTGAGATAACTTGCAAGTATATTTGCATATAACTTCCGGGGCCAGTAATGAATTGTTTTTCTTGGAATATTGCTTACTGCTTTCCTATCAAATTACAAGGAATGCTAAACATTGGGCAACTTTACCAGCCCTGCCTGTGAGATGGGGCTGGATTCTGGCTTTGGTTTGTTGTCTAAGCTTCCCAAGAAGGAAGGAAGCCCTGAGCTGGTGTGACATCAGGAAGGCCAGCTCTCTTCCACCTGCGCTCCCTTTCTTTCCAGTGCTGAGACAGAATCCTTCCCTCTACGTGCATGTTCCTTGTCTGTGGGTCACCCCATGGCCAGGAAGTGCAGGCTAGCTTGGAGCCACGATCCATATAGAAGCACAAATGCAGAGCAGCTTCTGCTTTCCTCTTGGCTTTTTTTGCACAACCAAAAGAGTTAGCTCAACAGTGTTGGGAGACCACTAAGACGTAGACTTTGGAGTTAAACTACTGAGCATCTTATCAGCATGGGCAGTGTTACTCTCGGATCTGCTTTGCAGCCTTTGTCTGAATTTTCTGTTTACTGTTAATTCTGAGGTGGAGATGTCTTTTATCTCATATGTCCAGTGAGGCCTGACTCTTCACTGGGGCCTTTCAATATTTAAAATGTCTGTCAATTACACAGGTCCCGTACTGTGAAATACTCATTAACATAATATCCAGCAGCCCCAGGTTATTCCTTCTCTCATCAGGGTCAGAGTAGGGACTGGGACATAGACTAATTGTATGTAAAATGTTACTGCAAAAATGACATAGACAAATGTTTCTCCCCTAGAATATCTGCTGATATTGTCAGTGCAGCACACCACTTACTTTGAGAACATGTTGTAAGCAGAAAATATTTCTCTATCAAAATATCTGTTGAACGCTCCCTTTAAATTGGCTTGTAGGTGGCAATCTCAATGGTGCTTCTCACCGAGATACAAGCAAAAAGTCTATCAGGTGTTTGTACTCTTTGGATCTGCAGCTTGCTGCTTCCTAAATGATCAGAAGAAAACTGCCACTAGATCTGGGTCTGGGTCTCACCTTGAAATGTCAAGCCAGCTAAGAATCTTGTACAAAACTTTAAATTTCTGTAGACTCAGTTTAGCTAAACTCCTATAATCAGTGCTAGTATTTGAGCCCAATTGCATGCTGGCCCAAACTGGTTAGGCCTTACTGACATCTGTAGAATGGCATTTCTTTACAAAGATAATTTGGCCTTGCTGATCTAAAGTCTGGCACTTTATGAAAAAATGGGTAGAGTACATTCTTGCTTTGATGCAGACTGACACACAATATTTAATCGTTTTAATAAGTTACCTCTGTCCACTGAGACCAGAAATTTTTTTACTGAGAAATTTTACAGACAGCAAAGCCTCAAAGAGCCAATGTTTTACATTACAAAAATGTAACCTTATAACACAGAACTGATAGGAAAAGCATGTGCAATACGTTTGGATAAGAAAATAATGCTTGGATCTTACTGCACGTAACTAAGAGTCCATGCAATCAGAGCACTGATATTAAAAGCTTAGCTGCAGCAACTTGGGCTGGAATTGGGCTGGAATTGCACTGGGACTACTTTACAGCTGACTTCATTTTTTGAGGTATTGGTACCAGGGGCACAGGAACTGAAATATAAAATCCTGTGCACTAGTGGAAATAACCTCAGGGATAGTCAATTTTACCAGCATAAGTCAATGGGTCCAAAATGGGTAAAATGTATTGTACAAAAAGAAAAATGGATATGAATCGTTTATCCTGTGCCACTCACTTACTCATCAGGTGTATCTCTGAACTCCTAAAGAGTTAAAGCCCAGGTGATGAAACTTAAAGAAACCCCACCAATAACCATGCCTTAAAAAAGAAGCAACTTGTAGTTTTCCTTATGTTTGTGTTAGACAGTTAACTGAAAGCTCTTAGGCAAATGATCTGATAATTATACCAATTTTCTTCCATGGCCACTTATTCTCCTACAAAAATGCAGCTCAACCACAAAGCTATCTACTATCAGATCAAAAAGATCTCCTTCACTGACCTGGGTCACAGTTTGAAATATAGTGAGCAAAAATAGTGTTTGGAATGTTCATAACTCTATAGCCACATCTTTTCTCCCACAGAAGTGCTGTTTAATCCAGTACAGCCTAGTACAAGCGCATTTGAGACATACAAGTTTCTCATTCACAACCTGCTTCTTCTAAGATCTTTCCTAAACAGGAATGTGTCAATTGGTTTTTAATGTCCTTGTTGTGTTTCTCATCCTTTTCCTCACATTCAACGTAACAGAATGAATTTCAGGGCTTTGATCTTTAGGGGTTATTTCTGTTCTTTTAAAAATATTTCTGCTAAGGAAGTTAAAAAAAATCAACAAAAAGAAAACAAAAGCTAAGAAAACAGGAGGAATTCCTACAGCATCATTTACTGCATTTACTAGCAATGGGCAGAGAATGAAAATCAACCTTGTTGATATGAAAAGTCCTTCATCTGTCTTTGCTGGATTTCAGCCAGTTCTATTTAATACATTTTGTAGCCTAGCCTGGAAATAAGTTCAAAGGTTACAGTAGAGGACAATCCCAATACATGCACAAGGTGATCTTCATTTATTAATAAAAATTAATGAAGAGAAAACTTGGTACACAGTTTATTGCCTGTAATGTTTCTTAAGGAATGTGCATTCTTCCCTTACAGAAGTATAGAGGATGTGCAGAAACCTGGTTTCACATCACTAGAACAATTCTAACCAAAGAATAGATTTAACTTGTTTGAATGGCACCTTTCATACAAATCCAACAGTCCAAGCTCAATTGAGATTACAGAACGTTAACTTTCTGATCAAACAAACCATCAGTGAAGTATACTACTTGCCTATTTTCCCTAGATGTCATCATTGGGGCAAGGAAGTTTTCCTCTTTACAGTAGTAAATTATAACATTTTCTTCTTGTCTGAATCATGTGCCCTAGAATAGTGCTATTATTGACTTTTGCCAGGCTCTACCACATTATTCTGTTTTTCCTGGTTTGAGTAAACAATGTAGATCTTTTCAGTTAGCAACTAATCTAGAAATTCAGATTTTAGAAGCTTGAGACTGTTTCTTCTTTCTGTGTGTCAAGATATTCAATGGTGTTGAATAGGGCATAATTTCATTACAAGAATACTAAAAGGAATTAGTAAACTTTTAAATATCTAAAACTTACAATCTTTTCAATAAAACTCTAAGGTGGATTTTTTTTAATCCCAGAATATAGAAGAATCATTTTGTGATAAAGATACTTTCTTCTTACTCTAAGTTTTCTTATCAAAAAAGATCGTTCAAATTAATTCGTAATACTTCACCGAAGTTTTGGGAGACACATCAAATGCTTGATAGGATTACATGTGTTTTACTCCTGTAACAACAACAGAGTAGAACTATGAGGAACAAATACCCAATCTTAATTAACCTTCTGATTCAGAAAGTCGTGACATAGTCTGTGCCATTAAAACAGTAAGGAGTCCTGTGATCTGAGTCACTGATCTTTCCTTGCACTTGTCTTGGATCAAGATTTATTGCTGTTGCCTGTGGTACTGGTGGACAGGGTCGAGCTAGCAGCCTGAAATAGAGAATTCTTGCCTAAGTTCTGTCTCACTTTCCTCTCGGCAGTTGGAGGTAGAGGGGACATGAGTAAGGGCAGCTTATTTTCTGTCCAAAGTAGCGGCGTAACTGAAGCTAAACCGAGGTAGAAAGTAGTTAACCGATACAAAGTTTACTTACTTCTCACTCTTCAGACCGGAACAGCAAAAGAGTAAATTTGAAATTAAAAGCGTTCCACAACCCCCAGCCTCCAATAAGTGAGTTTACTTAGGAAAAAGCACTGCAATACGTATTATTTTGGGCAATGATTTCAGAAAGAAGCACAGATAATTTCAGAGTATTTGCAGATTTCTGAAAAGCACGCTGTTCTGTAGTCAGCTCTGAGGGGAGCTGCCTGAGGAAGAAGCATCCAGGAAGCCGAGGCTCTGCTGAGGAGGAGTCCTACAAGCTGAGCGGTGACTCAGCCCCGTGCCTCAGTAAACACCGGCATGTCACCGGCATTTTTATCGCGTCAGCCTCACTCGTGTGCTCACCGCTTGGACGCGCAATTGCGAGAGGCGGCCTCCCGAAGAGGAAACCTCTCACCCAGCTCCAGCTGCAGGCTTGCGTCAGAGCCACATCGTAACACACCCCGCCGGGCAGCAGCGCGGCAGTGTGCGCTGGCGGCCGCGGCTGCCAAGGCCGGCGCGTACTTTTGGAAAGTCAAGACGCTGACAAGGTGTTTGTGCTCCTCGGGCTTGTGCAACAGTGGAGTGGCTAGGGAGAGACTGTGGTAACGTGGGAGGATTTAAATCCAAAAGGATTTTCAAAACTGAATTTAATTTATGGGAAGAAAAAAAAAAAAAAAAAAGTTTTCCGTAAGAAAATCGTAACAATATACTTAAATAGGCACATTCTATAAAATTAAATCTAAAGTGATATAGCAAGAAATCTTCTGTAATATATGACCTCGTTGCTTTGAAATCTGTAGTAAACATTTAGTAACTTTTTCTTTAGAGGTCTTAATATTCATCAAAAAAAAGAAATGTATGGAATTACTCATCTTTTGGATTTGGAGGAGTAGGTACCGTCAGCGTTTTCAACTACGTTATTGTGTGGGAGGCAGAGAAAAGTGTTAAAGCAAAAGAATAAATAAGCCATAAATAACCTAGCAGCTTTATTTCACTCGGTACAGCCCTCGTCTTCAGCATAAACTACAGCCTTAAATTTATGGAGGTGTTCAGAGTCTGCTTATAACACCCTCTGATTTATTTACTACAGAGGAGTGATATTTTTGGAAACATCAACTTGGCACTTACACCGAAGTAGGCAGATAGCTAATGAAAACATCAGTTGTCCTGGTTTCTAGTTGCTGTACCAGTTAAAAAAAATATGAAGGAATCTGAGTCTTCTTGACTTGAACTGTAGGTGTATTTCAGCTTGATTATTGGTCAGTTTTGTATTTTCTGTAACAAAAGCCCAATGATTCCAGTCTGAAGCTTTCAACCCTTACTGTCACGCAGTGACACTGAATGCCCATGACATTCTTTATGCTATCAGCTAAAACTATATAGAAAACACCAGCCTGAATATAATATAAAAGCAGTAATAAATGTCATTCTTATTGTAGCTTTAAGTGAAAAAACACTTAGTTTTTTTTCCATTGTGAGAAGATTTTGAGGAATCCTAGCCAAAAGTAATTTCTTTTCAAAGAGAATGGAATCCTTTTGAGAAGACCTGAAATGTCTTCTTGTTGAGAAGCTGTCCCAAGTGGGAGGTCCTTTACACTGTGTGTGCAACCCAATCCCTGACCTTTGCTACCCTCGTGGCATATTTTACTGTTGTTCATGTGTCCCTGACACTATTCTAGTAATTGTGCTGACATTTTGTCTTTTAAAGTCAGGTTTTAATTTTCAGGTAAATACTCAGCAGAAATGATGGTAATTGCTCAATATAACACTCTACAAAGATCAATCTATGCTGACCCTATGTGGCCTCATTTCCAAAGGCATTGTCAGTCACTGACATGTGTGGTCTGCTCAAGTGTAGTCATACATATATGGCATTATTTAAGACTTAATATAGTAACATGCCTCAGCAATTTGCAGTTCCATAAGTGCTAAGACATTTCTGACTCCAGCATTACTATCTCCTTATTTTGTAAAGGAGGAAAGAGAGACACGCAGTGATTCAGGAATTAGGCCAAGGTCATCCATGAAGTACATGCCAGCTAGTGTTAGCATTTGGGTAATTTTCTAACTGAATGAAAGATATGTACCTTGCACAAGCAGAGGGAACAGCAGTTGTTTTTGCAAGTTTCACCCAATGGTCACTGTGGTTTTCTTCAAAACAGCTACGACAGTCAAGCTCCATTACTTGTCACTTCAACATATGCCATCACTTACCTTCCCCATCTGGCTGCGCCAATCCACATAAAGTTCTCCTTCTCCAGAAGGCCTAGGCCCAGCACAAGTGGAACAATAGACACAGGCTGGAAATTTAGGGGTCTGAACAAACCTTCACTCATGTGAAAATTCAAATGAATGTGAGTAATTCTGTACAAATGCCATTCTGATATCTTTCTTATCTGCTAAGTGCACTCATACTTGCTAGTGCTTGCTTCCTTCTTGGTAAGTATTGAAGAGCAGCCACTTTTGAAGAGGCAGTTCTAGACTGGATCAGTGCTGTACACAGAGGGAGTCTAAAACAGTAACTTCAGGGGTATCGCTGTGTTGTGTTTCAATGGAGTACTCTCTGACAAAGAGAGTGTCGAAAATAATTTGAATGTCCATCAGCACAGGAAGTGAAAACAAGTATTAATCAGTCTGAACATATATGTTGTAAGAAGTATATAATCAATGAAGCAGAAATTATTTTGTCGGCATTATTTTTCAAATTTGTTCTGGTGAGAAGAAATTGCATAACCAAGAACAAAAATCACTAGCAAACCCTTAAAATCTATAAGTGTCTCAGAATGAAAAAAGATCCTGATTCGGCTGCGGCTGTAATACATTACTCGGTGTACTTCTTTAAGGGGGGGGGGAAAAAAAAAAGAAAAAAAAAAAGGATATATGAAATTGGGCAATTCATGCCACAGAACATAGGAGTATTTATGTTTCTCCTTTTAGAAACAACTATGTAACTGAGATATTTGACTATTTAACTAAATAACTATGTAACTAAAGATATTGCCAGTGTTTAAGTTTTGTATTCCTGCTTAATAGTACTTTAAATCCATGATTCATTTTCTTTTCAAGTACAATATATAAAATTTTGATTTTTTTCCTAAATTGATCTGTATTTTTATATCCTCACACTGTCCACAAATTACCATGTATCTATCCAGACACCTGAACCAGAAACTGCATTCTGTGTGAAAAGAGTGAAATGTTTGTTTGATTTCAAACTTTTTGGTCTTCAGAAGAAAATAATATTTCTTTATCTGAAACTTTTCTTCATGAAAAAAGCAAAAGCAACTGTTCTAGCATCATGCAACAGGAACAAGGTCACTTAGCAGATGCAGGTCTCATAAGCCTGGCCTAATTCTGTCTCTTCTGCATTGGTGAAAGTTAAAGAAGACCAAGTTTCCAAATTAAAAGACTGTAGACTCAGTCCTCCTATTGTTTTGTGTCCTTAATTTTAAAGCATATCAGAAGTCCTCCTGATCTCTGAAGGACAAGCACAGGCAAAGGATACACATGTAAATCTTGGCTGGGCTGGAACAAGCTGCAGTTAACAGAGATGTAATATGGTAAGACAGAAAGGCTAAGCTGCCTTAGAAATCAGAAACAGACAAAAGAACCTTGTTCTTGTGTTCTGAATAAAACCTACACCAATAAAAAGAACACTTTCTAGAGGTGTTATTACAACACTGACCAATAAAAATGTCGGCATTCGGCAAGGTTTAACCAAGCATGACTGCTATTGCCTTTTTGTTAAGTGTGTAGTTTTAGCCTCCTAATTACAGGAAATGTCTATGATGTAGGTAGGGGTGACATTCAAATGTACAATAATCTTATTTACTGTACTTATATTAATAGGCTTAAATTCCTTTACAAAACATGTCGTTCTACAGGGAAGGAAATTATTTCGAAAATCCTTCACTTTAAATTTCTTGCCCTTTGCATCCTTTGTCTTTTAATCGTTTGCAAGGTAATTGCACAGCATTTCGCAGCACCTATGGCAGCGGGCCACTCTATGCAAAAGGTGTCTCCAGCTACACGGCGCAGTTGAGGTACTTCAAACTCACTGCTCGGTAAGAGCAACCTAAAACCTCCGCTCTGCAAGACGCAGCCCTGCGGCGCTCAAATCCGCTCACCAGATCCCTTTTAATGGAGGTGCTGGAGTGGGGATCAAAGTGTTTTCAAGAGTGGCCCCTGAAAAGTGTAAGCCCCATCGTAAATGTAAAGAATATTATATCCAAGTGAATAACCAGAATACGGCAAGAAATAAAATGACGGGTAAACCATAAATCAAATCCCCACGCAGCCAGGGAAAGGCCACCCGAGGCGGGGAGGCCCTTGGCCGGGGAGGCCGCGGCCGGGGCTCCCCGGGCCGCTCTCGCAGTTCCGCAGCGGCTGCGCGGGGCGGAGCGGGCCGGCGGCCACGGCCCCTTCCCGGCGGAGGCCCCCGCAGCGCCCCCAGCGGCCGCTCCTTCGCCTCAGCTCCGCCCCGAGCGCGGGGCTCCCGCTCCGCCCGCCCACCCCGCGCCGGGCGGAGCGCCATGGATGCCGCTGGCCGCCGCCTGCCGCGGGGCTCGGGCTGCCGCCGCCGCGCCGCTGCTCCGGTGTCGGCGCGGCGCTGAGGGGGGCTCGGCTCCGGCGAGGAGGCTGCGGGAGGCTGAGGTGAGCGGCGGGGATGGCGCGGGCCCTCTCCGGCCCGCGCTGGGAGACGGCGCCTTTCCCGAGCGGCCAGGCCGGGTCACCCTGCGCGGCCTGCGGCTCGCCGGGAACTCGAGCGTCGCTGCCCGGGCCTGTCGGGCCGGGAGGGAGCGGGCCGGAGCCGCGGGCGGGCGGGAGGCGGCGGGTGCCGGAAAGTCCGTGCGAGGGGCCGGGGGCAGAGCGAGGCGGCGCTGCCGGGGAGCCCCTCACGCCGCCGGGCGCCCCGTGCGGGGGCGGCGAGGAGGGGGAGGCGGTGCCTCCCCTGTCCCCGGCGGCGCCGTGTGGGGAAGGGGCCCGAAGCGCCGCGCGGGCCCGGGGCCCGCCTGGTGTGTGCGAGCAGGCCCGGGCGGCGCGGGAGGAGTCGCGCTGCGGCCTGGCCCCTGCTCCGGGGCCGCTCTCTCGGGAGTCGCGGCGGCTCGCCGCGCTCCGTGTTCTGCGCGGTGGTTCCCGTGCCGCCCGTCTGCGGTGTGAGAACAGCAGGTGCCTGTGTTGAACTTAGCCCACTTTCGCTGTCCCTGAATTTTCGTGTTTCTATCGCTATCGCCCATCTCCCTGCTCCCGGAAATAACTATTTAGTTGTGTTAAGGAGAGGTAGAATACTTATACTACGGTCCCGCTTTTACTGTCTGAAAGTTGTTTTGTATAGGATTAGAACAGGAAATGCAGTCTGTAAACATCTTGGAGAGTCATAGGCGTTGTTTAAAACACAGAAAATCAATTTCCTAATATTAAATTACTTTTTACAGTAAGATAATATCGAATATATAACTGGCAAGCAGGAGTTGAGTGATCTGTAATATTGTGGTCCTAAATTGTATAAAAATCCTATCGGTTGTACTTCTGCCACATCTTTGGGTTTGAAGCTATTGTGAAAGAGCTGATTTGGTGTGTGTTTCTTCATATAATACTATTTTCTGATTCCCCTTTGTGGACATGCCCTTGATGGAGTTATTTTTTAACTATTAACTCATTAGCAGCAAGTAAACAAGTAGGCAGACTTTGTCCAGATCAAGCTTCTTCCTCCCACATCACCTCCCCCCTGTTTGTGGGGACACTGTCCAGCATGTCATATTTACCTATGAGTTTGCTAAACTAATGCTTCTTCTCAAAGCTGTGTTTTAAAAGAGTATTATTTTTTCTTGTATGTCTAATTTGGTACGATTGGTTTGTAACCCATTAGCTTTTATATGAAAACAGTTATGTTTGTTGTGTTTTTAGGCAAGGGAGGTAAATTTGACTGTTTGTTAAACACAAAGTAAAATGCAAGCAGATATGTTAAAAATATCTTAACATTTTAAAGGGACTTTTTTGGTCTTCAGCTTGCATGTACAACTATGGCATTGGGCCAACAAATAATGTTGTGTTCCTTATATGTATGTGAATTATTTAAATTATTCACCGGATTTTTTGGAAAGCTACAAAGTAAATATTTTTTCCAAAAAGTCCCCAAATAACCCAACAAACACCTAACTCTTGAAAATGGATGTGATTCTTGTTTTTTTTAATCCTTTGACATAAAAAGCTATTTTCTTTATGTTTGAATGCTGTTTTAAAAGATGAAGGATTCATGAAAGGTTTCC
Source organism: Hirundo rustica (assembly GCF_015227805.2). Lineage (NCBI taxonomy): Eukaryota > Metazoa > Chordata > Aves > Passeriformes > Hirundinidae > Hirundo > Hirundo rustica. The sequence goes on from NC_053455.1 coordinate 27,388,472, forward strand.
AGAGATTCTGCAAGTCTGTAATTGTACATCTCAGTGTTTTATTTTATGGATTTCTATTTAAAATGTGAAATTCATTATCTTTCTATATTTGAGTAGTTTCATGAGGATGTAATCCATCTCTCGTAAAGCTGAAGACTTTATAATAAAGTGCTATTAAAGGAGGGGGATGGGCAAGACATCACTTTCTTTCTCGTAGCTTTAAGAATACAAAGGGATACCAAAGGATTAAGCACAGTTTTTCTAGCTTTAATTTTGAGTTATCCTCAAAACAGAACAAACTCATTACTATTTACTTGCTTATAAAGCAAGAAAAAACCCCATTTGCTGATAAAATATGTAAAAATTTCCTTAATTTCAGCACAAACATATGCTATACATTTTAGAAAGGACTAAGTACAGGAAGCTCCATGACAGGATTGTGATGATGATTACTTTTTTTTTTTTTCTTTTCTTGCCAGGTGGAAACTACAAAAGCGTGAGGCTGACTGAAGAGAGAAATTAATTGTGCTGAAGTTAGTCTGGCTTCAACAATTAGAGGATACTTTTGGTACTTTTTAGTTGAAGTGGAGGCAGCTTTTTTTTTTTAAATAAAAAACCATGGCAGATGTGGATCCAGACACGTTGCTGGAATGGCTGCAGATGGGGCAGGGGGATGAAAGGGATATGCAGCTAATAGCACTGGAACAGCTCTGCATGCTGCTTCTGATGTCAGACAACGTGGATCGCTGTTTTGAAACGTAAGTAGTTCTGGCTTTTGTTTATGGAATGTTATTTTCCCTTTTCTGCAGCTGAATGTAATATTTAACATTCCTAGAAACTTTCAGCCTCAAAAATGTTTTTACAGACTGAACTTCAGTTTAGATCACTGAAATCAAGTGTTTCTGTTAATGTCACGTGAAGGGCCCTTGTCTGATTAAAAATGTGGTGTTGTTAGGGTGATAGGCAGTGCCTGTTCCGACACAGGAGCTGCTTGCAACTCTTAATACATTTCTTTATATTAAATGATGTGGTTGTGTGTGTGGGGGGGGGGTTAGTTTTGTTTTTTTGTTTGCTTTGGTTTTGGTTTTTTTTTGTGTGTGTGATTGTAATGATCACCTAGATATAGTTAAGCCTCCATACTCTCACAGTACTTTTATCAAGGGATATAGTAGCTGTTTTTGAGTTCTGTAAGTCCAAGCAAAAATCACAAACAATAACCACTCTTCACACAAATATTTTGTCCCTTCTTTGGAGCATGGTGCTGTTTGTGCTACCTTGCTTCTCAACTGCGTTTGTACAAATCATTTGGTACAGTTCCTGCACTCAGTCCTTTTTGTTTTTCTCATAGCACAAAATGCTGCTATAATCACTTCTGTTACTTGAGTGTTGCTGTGCTTGTTACACTACTTCCTGTGACAGCCTAACGCTGCTTTGGAAGAGGTAGCAAAAGTGTAAGCAGTCACAACTTTTACTTTTTTAGTTGGTTTCTTCAGTTCTGATTTTCATGCTCTTGCCTCTCTTCCTTTCCGTGTTTTTTTTCATTGCTCTCACTTCCTTTTCTGTGGCTATGGCTAGTGTTTTTCAGACACATCTGCTTTTCAGGCGTATGGATTCAGAAGCATTTGAGAAGGTAGCCATCTGTTACACTGTTTAGTTTTGTAGCCCTGAAGGAAACAGTTTTCAGACTTACCCTTAGAAGCTGTTCTCGGGACTGCATTTATTACAGGAAATGAGAAATTCATGCATCTCTAAAATTTGGATTTGTAGTAGTTGCAGAGCATTGAGCACAATTTTGTACAGTGCTTTAGAATGTGAAGCTGCCTGTTCTTTGCCTTGGTGAGCTTACAGGTAAAATTTTGACTTGGAAAGCCCTACTGGAGAGAGATCCATTTGGCTTCCCTGTCTATCTATTCTCGTACTACTGATACTGGGGGAGCCTCAGAATTCACCACTATAGAAAGACATTTGGTAGTTAAGAGTGAATTTTTGTGATGATTTTGGGTGAACTGCCTGCTTCAGGATACTCTGTTCTGTACTGGTATAGAATTAGGCATAAGCATTTTTAAGATTATCTTCTGGGTATTTGAAAGTCAGGAATGAAATGTCAACCTTAAAAAATACAAACCAGTTGTGGGTTTTATGCCTCTTATTTAGAACAGGCTTTTATTTCAATATAAATTAATTAAATAGTCCAAGTGCTTTTTTTTCTTGAAGTGTATATAATGAATGCTCTGTTATTGCACTGTTGTGGTTTTAAAATTATTTGTCTGAAAGAAGAAATATTTAAAATGCCATTTGGCATTTTAATCTTTCTTTTGAGTGTCAATACAGTTGAATTTTACTGGTCTTCTAAGTTCTCTGTTTCTTTTGCTCTTGTAAGTTTTCCTCAAAAAGAAGAGTATGAAATGTAAATAGGAGAAGAAGTTACCGAAGTTCTCTGCCTGTTGAAGCGATTTTGCAATAATGTTGAAACTGCTACTTTTTATTGGCTCTGTGAATATACTGAAGTGTATGATCTGGTACCGTGGTATTTGGTGAGCTGACATGGTAGCTCATTGCCTTCTTCCCGATTATCACCCACCCTTTTTATTGCTCCCAACCATTCTCTTGCTCTTGCCACTGTCAGGGCTTACTGGACTCTAATTCAGTGCGAGTGCAAGCTGCTCTTTGAGCCTGCTGAAGAAGGTTGTTAGTTTTCTGCTGTTACAAGTGAGTTACAGCATATAGAGAGGAGTCTGACGAGCACTGGAGGTGGAACTGCGTAACTGGAAATATGGGAGAGGCAGAGAAAGGTATACTGCCTTCAGTGGAGAACTTCTCAGTGATTGTCTCAGGTGCTTATGGACGCCTGCGTTTCAAGGTGAATTTATTTATTTTGGAGCTCTGTAAGATTTTAAAATCTTTCCAAATGATAGTTAAATAGCCAAAATTGTCATGTGCTGAGAGGGTATAACTAAAATAATAATGGTTAATATTTTATAGTTCCTTTTCAGCTTGTTTTTTAAAGGAATGGCTGTTTGCTGAAATAGGAGATTTACTGTGTGACAGAAGGGCTACTAAACCCCATTATTCAGGAACTAATTTTGAAAATATTTTCAGTGCATGCCTGATCTAGAATATGATGCATTTTTCTGTTGGTAATAAACCCAGCCTCTAGACTTTACAATTTTTTTTCTTCTACTAAGTAAGAACAGCATTTCCAAGGTTTTGGACGCTGTGCACATGTTATTTGAAGATCTTGAAATTGTTTGTTGCTATTAGTTATATGTTGACAAAACTTTAATGAAAATTTTTCATCTATGAAACTCAACAACTTTGAGATGGACTTTTAAAACAGTTTCTCGGAGAATGAAATGCTAGGTTTTTCACAGCTTATTTAGAGTAACTTTAAATATTAAGTATTAGTCCACTTTTACATAAGAAATTATATGCTTTTGTGTGATATAAGCTAAGAGAAAGCCCATCATTTTAGTGAAGTATGTCTGGTGATTAAAAGCTGCATATGGTGAGGACTGGCAAAGCTGTGAAACAAGACCACATTAAAAATATTGAAATGAATGCTATGCACCATGTCTAAACCCACAACACAGTTTCCATACTGCTTTCTTAAGGAGTTAAGGGCAATACACAATCTTACTTAGCAAAGCTGAATGGAAAAAAAAAGTATTGCAATATTGGATTCAGAATCTTGCACTTCATTTTTGCAGTGAAGTAACAGGGTTACTTTGCAGACATGTTCTGAAGGAAATTATATAGCTAATGATAAAGGCTGTGATTTGCTTTTGTTTGAGAGTGGATGGATATTGAAACTAGTGTTTCAGGTCAGCTCCAAACTGGAAGCAGGCACACGTGCAGTGTGGTGTATTTCATGATGTTCTTGGGGAGTTCTAGCAGCGTCACAGCAGATTTCGAGGTATGCAGCTGATTAACAGGTAGTGCTGCCAAATAATATTTGCTGTTTCTTTACTCCTTCCCAGATTTACATATTGCATCCAATTAAATTATTTTGCAAGTTACTCATATGTGAACATTACAAAAATCAGTGGCATATTCATCTTCTGGTGATAATGAGTCACAGACACTGCTAGTCACTTGGCATGAAGAATGGCTAACATTTTACCAGCAGCAAAAGCCACTAGCTCGAACTACAGAAACTTAATGCATGAGGAGAAACAGTTTTGTTAAATAGTTGAGATGGAGTAAAACAGCAAAACTGTTGTGCTTATACGTGTTAGTCCCAAATTGTAGTTAAACTGTGCGCTATCAAATCCACTTGAACAGGAGTTTAAAGAATGCATTTAATATAACTTAATTGAAATGATGGGCTTTTTTTGTCTTTTAAATTACCTATAACAATTTAAATGTATGTAGAGGCTCTTAGTTGCAATCTCAGCTTATTATTGTAGCCCTTTTCTGCATAGGTGTTTCAGCTTATTCTTTTTCCACCTTGTGTGATTGCTTCACTTTTTTTTTGGTGAAATAAAACTAGAACTCTTCTGGTCAGGCTTTCTGTTGCTGTCTGTCACAGTAAAAGTACTTAGCTATTAATGACAATGGAAATTTGTAGATTAAGGCACTCGTGTAACAAAGTAAGACCTGCTTAAAACCTTTTTTACACAGCAAATTAAATAGGCCTTATTAATGCTCAGAAGGAGAAAACATCTTTCTCTTTGGCTGTTCTGTAAGTTACCTCTGTATATTTAGTGTTAACAGATCTGGTAAGCGAAAACTTATCAGGAGTAATCAGCTCATTTGACAAATAAAAATTGTGCAAAGGGTCATATGTTAGATTTCTAATGTGTGAAGTAGGAATCCTTTCAGTTTATTTTTTAGATCAAGTATGTTTACTTGAATTCACACTAAACATTTTTCTTTCCAAAGTATCTATTCACTAGGGAGAAAGTATATATCTTTATCTTGTATTTGCTAACAGGTATAAGAATAAATTCTAGAGAGCCAAAGACTGTTGATGTGAGCTAGTGAGACTGTTATTGTGGAACAGTTAACTTTACCTCTACCTGCTTAAAACTACATTCTCCTATGTTTATCAGGATTGTAAAATTCCAATAAATCAAAGTTAGATATATAGAGGAAATCAATTTTTCCTCTAGAGATAGGGATAGGAATCCAAAGTTCTGGTTTTCAGGAATATATTTACAATCTGGGCTGCCTTTAAAAGCATCTTTGTGATTCAAACAGTAAAGTACCCTTTAACAGGTCGGACAGTTGTGGAAAAACTAACAGGCTGAGAGAGCAGCTCTGTTGCTATCAAGGTGGTTTCACGTTTTGTGGCCTACAGGTTTGCTCTTTCTGTTATTTTAATGAAAAAATAAAGTCAGATCATTGCTACACTTTTGTGCTGGAGTGCAGCGTTGAGTAAATTCGAAAATGTATTGCTGTCAACAATAGACTACAGTTTTCATTATTTTAAACCATGCAAAGCATATGTTCATAGGGAATTATTGGTTTGCACTAATGCAGACATCTCTCCCAAATGAAATTTTGTTAGTTACAGTGACAAATCTCATGTGTTTCCTACTAAGCTTTTTTTCTTTTAACGAAGGCAGAGGATATGGCAGCAGTGAAATACCAGCACTGGAGTAATTTACTCTGTGGCCTCCAATATAGTGAGATCTTTAGCATCCTATAGCGGGGTTTTCTGAGATGGAAGTAGGGGTGTGCTCTGTATTTTTCAGGGAGCAACTTTGTTACAATGTGATGTTTAGAATTACTCCTGATATTTAGGTCTGTTTTATTGTTGTTTTTTGGTTTTTTTTCTCTTTTTCAGTTATAAGAATTCTAAAATAATAATGTCTTTCTGGTTGCTCCTTGTAAAATGGGAATTGTGACCTCATTGTCACTGGTATTGTGGAGATTAATTAACCTTGTCTAGTTATTTTGAGAACATCAAAGGTTGCAAAAGTCAGAAGGGAAGATTAAGTCTAAATTGACATCCTCTCTTCTGTCCTGATCCTTATGTTTTATGTGGTTATTACTGGATTGAGCATCTTGTTTGATACAAGCATAATGTGTAGCTAATGCTTCTGAGACGGCATCCTCTTAATTTTACCCTCTCTTTTGCTATTAAATCTGCTGCCTAAGTTGTCTTTGTTGAAATTTCCTTGCTCTTTCCCATAAGAATTGACCAGTCTGATGAATTCTGTATACAGCAGTCAGTTCACCTTTTCCTGTTTAGATTAAAAGCTAGTAGTGTTATTGTGAATATACCTGCACACAAAGATTTCATTAGCTCTTGATCTTCCTCCCCTTCTCTAGTAATTCAGTTTAGAAGTTCTTCAGAAATACTTTCCAGTGTTGCCTTCATACATGCTGTTTATAGTAGTGCCTTTGACTTAGTGTTAACAGTTAAACATGCCAAGTTGGGTTAGTTTGTTTCCAAAACTTTGTACAGTAAATGTGGTTTTAGTTGTGTATCTTCAGAGTTGCTTTCAAGGCTATGAGTGCTTGCTGCTTAGTTATGGCTTGATGTATTACCTAGACTAAGATCTGTAACTTGGCATTTGTGTGTGTTTAAACACATTTTGTTTAAATGAGCTTGTGCCTCTGGGTATTCCAGACAACTCATCACATTGTCACTATTCATTCTGGCATTTAATTTTTTTTTTTTTCTAGTGGTATCGTCAAGTATCCTTTGGTTCAGAATTTTGCGTGTGAGATAAAACTGAAGTGATTCTTGCAAGTACTGTGCAAAAGATGGGTGCAGTGTTAAGGCATCATCTTTTGAAAGCGTCAGCTCCTAACAGATTGCATGAGACCAATAAAAGATGTTACAGGAATTTCAAACTGTGGGCTTCCTTTCTTTCATGACTACTGGTCAAGTGATTTTTAATATAGGCCTCCTAAGAAGAGGTATAGATAGCACAGATATTAAGTAGATTGCTAATAGTGGAAGTTTTCTTGTCTAAGTCAGTTCTTTTTTTGAGCACCTGAGAATCCAGTAGAAGCTAGTGGGGAGGTGTACATATTTAGGCACACATACTAAGTCATACTTTTTGTTTAAATTGCTTATTTCCTTTTGAGATGTTGACAGATGTAATATGTGCTCAAAGCATTATCTATTTGCACAATTGAGGTTGCTACTAGTGGAAATCATCAGCAGAAAGACCTGTAGTTTCACATTCTTTAATTTATTCAGCTATTGTGGACTAAGTGTCTGTAAAATATTTACAAAATGCTGGAGATTGGAGAACAAACATGTGGCATTATTGCCCTGAGGTATGGCATAGCTTTTGTAAGATACTGAAAAATGCAAAAGGCAGCCTAACACATCCTTTATAAATTCAGGAATAAAGCAAATGATGATTTATTTAGAAATACAGAAATTACCTATCCTGTGGAAACTGTTTCCCTGTACAGATTTTTCTTATTTTCCATTTGACACAACTGATATTTACTGAATGTGTAGTTGAATACTAAATGTCCAATAGTAATTGTCTTCCTGCCTAATAATGGACTCTCAGAAGAGTAATTTATTTAGCTAAAAAAAAGTTTGTAGTAATTTATTTTTTTAGTAATTTATTACTCTCAGAATATACTTTATTTAGCTAAAAGAAAGCTTGAAAGTGTTTTTAAATGTCAAATTCCAATTCTAAATGAATTTCATTTCTAATAAAGTGGGGTTTCTACTGGAATGAATACAGGATGGAATTGTTAATTCTCCAGCTTTATTTTACTGGCCTGGGCAGTGATTGCAATTAAGAGTAGAGATTCAAAGTTGTGCAAATTTTAATGTTTAGTAATTCTGGTAAAAGTTCCTAAATTGCCAGTTAATTTTTAGTTGCTTTTTCCTCGAACCGTTAAAATACAGTATGATGTGTCTAAAGTCTTATACATGAGTGACGTTTTCTGGACTTCATTTGTATTGTAACAGTGTTATATGGAAACAGTGAAAGATGTGTTTTGGCAATGAATCCAGAATACCTACAGGCAGTGCAGGTGTGTGGGTTCTCTTGTGAATGGTCTTGATTGCTCTGCTGCTGGTTTTGGTTCATATGTGGAAACAAAACAGTCTTCCAGCAAAAGAAACAATGAGGGAAAGTCAGAGATCTTTTCCCATGGAAAGAACTGCAGAAAGGAAAAACAATCATTACTCAAAAAGAAACCTGCTTTGCTTTAAGAAAAATCAGGTGTGCAGGATGTTCTTAAAAGTGTCAAAGTTGTGTGACGTGTTGTTGTAAATGTTTATCTGGTATATTTTTCCTCAAAAACTCTTACTAATGAGAGTTAACATCAGAATTTTAGTTTTTATTTAAATTTATTATATATTAAGTAGTGTATACACGTATAATTCCTTTTTTCCCCACTTTTAACTGGTCTCAGCAGCAGATGGTATGTGTTAAAGATCCAGCTATTGCTGGCAGGCAGCTGGGCTTGGTTTTCTGCCACAAGTCACATGTCTTGGACCAGGCAGCTTCACTGAAGGCTTTGTCACATGCCAGGGGCTCTGCATCAACTGAATCCAGCGGTTACTTTGGAATTGAGTAACACACCCTAATGCTAGCAGTAGTTGTTAACTGTTTTGAGGATGAACTGAACTGCTAGCTTTTCCTTACGTTTTCTTTTTAAACATGGCAGCAGTGTAGTCTTCACTGTCTGTTTCTGTTTTAGCTAAGGATTTTAAGTGGATTAAAATATTAAATGTAATTACAGAAATGAGTTTACAGTTCCTATTTTTACCTCCTTGGTATCTTTTTACATTGGCAAGCTGTAAAATCAGCTGAGTCACTTCATTAGAGTTGAAGGGATTAGCCCTGGTAGGAGCTTACTGCTGTAGCTATTTAAAAATTTTGTATCCCTATGGATATTTCTGTTCCTAAAGAGGTGTGTGTGTCTGTGTGTGTGTAAAGGTTCAGAAGTGTGTCAGCATATGGAGTTATGCTGATTATAGTGCTGTAAATTCTGTAGTAATGTAATTATATGGACAAATTTTCTTAGCCTTTCTTGACATCAAGATGATTATGATATTTAGAAAATGTTTTTTGATTTTTTTTTTGGCAGAGAAAGAATGCATGTAAAAGAATTTGTGTATTATGCTCTTTACAACAATATATTTAATTATAAATTATACAGAATCAGCACTTTTTAATGTGGTTTACTTTTTGATGTCAGTACAGGAAACAGAATGCTCTAGTACCCTAATCTTAATAGATCATAATATAGATGGGAAATATTGATAAGGAATGTTACCTATTTTGGACAAACCTATCTTTCTGCAAGATCTTTGAAACGTGGTGGGTGGAAAACTTGAAAGATAGTAACTATCAGCAGCTCTTCTTCTGGAGGTACAGGAATGAAGTTGGGTGGACATTGAGAGCTGCAAGACTTAAAGTAATTAGCAAGAGCTCTAGTGTGGGTTGTAGAGTAACCTCATTAACTTGAAGTTGGTCTTTCACTAAGGAGTAACATAGAGTGACCTCATTAATTCACTAAGTAGTCCCTAATCACTCTTCTAAAGTACACATTTTAAGTACTTTAGGAAGTGCCCAATGTGATACTAATACAGCTCCCTAGAAATAAAAATCTAAAAATATTTTCCTTTCATTTTCATGTTTATTTGAAGAAGGGCCTAAATAGAAAACTGAACTTGGGAGGTACCTATTTGCCATTATTTTCTGATCTGAATAGACACTATTAAAGAATAGCCTTTTCTCTATTAAGGAAAACTCACCACTATATTTTTGCTTGTTTCACTGCAAATATGTCATTGTGATTCCATTCCTACAACTTTAGGATTTTTCTATCATAGTTTCTTTTTTTTTTCCTGAGATGTATTTGTTCTAGTTAATATATGGTCTGGATAAAAGCAACATGTGAACCCAGTTTTGCTATTGGGATGGTTTAGAAATTATGCACTTAGCTTTCTTTTTCCTTGGTGAGTGTTGATGCTTGCAGGTTTATGGATGTATTTTTCTCTTGGAAATCAAAAGCATCATTTGTCAGCAGGTGGAAGTGCACTAAAAGCTGATCATTGGTTGCTATCCTGTCACATCAGTTAATTTAGTACTTTAGCTCTGACCTCAGTTTCCTTTCTGTCCCAGGAAGTTTTCAGTCTTGTTTTTCCCATGTAGACTGTTTTCTAAAGGTGAGTCCAATGTTCAGCCTTTGTCTGTGTTATGGACACTCCTGGAATGCTTTGTTTTACTACCTGTCAAAATGCATTTTAGTTCTGAGCATAGCCATAGTTAGAACAGCAATAAAATCTTTTTTACTAGGGGGCCCTAATCTTCCTCCTCCAATATCTGAAGCAGTTCTAGGTCCTTTCGATCTATTTTGGCCTGCCTAAGAAAGCCAGTAAGGATTTACCTTGGAATTATGGTGTGATAGTGATGCATACATAACATGATTGTCTGATTCACTCTTTGGTTCCTGCTGGTGTTGACTGCATTTGCTTACTTGGTGCTTCATTAAAAAGAGGGGCTGATCCTGAGGAGGTGCTGTGTTTGGCCTGTTGCTAGAGTTGCTTCTAGGTAAGCAGTGGATTTCTTTTCCCTCTGTTGCTTTTGTTTATACTTTAGTGCCTTTACTTGGGATTGGATTAAGTGAAGACTCAAGGGCTACTCTGAAAACCCATTTTCACAATTTTGAGGCATAAAGACCACTGAATAAGGGCAACACTTTGGTCAAATGCCTGCACAGAGAAATCCCAATGGAACTGTCTGAACAGAAGGCAGAGGTGTACTTTGGGCATTTGCTATATGGCTCTGATGGTGTTGCACCCCATTTCTCGTTGTGGGGCTGGTGTTCCCACCTACACCTGTTAGTTCTTTCTCTGGCATTACTCACACAGGTACATTCTTCTCCCTGAGACAATGTAGAGCTGATGCTCATCGTTTCCACCACAGGAGGCTGTGTCATCACTTAGTGCAGATTTGGGGATTAAAGGGTGATCACTGTAGAGCTGACCTGTGTCCTTTTGTTTGTATGCAGTTCTTGATGGAAAAGTTAGCTACAGCAAAAAGACTGAAGTCCTTCAAAATGACAGCTAGGCAATTCTATGCTGTAATTGTTTAGCTGCCTGTTTGAGAAGATCATTGCTGGAGCACCAGGGATGTGTTCATATATCCTTCTTTCCTGCTATCACAGGCTGAACCATTGATGCAGACTGTGTGTAGACAAAACTGGCACTTCTGGTCTCTTGTTTTCAGGAACTTTGCACACTGATAAGGCCTGAGGGAGCTTCAACAAGCCAAAAAATCTGAATTTATCTATATAGTCTGTGTGTGCTTATGAGTGTAATCTGTATATATCGGGATATGTCTGGAGAGGAGACTGTACAACCTGTCTGTTTGTAATTGCCAAGTCACTCTCCATGATTCCATGAAAAGTCAATGCAGTCCCAAGTTACTGGAAAAGGAAATATTGAACCTATCTATAAAGGGTAGAAAGGAGGAACCTGGGAACTACTGCCCTGTCAGCTTCACCTCTGTGCCTGGGAAGCTGCTCCTAGAATCTGTGCTAAGGCACATGGAGGATGGGGAGATGGTTTGAGAGAGCCACCAGGACTTCATCCAGGGCTTCATCAAGCCCGGCCTGACCAACCCTGTGGCCTTCTGTGATGGGGTGACTCTGTCAGTGGACAGGGGAAGGGCTACAGATGTCACTTCCCTCAACTTCTGTAAAGCCTTTGACAAGGTTCCTCCCAACCCTCTTCTCTCCAAATTGGAGAGAGAAGGATTTATGGGACTGTTAGATGGATTAGAAATTGGTTGAACGGTCACATCCAGAGGGTAGTGGTCAATAGCTCAGAGTCCTGATGGACATCAGTGACAAGTGATCTGTTTTGGGAGCAGTGTTATTTAATATCTTCATCAATGACATAGACAAAGAGATTGAGTGCATCCTCTGCAAGTTTGCAGATGATACCAAGCTGAGTGGTGTGGCTGACACACCTGAAAGGTGGGATACCCTCCAGGGGCATGAAAAAGTTTGAGAAGTGGGCACATGGGATTCTCATGAGTTTTAACAAGACCAAGTGCTGGTGCTGCACCTGGCTTGGGGCAATCCCCTGTACAGCACAGGCTGGGGATGAACAGATGGAGAGCAGCCCTGCCCAGAGGGACCTGGGGGTGCTGCTGGGTGAGAGGCTGGACATGACCCTGCCATGGGCACTCCCAGCCCAGAGAGCCAAACGTGTCCTGGGCTGCATCCAGAGCAGCGTGGGCAGCAGGGGAGGGAGGGCATTCTGCCCCTCTGCTCTGCTCTGCTGAGACCCCACCTGCAGGGCTGCATCCAGCTCTGGGTGCCAGCACAGGAAGGACATCACCTGCTGGAGTGACTCCAGAGGGATGGAGCACCTCTCCTGTGAGGAAAGGCTGGGAAAACTGAGGTTGTTCAGCCTGGAGAAGAGAAGGCTTTGGGCTAATGTAATTATGGCCTTCCGGTAGCTGAAGGGAGCCTACATGAAAGCTGGAGAGCTGAAGCTCTTTTTACAAGAGCATGTGGTGACAGGACAAGGTTACTCTAGTGGATTGACCATAGCTGAATGCCAGGCACCCACCAAAGCTATTCTGTTGTTCCCCTCTGCAATTGGGCAGGAGAGAGAGAATATAATGAAGGGTTCATGGTTGAGATAAGGTGTGGGAGAGAGATCACTCACAAAATACTGTCTTAGGAAAAGCAAAGTTGAATTGGGGATATTAACTGAATTTATTACTAACAAAATCAAAGCAGAATAATGAGAAGTAAAATAAATCTTAAAAACACCCGTTACCCTTTTTTTCTTCCCAGTCTCTACTTCCTCCTCCACCAGTAGTGCAGGGAGATGGGTAATGGGGTTATGGTCAGTTCATCACTCACTGTTCCTGCTGCTGCTCAGGAAGAGGAGTCCTTCCCCTGTTCCAGTGTGGCGTTCCTCCCATAGGTGACTGTCCTCCAGGAACTTCTTCAATGTGAGTCCATCCCATGGGCAACAGCTGCAGTGTGGGTCACTCTTCCATGGGGTGCAGCCCTTCAGGCACAGCCTGCTCCAGCATGGATTTCCCCTGGGCTGGCACCCTCTTGGGCATCCATCTGCACCAGTTTGGGTTTCCTCCATGGGCTGCAGGTGGATCTCTGCATCCCTGTGGTCCTCCATGTGCTGCAGGGAAACCTGAGCTCCAGCACTTCCTGCCCCTTCTCCGTGTTGGTGTCTGCAGAGCTGTTCCTCTCACATGTTGTCACCCTGCTCTTCTCTGACCACAATTACATCTATACAATGACTTTTTTATTTTTCTTAAATATGTTATCACAGAGGTGTTACCACCATTCCTGATTGACTCAGCATTGGTGAGCAGCAGGTCCATCCTGGAGCCACCTGGCATTGGCTCTGCTTGACATGGGGAAGCTTCTGGCAGCTTCTCACCGAAGACACCCTTGTAGTTCCCTCTGCTACCAAAACCTGGTCACACAAACCCAGTATAACTGCCCAGAGAAGCTGTGGATGTCCAGTCCTTGGAATTGTTCAAGGCAGGGTTGGGTGGAGCTCTGAGCAACCTGGTCAAGTGAAAGGTGTCCCTGTCCGTGGTGGGAGGGTTGGAGCTGAATGATCTTTAAGGTCCCTTTCAACCCGGGCCATTCTGTGATGAAACCTGATTTTCTTAGGGGAAGACTGGATATCATTCCTCTAAATCAAAAACACATGTGCTGACAGCAAGTGGAGTTTGTTCTATACCTGCTGATTGAAAACGTGGTCTCTGATTAGTGTAGGTAGAGGTTCTGGCAGAAAGGTCACTTAAAAAACCCTCAACCCTTAAGTTTGTGCTAGAATGCTGTGCTTTTATAAGGACAGCATTGCTGGTACAGTACACTGGCATTTGTGTGCTGACAAAGAATTCAGTATAAATTATATGCTCTTAGTAACTCAGTATTTTACTATGTCTGCTGGGTAATTGGCTCATAGGTGGTTTAAGGACAGGAATTTTAATTTTATTTTCTTTTTAAAATTTTCTTTGAAAAAAATACAGCTGAGTTCCTTTTGTGTTGTGTTTCTTTATAAGCTGTTAAATCATAGAAGAAAAAGTAGGTTTTAGATTTGCTAAGTACGGCTTTTAAGTTTCTGCAGCTGTGTGGCCATCCAAGAAGAATGGTGTACTACTCTTGCTAGTATTAAAATAGACAGCGGAGCTCCCTGCTTTCTACTTGGTAATATGTGTGTGGGTTTGTTTGGGACTTTTTAAGATTTGTGTTTATTGGATTTTTTCTTGCCATATAGTTTGAACAACATTGTTCATGGCAATGTTTTAGTGATCTGCCTGGTGTTGCATAAAATTCAATATAAAAGATCCAACACCAAAACCCTTGAATACATTGTCCATTTTAAATTTTATATACTGAAATGCTTCTTGTGTGAGCATAATAATAAGTACAAATTTCAGACCTTACCCCGCCCCCAGTGGATAATGTCTAAAATGCAAAGTTACTGTATAAATCCTTCTTAAAGATGTAGAGTTAAATAGCAAATTTCTCAAGCACGACAGACAGTATAGGCTGGATAGGCCAGTATAAGTCTTACATATGTGATTGAGCTTTATTGAAGCTTCACTTATTACTTTGTCCTGAAGTATTGTTGGGTAATGTATTTATTTGTCAGGCAGCAATATTAGTTACTTCATAAAACATGGTAAGATCTTGAAGGAAACTATTAACATTTTGCTCTCCCAGGATTTGGTGTCTTTGTGTGAGTCATTGCATACCAGATGGGATACTGAATGACCTCTGAGTCTTCAGAATGATTCATCAACAAGTACTTCACCTGTCTTCCAGACTAAAAAACATGTTGTTATTATTTCCTCTCTGGATTTAGGAAAGTTTTGGGCTATCTTTTGAAAACCAAAACCCTCCTTAAAGGAAAAGTTGCAATATTTACTTCCTGTGGATTTAGTCTGGTACTCTACATCTAGGGTTGAGGTATCCAGCCATTTTGACTACCGTCACAGCATATATCCCCTTCACTTAATTCCCCACCATCACCTTGGAAGACTTTTTCCACTGGGGTGAGCCATCATAATGCTAAGTTATGCTAAATATGCTGCTGGAAGATAAATTGACTTAAAATATAGCTCTGTGTCTTTGAACTTTTGATCCAAATCAGTCTTATCCACAGCTGTTCTAATAATGAAAAGTATTGTTTCAGTTTATGTTCTGTAATGTCAGAGGAATAGAAAGAGGACCATTGCAGCTTGCTTTTTTTTGTTTTGAAGTTTTGGGGATGTTCTTCATCATTGTTGCATATGGAAATGAGGCTAACAATAAGGAGGCCAGAGGCTACTGAGACATGGATATAGAGAGAAAATGCTGTAGATGCAATCTACATTAATTAAATGTGTTCTCAGCGTGATTAAGGAGAAGAAATGAGGCAGAGGGTAGGGGAGGAGACTGAAATAGGATAAAAAGACAAGGGAAACAGCCTAAGGGAGAAGGACCACTCAAAATTAAATTGTCTATTAAACCCAAAGTATTTAGTCTTTGTGTATAAAATTTTATGGTTAAGTAGCTATTAATCATCATGAACCTTGAAACACAGTTAAGAAAACATGCATTGTTTGGTGATGTGAGGTTAATTCCTAGAAAAAAATCCCAACAAGATAAATTTTTCCCCTGTACGACTGTAAAATCTCGAGAGTATCTTTTTCTGCTGGCTCCTTAATGCAACATCTTTTCAGTTTACCTCTTTGAATTTTCGTGTCTGTATGAGATACAGTGTTCTAAATGAATGTTCTGAACCAACCGTGAACTAGTTGAGCAAATGATGTGTGCATGGAAAACATTAATGTGGAAGTGTATGAAATTGCTTAATGTAGAGAAGTGTGCACAACATAGTAATGTGTTGTGGTTTTTTCCCTGCAGATGCCCTCCTCGAACATTTTTGCCAGCACTGTGCAAAATTTTTCTTGATGAAAGTGCTCCAGACAATGTACTGGAAGTAACAGCTCGTGCCATAACGTATTACCTGGATGTATCAGCTGAATGCACCCGTAGGATTGTGGGAGTGGACGGAGCTATCAAAGCACTTTGTAATCGTTTAGTAGTTGTTGAACTGAACAACAGAACGAGCAGAGATTTGGCTGAGCAATGTGTGAAGGTAAGTATACTTAAGAACCTCATGTTTTTAAAGAGCTGGATAATTTGCTATTTCCAAAGAGCATCCTCGTATTCTGATCCTATTTTTTAAATTAAAATGTGGTGCAAAAACATAGGCTGTGACAAAAGTGTACATGTCAATGCTGCTGCTTATCCTTACTGTCAGTCCAGTGCTCTTCACACTTTGATTTTCTTTAAGAAAAAAGTATAGAAAAGGAAATGAAAAATAGTTGAAGAAATTTCCTGCTTATCTTGTATGACTAGAATGACAAGGACTGTTTTTATGCTACCAAAGAAATGAAGAATTGTTCCAGATACAGATAAATTACCTGGCGTGAAAAAATCATCTGCTGCCTTTTCAATAGCACTAGATATAGCTCCCCTGCACCCTTGTGAAGATTTTAGAGAAATTTAGAAGACCCTTACAATGTCTCATTTAAAGCATAACTAATGGCCATGTATTTCCTATTTGCTATTTCCAGTCAACTCAGAAGTGCATCACTGGGGTAATGGTGCTCCTGCAAGTTTCAAAACACTCAGTTGTGTGTTTCTCTCAGGATGAGAGATTATTATCTCTCTTCATGAACACCTGTTATGACCATGCCTTTGGGAGATGTTCTTGTATTGGCTCCCATATTTTTGAAGAAGACTGTAACTACTAACTAGTAGAGTACTGGAGGTTTTGGCCCCTTCTTGGGTGTTCAGGAAGAGAGGGGTTTTTCTTTTTTCCTGTTGTTTCTTTTTCTTAACCAGTTTTATAGATGGATATAAGTATCTGACTATGGATATAAATAACTGACTTTTTGTGTGTACTTCATTCAAATTAAATTTCTTTTTGGCATAGGTGTTAGAATTAATCTGTACCCGTGAGTCAGGAGCTGTGTTTGAAGCTGGAGGGTTGAACTGTGTTCTGACATTCATTCGTGACAGTGGACACCTTGTTCATAAAGATACTTTGCATTCAGCTATGGCTGTAGTATCCAGACTCTGTGGCAAAATGGAGCCTCAGGATTCTTCATTAGAGATCTGTGTGGAGTCACTGTCTAGTTTATTAAAACATGAAGACCATCAGGTAATGTAATAGTTGGCTCAATGTGCTGTGAATTTAACTTTCAGTATGTTTAATAAAGGAATGACTAGGTAACTTTATACAGCCTCCCTAACTCTATGTTTACATAGAAGTTGTTGTATTTGGATATTACGATAATTTCCTCTACAGTTGTAATAATAAGAAAATAAAAATACTGCTTAGTGTTTGGATCCAAGTGCTGGTATTTGAAAATAGTCTTATTTAACCTCTGAAAACTGTATTGAAAAATATGCTGTAACTTTTTTCAGTGCATTTTGAGGCAGTTTCTGAAGTAATTATTGTTCTATGACTGTAGCTCAATCACTATAAAATTGAGCATAACTAAGAGGCAAAAATGAATTTGGTTTGTGTTTCTTTTACCAAACTAAGAGGAGCAATAAAAACATCCATAGTCTAAATCTATCTATAATTTAAATCTAAAGTATTACACTGGAAGCTAGCTTAAATGATACTAGTAAAAATGCTGCTCCAATTCTTTAATGCAGTTTTACTAACTTGAGATGAAGTAGTCCTTGTAAAATCTAGAAGCTGAATCCCAGAGGAATTATCTTTCTACTAGTAGGATCCTTTTGTGTATGTCATACTAATGCTCTGGAATAGCCATTTAGCCAAATTCTTGCTGTAGCCTGGCCAGGCTACTTGTCCATACTCAGAACTGAGTCCCCATTTCACTCTGATCTCTTTCCTCATTCCTTTCTCTACATGCACAGATCCAGCCTCCAGTCTGGTTTATTAAGCGCAGCATATTTGGGAAACGAAATTTTTCTGCTTGTGAGATAATTTTTTAAAAATATATTTTTAGATCTTAAAATTTTTCAAGGGACTGTCATACACTACCCATTTCATAACAAGCTATCATGTGTTTTAGCCATTAAATAATTTTATTAGTACACTAATAATCTGAGGCAAGGTAATCTTGAAATTCAGACCATTAATTCTGTAGTATTTTAACTGTTTATCGATTTATAAGGTGTTAGAGAAAAGCAGTTGCTGGGGTTGTTGGAGATTGAAATGAGAGTTCAAATTAACTTAATTGTTCAGCAGTTAAGCTTAAAGATAAGCATGCTTAAGATGGAGCCCAGATGATAGAAAATAAATCTGTAGTGGTACCCTTAATGTTATGCATTAAACAAGCCTCGGGACCATAGTGGATGCTGGATGTGTATTATGGATTTGTCCAGTAATGTCCCTTTTCATGTTTGTTGCTCCCTGCCTTGTCCTTTTACACTGCTGGGTTTGGTCACTTTTTGTGTGTGCTGCCAATTAGTAACACCACTTGATGGATGGGTTCAGACCAGATCCATGTGACCCCAAGAGCAGCTTATCTATAATTTTTGGTTTCTAACCTTTGTGTTACACTTGCAAGTTGAGAGAAGAAATATAAATACTTTGCAAGTACTCTTTTGCTTTGTAAACTGATGCCACTAATGCAGTGTGTTAAACAAGTGAACTTTCTTATGTATTACTGATGGCTGTTAAGGTAAAGATCTATGGAGTATTTGCAAATTACATAAAAGATTGGCAGAATTGTTTATCTGTGTTGTCAAAGAACTGGGGCAAGATGCCAGAGGACAGAAACAGTGACCATTACACATTAAAGAAAAAAATCCAGCGCTAAAGAGTACTGATGGTGCAGAATGTTTGCTATGTACAGACCATACCAGAAGTCTGCAAACTTAATGGAGATTTAAGATTTTTGTCTTCATGCAGTCTGGCTAATACTCTAATCTTGTTCTGTGTGTTGTTGAGTAACTGTCTTGAAGTCCTTGGTCTGTGATAGCAGACAGTTGTTTTGAAAATGGACCACTGAGTTGACATTTTAGGGAGTAGTGATTCAGAGTTTGGTTATAGGTTGGTGGGGGAGTTCTACTATTTCTTTACATCAGTCTAGTTTGCTACTGCACATCTTTAAAGGCAAATGTGCCTGAAGCAAGCTATCTTGATAGGCAAAACCTCCTGATCTGAAAGAATGAGACACTTCTAGTGTATAGATAGATGTTTAAGGCAAAACCTTCCTTTATTTTCAGTATTGACATGAAAATATGTTGGATCATTTCCTGGGCAGTTGGCCAGCTGTATTTTTTGCTGAATTGTTAAGAGGATCATCAGTAAGCCTTGTTTCCACAGTGTCACTGGAGTTTTTTGTGTGCAGTTGGTTGGTTGGATTTTTTTCCTCCCTTTACTGACAAACCTAAATTTGGAAGTTTGTATATTATTATCTCAGAAATTCTTGCATGTCCCTGTGTCAGGTGCTCAATGGATGATCTGAATTGTCCAAGAGTAAAATTTGCTTTTCCCAGTTTGCTCTATTTTTAGGCTTGGTCCAATTGAAAACTTTCTTGTGCTGAAGATAAATATGTAGACCTTTAAATAAAACTTGAACCATCAAGCCTCATGGCAGAATCGAGTTCTTGTATGTGTCCTGTATTCTTGTGGATATCCCCTTAGCAACTTCTCATCTTAAGTAAAAGATATTTCATTGGTTTTTCTTGCACATCTTTCTTAGGTTTCAGATGGAGCTTTGCGATGCTTTGCTTCATTAGCTGACAGATTCACACGGCGTGGAGTTGACCCAGCCCCATTAGCTAAACATGGATTAACTGAGGAGTTGTTGTCTCGCATGGCAGCTGCTGGTGGGGCAGCCTCAGGACCATCTTCAGCTTGCAAACCTGGACGGAGTAGCACTGGAGCACCATCTACAGCTGCAGACTCTAAATTAAGTAATCAGGTGTCAACTATTGTAAGCCTGTTGTCAACCCTGTGTAGAGGCTCTCCAGTAGTAACACATGTAAGAAATCCTTTTATGCTACACTTTTTTATTTTCATGTGACTTCTCCCTTTATATATTTTCAATATATGCAAGATTTATGTTGCTGTTTTATAGGCAGATATACATATATGTATTTATAGATCTTATCTTTTTAGAGATACATATATATACATATGCACACACACGTACATGTAAGTTATTTGTAAAGAGGGGAAAAAAGGAAACTTTTCATATGGAAATGAAACCCAATTCTGATAGTATTTTCTAAAGCCCTGTATATTTTTTATTGTTCAGACTTTTAATTATTTCCAGGATCTTCTAAGATCTGAACTTCCAGACTCTATAGAAAGTGCGTTGCAGGGTGACGAGAGATGTGTACTGGATACCATGCGGTTAGTAGATCTTCTTTTGGTGCTACTGTTTGAAGGCAGAAAAGCCCTGCCAAAATCTAGCGCTGGATCTACAGGCAGAATCCCAGGATTGCGAAGGCTGGATAGTTCTGGGGAGCGTTCTCATCGGCAACTCATAGACTGCATCCGCAGTAAAGATACTGATGCACTAATAGATGCAATTGACACAGGAGGTAAGCAAAAATACTCAGAAAAAGAGAGTGAGATGCTTGCTTTATCTTTGATTTTTATGATCTGAGGTGTCATAACAAATGCTGAGGTAGTTCATTAAAAATCATTACATGCAAGTTCACTTTGTTAAATACGTAACAGGCCTTGTTAGTAATCATACGTGTGCCACCTTTTTTTTAATTGCAATTAAGAGCATAAATGCTTCTCCAGAATTATTGAGGATGCTTAGTCTTCTTAAAACCAGGTTTTTATTTCAGGAATACTGTTGAACTTTAGTTTATACTTGTGGGAACTTTAACTATTTTATTAAATTTTATCTTTCAGCTTTCGAAGTAAATTTTATGGATGATGTAGGGCAAACTCTTTTAAACTGGGCCTCAGCTTTTGGAACTCAGGAAATGGTAAGTTAGATTTATAGACCTTTAAGAAGTTGCATTATTTATGTAAAGGAAGATAAGAAAACTGTTTTCCTTTTTCTTGTCTAACAGGTAGAATTCCTCTGTGAAAGGGGTGCTGATGTTAACAGAGGTCAGAGGTCATCCTCATTACATTATGCAGCATGTTTTGGAAGACCTCAGGTAGCAAAGGTATGATTTAAACTGACCCTTAAAAAGTGTTACCTGCTGACTTCTCATCTTGTTCTGTTCAAAATGTCTTCAATGCAGTATGCTGGACACATGTGCTGTCAAATATTTACATATTCTTTACAGTATTTATCAAAACACAGATTTTTCATTTAGGGCAATAGGCATTACTGAATAAAAGTAGTTTATATTAGCTCTACAGATATAAAAAGCACAGAATACTTACAAGTATGAGAATACTGGAGGAGTGATGTATGAAAAGCACATTTGCTACTTTGGAAGAAGAAATCCTATTTTTTTTTCATACATAAAAATATTTGTTCTCAGACTCTCTTACGACACGGTGCAAATCCTGATTTGAGAGATGAAGATGGGAAAACTCCTTTGGATAAAGCTCGGGAAAGGGGGCACAGTGAAGTAGTAGCAATTCTTCAGTCTCCAGGTGAGTGCAATATTTAAGTCCATAGCACTTGCTATAGCAGAAATCCTGATATATGTTAAGTTATGCAGTTAATAGAAATTTACCCACGGTTATTATTAAAAAAAAAAAAAAAGTGACCTACCTTCCTTAACCCATAAAGTATGCATAAAAGTCTTAGTATTTTAAGATGTTGTTAAGTGAGGGGAATTACCAAAGAAATAACTGAGTGAGCATGAGCAGTGCCAGTTCTGCTCTTCAGCTGTTGGGATCAGGCTAGACTGGGATTTGGTTGTGGATTCAGAGCATGTCAGCCTTGGTAGCTTCTCTGGTATCTGTCTTTTCTTTCTGCATGGGAGCTGCATTTTCCCTGTTCCTGAGAATTCTGGTGCCACAGGTGATACTTGCTGTTAAATACTTTTATTCAAGAAGTCATGCACATGTAAATTTTATGTTTTTAGGAATGCATGTTCATGTTGAGGTACTTGGATGTTAGTAAAGGAAATTGGGATGTTTTGAAGGGTTTTTTTTTTTTGGTTTCTTGACTTTTGCAAGTGAATCTATTGGGGAAAATTTTTTCCAGGGGATTGGATGTGTCCTGTCAACAAAGGGGATGAGAAGAAAAAGAAAGATGCAAACAAGGATGAGGAAGAATGTAACGAACCCAAAGGAGATCCAGAAATGGCACCTATATACTTGAAAAGACTATTGCCTGTGTTTGCACAAACATTTCAACAAACTATGTTGCCTTCAATAAGGTAATAATATCATGAGAGATAATTTCTTAATACTAGCTTTAAAAAGCTAAAGTCAGTCTCAAAGTTTAAGTAGTGCTAGTGTCAATATATGTTTGAATAGAAATGACTGTTTGGAGGTGTTGCAAGAGTGATTTTTACTTAGCACTTTTAGCAGCATGGTGAAGTGATGTGTTGGAAAAAAACTGGTTAGTCATGGGAGAGCAGAGCATACTCTTGATTGTAGCACCATGATGAAAGAATGCCATGTTCATATAGTATGATGTATATGTTGTGCATCAGGATTTGGTTGCAGCTGTTTGTAGCCACTGTAATGAAAGTTGTAATTTGGTATTCATTGGAAAATCAGCAAGACTAGAAAAAGCTATTTTAGAAGGTTTTAGAAGGCTTACTTAACTGTGTTAACTGGAGAAGTTGCTCCTTGTAATTCTGTTGAATTGCAAAAATGTAGTCTAATTTATTACTTAAAATGGAATACTGTGCATGGCATAATGGTTGTGATGAGTTGCATCTGATCATGACCTTTTACCCTTTTAAACTTCAAATATGACATTAATAGCAATCTCTTATTTATGTTGCTAGTGTTTACAGGTACTTTGGGTGAAAATGCAAGATAGGAAAGGCCTCTAGTGGAGACAGACTCCACATGAGCTGATGATAGAAAGCTTAAACTAGGTCATTTAAAATAAAATAAATAAGAAACTGTTAACAGTCTATGCAGGACTAATTGTTGTTGCAGATTGTGCAAAGAAGTAGTTGGTTCTCTACTTGAAAGTTATCTTTATGAATCAGAAAAATTATGGTTTTGGAAGTCAATCAAAAAAATTAATCTATAACCCCACAGGAATTATTTCTTTTGGATTAATTACGGTTCTTAGTTTGGAAAGCTACATGATCTAATAGTATGTTTAGAGTTAAAAGTTACAGGGATTTTGAAACGTGGGAAATAAATGACTAAAATGAAAGGCTGAATACCTCTAGGGGTGACTAAAAGTGCATGAAGAGAGGACATTGAATAGGTTTACCTAGGAAAGGGTTGAGGAGAAAAGTGTATGTTAGACTTTGCTGTAGAATCAAGAAACACCAGAGGTGCATTATTCTTAAAGATAATCTAGGACTTAGTAACAGTAACTAATTTTGGTACCAATAACAAGAACTGAAACAGGTTGAATTTCTTGTGTTTTGAAAACATGCATAAATGGAGTACAAAAGAAGTCTTGAACCTTTTTGTTGCTTTGATTATTGCTTGCTTTATCACTGTAAGAACCTTGTTTTTTCTACAATCTTTTAAAGGAAAGCAAGTCTTGCGCTCATTAGAAAAATGATACATTTTTGTTCTGAGGCATTGCTGAAAGAGGTTTGTGACTCTGATGCTGGCCACAACCTGCCCACAATACTGGTTGAGATAACAGCTACAGTTCTTGATCAAGAGGTAGGAAAACGAAAATGTTATCCTTTATGAAACCAGTACAAAAAAGGGAGTTATACACATTGATTCCATGTATTTGTTAATAACTAACTCTAAAACTTTAACAGTGTCCATCTGTGATCGCATGTGCAGTTCAGCGTGTAAAGTAACAAGATCTCCTTTGTTATTTTCTTTTCATCCCAATGTATTACAGGATGATGATGATGGCCATTTGTTAGCCTTGCAAATCATAAGGGATTTAGTGGATAAAGGTGGTGATCTTTTTCTAGACCAACTGGCTAGACTTGGTGTAATTAGTAAAGTGTCAACTTTGGCGGGGCCATCGTCTGATGATGAAAATGAAGAGGAGTCTAAACCTGAGAAGGTAAGTGTATGGAATTATTTGCTTTATTTGTTATTGTAAAACTGACACTTCTAGTAAAATGTTCTTTGTTACAAAAATGGCCAGGGCAAGGGAGTTAGGATATTAAATTAAGGCTTATTTTAAAGCACTTGTTTTAATAGTTTTCTTCTCTACCTTCATTTTCTGTTAGCATATTATTATCTGCTGAGTTTTCCTGTTCATACTTCCTTATGGTCAAGTTGTTGGGTGCTTGATTTTGTCTGGTGTTTTGAAAGTGACTGGTAAACAAAATGAATCCTTCCTGAAGTATTTGTGTCAGAAGTGTAGCTCTTTCAATGTTCACGCACTAAATAATTCCAGATGTTTTAGATGTTGTTATCAAATATATTAAATATATTAAAAAAGAAAATTATTTTCTGCCTAACGAAAACCATAAGTGCATATTGAAGATATTTATCAATTTCCAGGTCTTATTGCCAGTCAGATGAACTGAATGGGTAACAGACTTCTTCTGTTACCAATTCAATTAAATTTATAGCTGAATCTTAAAAGTGTAGTTAAACCTTTTACTGTGGGGTTTGGGTTGTCTGAGGTTTCTTGCTGGGGGTGGGGCGCTGATTTTGTTTTTTAGTGGTTAGATAGTAAGCGACATATGGACGTGGTCCTAGATAACCAATCATACATGGCCCTGCCTGAGCAGGGGTTTGGACTAAATGGCTTCCAGAAGTTTCTTCTAATCTCAATTATTTTGTGATTCTTCTCTCACAGATCAAGTTTTGAACAGAGGTGGATGTTGCAGGCAGTAGGCTGTAGTTATTGTTGAGTAGATAAAGCTGTATGTGAAAGGAAACCTCTAAGAAGTATCTTGCTCTATTAAAGAATACTTTTAAGAATATGTTTTGCAGGCAGAAGTAAAATAGTTCCTACGCTTTTGGTTTGAATAATTCTTTTCTCCTAATGAAAGAGAATCTCCTCCTTTTAAAAATGTCCATGGTTTTTGCATGTTGGGGTGTATATTTATTTATTTATTTATTTATTTATTTAAATGAATTGGACCTTTTTTTGGTTCTTGTTATTGCTTAATACAATGTTATTACAGGAGGACGAACCACAGGAGGATGCTAAAGAACTACAGCAGGGTAAACCGTACCACTGGAGAGACTGGTCAATCATTAGGGGAAGGGACTGCCTGTATATCTGGAGTGATGCTGCAGCCCTGGAGCTATCTAATGGGAGTAATGGATGGTTCAGATTTATCTTGGATGGAAAGCTGGCCACAATGTATTCCAGTGGGAGCCCTGAAGGAGGATCCGATAGCTCAGGTAGACTTTTTGCATTTAAAGTCCAGGTTAAGTTTTGAGACCATGACATTTGTTTATATAATTTGATTTGAGCTATTTTGTTTTGCAGGAATTGGCTTACTAAATAGTAAAGGATGTAAACAGGTGGAAGGTGGTCAGTTAATTGTGATGCATTTTACCAGATAGCATGTGGCCATAACTTGACTTTCTTGGTGAATTGTGTTAAGTAAACATCTTGCCAGTAAAAGCATATTAACTTTTTGTTTTGAGTCTTCTCCATGCGCACTTAATTTTTTCACCCCAGTCATTAAAAGCACTTTGTAGTGGCCATCCCAGGAAAAGCAGGTTGAAATGGTGATTTGTTGTTTGCTTCTAGCTAGCAGAATGAATTTGCATGTGTTTGAAGACAAAGTAATGGAAAGTTTCTCATTGAGATTGGGAAACAAATTACAGTGTCTTAATTGTTTGTTGGAGAGAGGCTAAGGGAACAGACCTTATGCACTGGCAATGCACCGGTGGTTCTGATTTCAACATGTTCTGGTTGCAGAAACAACCCTCCTTTTATTGTTTGATCTTTTTTTTTCAGCAGTTCATGCATTTATGAACCTGTGGACATAAAATGCTTTGCAATATTACTGTGTTTTCAATGAGCCATTGAGAGAAATAACAGAACATATTATGATTCAGGATGGAAATGAAATGCTAGTGACTTCATGCATCAAGTTTGGGGCAAGAAGACAAAATGCAATATAGTGTTTCTGGTTATAATGCAGCTGGAAACCACTTAAAGATTTATTGACTTTTTGGTCAGAAATGTGTCTTTGCATTCTTTTTAATAAGGTTAATGCTTTAAAAGGTAAACAAGTTCTGTGTTGAGATACTTGTTTATCATACAATACAATTTTAAGATTCAAGAAGATAATTTTTTAGATTCTCATAGCCCCTGGATGCCAAATTTTTTGGGTTTTGCTACCAAATGGTCTGGGCAAGGGGATGAGACTATTTCTGTATAAGATGAGTGGAATAGCAACAGCTCAGATGAATTTGGAGTGAAGAGAACTTAAAAGAGTCAGATTGAGCATTTGTTACTTCAAATCAGTCTTTTGAAAAAGTTTGAATAAATTTAACAAGATACTTAGTGTGAATATCGTAAGGGAAAGGAGCTAAATATAGGATTAAATGAGGCTTCTTGCAATATGTAGTCAAATAGACATCTACTAAGATTGCTGATGTTGCAGTCTAATTTGCCTGAACTTTAACCATGAGCTCTAAGCATGTGCAGCAGCCTTTTTTACTTAAAAAATTAATATTTGTTAACTAAAATGATTGCAGTACAGTATAGACTCAGAATAGTATCTTTAAGTCCTGAACTGTACTATATGTTCTGCTGTCCTAAATCATTACTGATTAATCTCATGGTATACTTTAGTAACTACACAACTGGCAAGAGTATAGAGGATTGACTAGTGAAATCTGTTAGTGTGTATTGCATGATGAAAGTTGGGGTGGGTGCTCAAGTATATATATTGTGAACATTTTGAAAGGTCTGTACTCACCCCTCTCCACATTAACTCTGTTACCTGTTCTGTTTGAATTTTTAGAAAAAAAATTCAATGCAAAAATTGAAATTTAATGGTAATTCTGAAGCTTTAAGTAAGTTTCAAAATTCTGTCTAAGGGAACCTAAAATTATTCTCAACCATGTAGAAGTATAGTACTTTCAGTGCAACATGCTACATAATAAATTTGTTTAAATTTAATTATGGAAATCTGAAAACACTTAAGAGAATTTTCATCTTGCATATAAAATCTCAATTATTTTTATAAGCCTTCTCTGTGTCTGCTATGAAATTTAGGCAATAAAGAATGTTGTGCCTTGAGTGCATATTTATTTTTGCATTATTTTGTATTATAAAAGAAAGACAGATTTAAAAGGCCTAGTGCTTGTCATTGCAGCAAAAGGCAAACGGCAGTAACTTTTAATGAGGTGTTTCCATTTTTACTTTAAATGGAATTTTTGAAAAGTTATGTGCTTAGCCTTTTAATGATTAAAATACAAATATATTATTTAATAAAACCTGATATTTTTTTGGAATAGTTTTTAAAATTTCTTATTTCTGAAAACTCAGAGATTGGAGAATAGTTTATGCTGGCTATTCTGAGACTCATTGTTCAAAGATTAAAAATTTATACTGAGTTTTTTTTATCTTCCTATTATAGCTGTAATGATGAATTAATACATCTGGAATAGATCTTTCAGAAAGAGTTGCATTGCAGCTTTGATGCGATCGTAGAATAAATGGCTGTTGAAGTACAGAAGTATACCACACTGAAATTTAGCACGCTTTAAGACCCTTAATTTCAAACTTAATTTTGCATTGAATGTACTCAGTTGTTTTGCTCTTGAAAAAAAATAAATAAGCTACATAATGCAGTTGTTAAAAAACTCTAATTTGTTTCTTTTTAAATAGAAAGTAGGAGTGAGTTCCTTGAGAAGTTGCAGAGGGCTCGAAGCCAAGTAAAACCATCTACCACAAGCCAGCCAATTTTATCAACACCAGGGCCAACTAAACTTACTGTAGGAAACTGGTCACTGACCTGTTTAAAAGAAGGAGAAATTGCTATTCACAATTCTGATGGTCAGCAAGCTACAATACTGAAGGAAGACCTGCCAGGCTTTGTGTTTGAATCCAACCGAGGAACAAAACATTCTTTTACAGCTGAAACTTCCTTGGGTAAGTATGTAGGTATGTGTTATGTGCAGGTAGGAACAAGTGTATATGAGATAGTTTTATTTGTTGCTTTTCATAACTATGGGAAAATGTGACTTTTCTAAAATACATGTTGCAGGGTCAGAATTTGTGACTGGCTGGACAGGCAAAAGAGGAAGAAAACTGAAGTCTAAACTGGAGAAGACAAAGCAAAAGGTTGGTGAGCATCTGTAAATTTTATATTTAGAATTTAATTGCGTTTGTTTCATATTTTAATATTCTTAAGGAGGTGTAGTTTCCTCTTAGAGGATTAAAATCTCTGATTTCAACTAGGTACAATTTTATGTGAGGCTTGAGGGGGAAAACATCAGTCAGAACAAAGCACTTCTTCAGGTGATTTTATCCAGCAGTCTTTGTAAATTCTGTGCTCCTGTAGAGGAAAACAGATTTTTTTAAAAACGTAGGAAAATCCAATCTTCCTGACTTGCATAATTCTTTAGGTTTTGTGGTTTGCTTTTTTGTCTTTAAGCTACAAGAGAAGATGTTACAATCGATACTGCAGTTGTGTCAGAGGCATGTAATACTTCTGTTCATCTAGGTACTAATTTCAGACTGGATATCGTGACAAGGTGCTGGAAGTGAACGCTCAGCTTTGTTAAGAGTTGTGGTAGTGAAGGAAAACGAGTAAACACCCTCATTTTAGGTATCTTTAAAATTCTTTCTCCTCAAAATGAAGGAGAAAAAAGAGGAACTAAGAAATCAAGTATTAAGCTCTTTGCAAAAAACCTACAAAACAACAGTACATTTTGTGATCCACTTAGGCCAAGTACTCAGGCTAATCTTTAGTCTTGAATTGTCTTGCATTTTCTAACTGTGCAGCCAATATATTCTGTACTTTGGATCTGCAGTATTTAAGGACATATATCTTAGGAAATGTGACACTAAATTGGAAGTTGAAATACTGTGTGTGCACAATAACAGGTGGCATGATAAAAGAAAGGCAGTGCTCTCTTTTACCTAAGATTGTACTGTGTAGATCTGAAGCTTGTGTAATGTATTATTGTAGCACAGAATGATAATGAAAAGGAAATATTTTTTTTGAAATTTCTTACAAAGAAAAATGTTATTTAATAAAAACTTATTTAATCTGTATCTTGTGTGAACCATGCTTTGCAGAAAGAGTAATTCTTACTATAAGAGGTTGTATAGGGACTTTGTGTGAATTGGTTTAAGGAATGTTGATAGAGCACTCAGAAACCATATTAAGCCTGCTTATTTTTACATTTAAAAAGATATACCAGATCCATTATACAATTCTAAAAGAAAGATTGACAGATTGAGAATCATACCTTTTCCTACTGCCCTTTATGCTGTAACTTAATACATTATGGCAAATTTCATTTATGTCAATAAGATTTTGTGTATTTCCATTTATTTCTCCTGTTCCTTTTTTCCCTTTCACAACCACTGCCATTTCATGATGCACATGGGTTTTTATTCTTCCCTATTTGTCTGCCTGTTTTGAATTTAAGAACATGACCGAGGTTACAGTATCTGGAAGTATAGTAACAGTCTCATTACAGGAGGATCTGATTTCTGATTATCAAATTCCATTTGTAGGTACGCACTATGGCAAGAGATTTATATGATGATCATTTTAAAGCAGTTGAAAGTATGCCTCGAGGAGTAGTTGTGACACTGAGGAACATAGCAACACAGTTAGAGTCTGCATGGGAACTTCATGCAAACAGACAGGTAAGTGTATCTCCTTTATTTTTAATGTGTGGCATCAGTGGAAATCAGATAATACTCAGACTAGTCTGTCATGATGTGAAGAAGAGTCATAGCATGTCTGAATTTGGGGTGAGTTTAATGCGTGTTATTACCTAGTTAGGTACTTCCTTAGGACATTATTTTTCAACTGAAGCAAGTGAACAGATTACTTTGTTTCATGATAATGATCTTTTTGTCTTTCAGTGCATTGAGGGAGAAAATACTTGGAGAGATTTAATGAAGACTGCTCTGGAAAACTTAATTGTACTGTTGAAAGATGAGAATACTATTTCTCCGTATGAAATGTGCAGTAGTGGCTTAGTTCAATCTCTGCTGACAGTTTTAAACAATGTGAGTTTGTAGACATAAGTGTTTAAAGAAAAACTTCCTAAAAAGATGAAATTAAGGCATGTGCCATAATTTAAAAGATCCGTTATAAACCTTTCATTTTCCTGTCTTGGTGAAAATTGGGCAGACTTGCTCCAGTTACTGGTCTACCTATTGAAGATAAGCTATCACAATAGATGACTTTAGTTTGAATGAGCCTTTAGAAATCTGTAAATCAGCTATGTTCAGGTCTAATGCCTGATGATTAGCTTTTCACATACAGACTTCAAGTCTGGATTTCAGTGAGACTACATAGAAGTTTTTGCCTATATGAAAATTAAATCAGTTATATTTAATGTAACTTGTTTTTTTTCCCTCTTAGAACGTTGATTTGGATGTGAAACAAGACTGTAGTCAACTGGTAGAGAGGATAAACGTTTTCAAAACAGCATTCAGTGAAAATGAGGATGATGAAAGGTAAAAACAATACCCCAAACCAAGAAAATCTCCTTTGAAATTGTGAAGCAGTATGGTATGTTTAAAATAATTTAAAGACAAAGTATCCGTTTTTACATTTCAATGGAGTAGAAAATTGGTCTTAGAAGACAGCATCTAATATTGACACAGCAATTGAAAATTTTTATCTCTAAGAGTCAACTTATAGAACATCTGTTGACAAAATAAAGCTGACTTGTTTATCACTCTGCAGATTAGTATCTTTCTTACTGTGCTCTAACCATGTGACTACAACAGATACCATCAGTAGAAATTGAGTGAGATAGTTTCTTCAGCTGGATCCTGTTTTCTGAAATACTGTAGAATTTTTTTCTTTGTTTTGTTTTGTGGTAACATAGTAACTGTTCTCTTTCCCAGTCGTCCAGCAGTTGCATTAATTCGGAAATTGATAGCAGTGTTAGAATCTATTGAACGTCTACCTCTCCACTTGTATGATACACCAGGATCTACGTACAATCTTCAGGTAAATGCACAGTGATAACAGCATATCACACTGAGTGGTGCACAACTGAAGGTTATATGTTGCACACCTTGTCTGCAAGATAGAAGTGGATAGAATTAGGTAAAGAACGACCAGATTTTGGTGTCTGTCTCCTCTAATAGTTAGATGCATGGCTGTTCCTCTACTTACACTACCTTAACACTGTAAGGTAAAAGTAAATTTTGATTGAAGAGATAATGTATTTGTTCTTTCTTTTGTGTTGTCTTTATATGGGAACATGCCCTCTGGGTTAAAGGGCATGTTACTACAATTACAAGACAGTTTTAAGTAAGAACAGGAGATTGGCTTTAAAGGGTCCTGTCTATGGCTCTGTTCAGTTGGTAATGCAAGATGCCTTCAGGCTCAGCAGCTTCTTATACAGAAAACTTGGCAGTTTGGCTGGAATATTACTTGTTTTTTCCTAGTTTGAGTGGAGTCTTATTTTTTCCTATTCGAAAGCACAGTTCAGGATTTTGCAACATTGGTAGGAAAGTATAAATTTCTGGTTTCATGTTAAATGTCTAGGAAAAAGTTGCAATACCACTGTTACTGTTCAGTATTTTTAAAAATAGTTTTCAGTTTCTATATTATTGTATTTGCTAGTCAACAAATTAAAGCTATGAAGACAAATGAAATTTGAGAAAATGTTAGCTGAGTGTGTAATTGACTTGCACGTTGTCATACTAAAGAATTTTTTGGATAATTGAAAAAAGGTAGTACTAGGAAATTACTTTTTAAAGCATTTCATTAGAATATAGTGCTTATGTTAGAGCAACAAAGATGCTTGTTAGGCCACAAAAATGGTTGTAGTGAATACTGTTTTTATTAAACTTCCAAAACCTAAACAGGAGAGCCTATATTAATGTTTAGCTGTTCTTTCAGATACTGACAAGGCGCTTGAGGTTTCGTTTGGAACGTGCCTCAGGGGAGACGTCTTTGATAGATCGAACGGGTAGAATGCTAAAGATGGAGCCACTGGCAACCGTTGAATCTCTAGAACAGTATCTCCTGAAAATGGTGAGCTGCATACCACACACAGAGTTCACAGGGAATAGTTACATTCTGCTTCTTTAATATTTGATTTCTTTTCTTTCATCTGTAGGTAGCAAAGCAATGGTACGACTTTGATAGGGCTTCATTTGTTTTTGTACGAAAGCTACGAGAAGGCCAGACATTTGTGTTCAGGCATCAACATGATTTTGATGAAAATGGAATTATTTACTGGATTGGAACAAATGCAAAGTGAGTTTTTCAAGTCTAGATATTTTAAAATCCGACACAATAAACTATAATCCATAAGGCAGGATGGGGACAAAGAATTCATAATGAAATGAAGGCTGTTATTTTCTTAGAAGTAGGAGCTATCTTTTATCAATAGAATTGCATTTCTTTTGGATCTGCTTAAATAATAGAAAAATATAAGTCACTTCTGTTGAGAATTTGTTTGTATGCTTCCTTATGAAGATGAAGGGGTGGAGAAGTTTGGATCTTTGTTTTTGCTTTCCATGGTTCTGTTTGATTTTGTTGGTTTGGGTTTTTTTCCTTTGCTACAGTGTTTTAAAAAACAAACAAAGTGAGGTTTGGAACATATCTAAAGTTATCTAATTATCTAAAATTATATTGATAATTTTGATGTGTGATAAACTCACTGTTCTATGCAGTTTACAGTAAATGTCAAATATTGCTGAAGCCATTTTTTTTAAATTTAAGTATTAATTGAACAGCATATTTCTCTTTTTAAATACAGAACTGCATATGAGTGGGTAAATCCAGCAGCCTATGGATTAGTAGTGGTTACATCCTCAGAAGGAAGAAATCTGCCTTATGGTCGTTTGGAAGACATCCTGAGCCGTGACAGTTCAGCTCTCAATTGTCACACTAATGATGATAAGAATGCTTGGTTTGCCATAGATCTTGGCCTTTGGGTTGTACCATCAGCTTACACATTACGCCACGCTCGAGGTTATGGGCGGTCTGCTCTCAGAAATTGGGTTTTCCAGGTATCTAAGGATGGACAGAACTGGACTACTTTGTATACTCATGTTGATGACTGTAGTCTCAATGAACCAGGGTATGTCAGTGTATTTTATCACTTTTCATAAAACTGAGTGTGGTTAAAAATGCATTTGACTGTCGACTAATTTAATGTGTACTGTGGTTGTAATAGTGTATCTATCTAAAGAAGTGGTAAGTGATGCAATTAATCAAGGATGAGCTGGAGAATAAGTGGTTCATAGGTTCTCTGTGTGGTTCACATAATGGTATTTGTGCTTTTCCATCACTGTAAATCTTGCCTTTTGTTTTTTGACAAACACCAACGCTCATCCAAAGTTTGCCTTGGTGTTGATAGGTTTATATGTCTTGTAATGTGCATACATGATCAGTGTTATGGCTTTGTTTGCTTTGGTACTAAGGTTTTTTGGTCTTGTCTTTTTTTTCCTGTTACCTACCAACGCTTCTTTCTAATAAACTTCAAGGTCTACAGCAACATGGCCTTTAGATCCTCCAAAAGATGAGAAACAAGGTTGGAGACATGTTAGAATAAAACAGATGGGAAAGAATGCCAGTGGGCAAACACACTACCTCTCCCTGTCTGGATTTGAACTTTATGGCACTGTGAATGGAGTATGTGAAGATCAGCTGGGTAAGAAAAAGAATATGTGTATCCTATTTGCTCTTTTAAAATGCTAATGAGCATACAATATAAAAATCAGTGTAAAAAAAGAGGTTAACTTTTGCAGTTGAACTTGCTTAGAAATAAGCTCAAAATTATTCCCCCTTTCAATACTTCTGAGTCTTTTCAATTTACATTTCTTGTAGGAAAAGCTGCTAAAGAAGCTGAAGCAAATCTGAGAAGGCAGCGACGTCTGGTCCGTTCTCAGGTGTTAAAATACATGGTTCCAGGAGCTCGTGTAATCAGAGGAATTGATTGGAAATGGAGAGATCAGGATGGAAGCCCACAGGGTGAAGGCACTGTTACAGGAGAACTGCATAATGGTGAGCATGAATTGCCTGAATTTATAAATGGCTGTTGCATGATTACATCACGCAGAATGGGTAGCATTAAAGTACTTCCTCTGTAATGCCTTGATAAAGTTGATGAAAGCTTAAATACTTTGGAGGGAAGAAGCTTAAAATACTACAGGAGTTGGGGTCCATTTGTGAAATTCCATTTGAGCGCATGAAAAAAATTCTTGCTGTAAATGAAACTTTTTTACAGCTTTGGTTAATTAAAATATTAAATTGTTATTCAAATATGAAACTGTTAGACATCTGTTATGAACTATAACAGGTGAGGGATGCAAACTTATAAATTAAGCTTGGGGCCTGCAAAATCTATAATTGCCTTCCTCATCTCTTACTGAGCATTTGCAATATTTTTCTTGACTTTTGTTATATCATATACCTTTCCTACCCTGCAAGCTTCTTTGGGATCAAGTTTTTGTTTTTTTAGTTAAAGAAGGAAAATTTATTAACTTAAGGAGCAAAAGAAAAACCTGCAACAGCCAGGGAAGTCAATACTCAGGAAGTTAAGTTATTGAAGAGGCTCCAGGAGAGCTGGTAATCTTGTCAGCTGAACATGCTTTCCACTATTTCCCTTCTCTTCCTCCTATTTTGGGGTATATAAGGCTTGCCTTGTTTCTGAAGCACTTTTAGATTCATTTCTAGCTAGACTTGAAAGTTTCTTCTAGTTTGTTGAGTTGCCAGCTCTCAAACATGGGAAGATCTCCAAAGTACAATCCCTTAAAATGATTTGAAATTGAACTTTATTTAAGCTGTTCAGTGCAGCTTGTGGGGACGTCTTCCATCATCCATATATTTTTCTTATGAAATACAACAGTAGCCATAGCTACATTATAACAGAAGACTTTAGGTATTATTGGTGAGTAGTATTCTACCAAATCAGTGGTTTTGTTCCTATGTTTCAGAAATACTTTCCCATTTAATGATAGGTGGAATTGAGGTTTGTTTATCAAATGGTGATTCCAAGCCATCTCATTCCTGTCTCAAAATTCTATATGAAAGAAAGCTGAAAGTAGTATCTAATTTACTTTTTTGGTTGTTGTTCACAGGTGTAGACAAATGTTGAGTATTTTTAGGCCTGTAATGATGGATCATTACAACTTTGAGTCCATAATATGTACTTAAAACTTGTTCAGATTTAAAACTGCTTGTAATTAATACTTTAGGGAAAGGAACTATACAAATCAGAGCCAGTTATTTAGTTATGCTTTGAAAAAAAGAACTGGTTCAGTTATTCCTAGAAGGGAGAAATTATACTGTTGAACTACAGTATGGAGCTTTTTTTGTATTTGATAAAAAAAATAAATAAATCATAGAAGAATAAAAATTCCGATTTGCTTCATGACTTTACCCTTCAAAGGTTTAGTGACAGGAAGCTGCTCAACTATAGCTCATGAAGAAGGAATAAAATCATATAAGAATAACATGATCTAAACCTCCTCATTTGAGGATGTCTACTTATTATATCTGAAAACTTTATCCATTTTTAACTACTTTTCTTCCAGAGTGATACTTGTAAATAGCAAAATGCATGTAATCATATGTTTTGGTCTAGGAGTGGTGACTTTTGGATAGTTAAAAGTTGAAGGTGCACGTGACTGTAATAAAAAGAATATTTTACTTGATATTAGCTTTTTTCTGGTTTAATAAAGAAAAAGATGTGTGTATCTGGACCTAATATTTTGAATTTGTCTGAGATTGTAGAAGATTACTAAGCTTTAGAGAGTTCATTTTTGGATGAAATGTGTATCAATTAAAGTAGTTACACCAATATTTGTTGCAGTTAAGATACAGTGAGAAATATTAGAAGGAATTTTTTCGGTGACTCTTAGATTGTGGTACATATTTAGACAAGTAAAAATAAATCATTTTGCCCCCATTTCTGCCCTAGTTAGCTAAATTTTGTATGTTACCCTCATTATTGCAGATTTATTATATTTAGCTGTTAAAAAAAATTACTACTCCAAATAATTATTTAATAAAGGAACTGAAGAGTAGCATCTCTCTGGAGTTTTGCTCTGGTCCCAGGGTAGTTTTTTTCTGTGAAACATCTCTCCTGGCAACCCTGAAATTTTACTACTGATGTAGCCCTTACCCAATGGCCATAAATTTTTTTTATTAATAAGGAATGTTTGAGTATGTGTAACTTACTGAACTAAAAAGCTGTGTATCACTAAATTAGTTCTGTCAATTTAGGAATAAGAAATCTCAAACTAAGCAGTTTGATGATATCTCTTCTGTTGGGTAAATATGCTTATTCATAAGTGTCCAACAAAGAAAAATGTTTTTGAATGTCCTTGTAATAATTAAAGTTTCTTGAAAGATGCTAGTAAAGTTATGATATGTTTTAATACGCATTTTTGTTACTAGAGAATCCAATTTTGATGGATGCTAAAAAGGTTTTGAGAGATTCTAGTAGATCAGGTCCCTTCCTGAAAGAAACTATTTTTTCTGGATTCTGTGACCCTGAAGATTAAGGCGGCAAGAACAAGCAGCCTCTAAATTGATAACATTATGAAATGCTAAATTGTTTAGATTTAAACGCTTCCTTTTTAATTGGCGTTAAGGGTTACTTAGTGATTTCATTGATTCAGACATACAGCCCTTAGGAGAAGCTGATCCCACATTGTGGAGCTACTGTCTGACACGCCTCCTGTCTGCTTTCTGCTGGATCTCACAAACTCCTGTCCCTTTCCAGGCTGGATTGATGTCACCTGGGATGCTGGTGGCTCTAACTCTTACCGTATGGGCGCAGAAGGAAAGTTTGACCTCAAGCTTGCACCAGGGTACGACCCTGATTCAGCGGCATCACCCAAACCTGTTTCATCCACTGTTTCAGGCACAACGCAGTCATGGAGCAGCTTGGTGAAAAACAACTGTCCAGACAAGACGACTGCTGCTGCAGGCTCCTCAAGTAGAAAAGGAAGCAGCAGTTCTGTGTGTAGCGTGGCAAGTAGCAGCGACATCAGCTTGGGTTCGACCAAAATGGAGCGGAGATCAGAAAGTGTATTGGAACAAAATATAGTTTCAGGCACTGACGTCCATGAACCAATTGTTGTTCTGTCTTCCGCTGATAGCGTGCCTCAGGCTGACATAGGGTCATCTTCCAGTGCGAGCACCAGCACCTTAACAGCGGACATGGGAAACGAGAATGCAGAGAGGAAGTTAGGTCCTGATAACTCAATACGTACTCCTGGGGAGTCCAGTGCTATATCCATGGGGATTGTTAGCGTGAGCTCTCCCGATGTGAGTTCAGTCTCTGAACTGACTAATAAAGAAGCAGCTTCCCAACGACCCCTAAGCTCTTCAGCGAGTAACAGACTCTCGGTCAGTTCTTTGTTGGCTGCTGGGGCACCCATGAGCTCCAGTGCAAGTGTTCCGAACTTATCATCTCGAGAAACTTCTAGCCTGGAGTCCTTTGTACGAAGAGTGGCAAACATAGCACGTACCAATGCCACAAACAACATGAATTTAAGCCGGAGTAGCAGTGATAACAATACAAATACTTTGGGAAGAAATGTCGTGAGTACTGCAAGTAAGTAAGCTGTTTTTATTTTTAGTTGAGGATTTTGTTGTTTCTTTGGCTTTTGTTACCCTTGAGTTTGGATTGTGTTGGCCTAATAGAGAATTGTTCTTAGAGCAGCCTTAACCTTCTGTGTACCTCTAGAACGCATTAAGGTTCACAGAGTTCCTGTATGCTGAAAAGTGTTACATTGCCCTGTGATGTCAGATCACAGGTACCCAGCAAATAGAAAGAAATTTGAAATTGATGATTGAAACTGATGTGGATGATATGTTTAAGGAGACAGTATGGTTTAGATGAAGAGGATGGAAGTCTAGCAACAGTAGCTAATGTCAGGTACTTAGGCTTTCTCATCTGTGTAGATTCTGCATATTTTTGTTATTTTTCCATTTTCCTCAGAGAGGGCAGTTTGTGCATATTGTCGAGTGTCTGTGCATAGGAGTTAAGAACACAGTACAAAGGAAAAAGAGCTACAGTATAATGAAATGTTGGCAGATTCCTGATTCTGTCAGGCTGCATAACATAATATACTCCAATACTGAGTGTTTTCTAGAGGCCATTAAGGCTTAGTTTCAGTGAACTGTTTAGGCATATTAAATGTAAGGAAGTTTGTAGTTAACAGTGTTTTAAATTACATTATGTACATGCTTTAATGTTTGCATGTTCTCAGATTATATGTAGGAGCAAGGTAAGTTGTAAACCTGCTTGTTGTGAGTTCGCTCTTTTGAGCTCCCATCACAGTTGTTACTTGTTAGGTATTTTGTTCTCTGATGGTGATAGTATTTTAAATAGAGAACTGCATTTCATGGGGTAGGCAAGTTAGAAAAATTGAAATTACCCAAGCTAGAAAAAAGTGTAAATTTCTCGTTAAGCTTTCATGCTTCTTATGGTTATCAGTGAAGCTGGTGAAGCGTCTAGAGCAGCTGAGGTTTGTTTAGCCTGGAGTAAAGGAAGCTCAGGAGAGATACTGCTCTCTACAACTACCTGAAAGGAAGTTGTAGTGAGGTGAGGGGCAACCTCTTTTCACAGATAGGAAGTGGCAGGGGAGGTTTAGATTAGATACTGGGAAAAATTTCTTAATTGAAAGGGTGGTCAAGCGCTGGAATGGATGACTCAGGGTAGTGGAATCACCATCCCTGAAAGGGTTCAGAAGTTGTGTAGTAGTGGCACCTGGAAACATGGTTTAGCTGTGGACATGGCTGAGCTGGGCTAGCATCTGGACTCAGTTTTGGAGGTCTCTTCCAACCTTAAAAATTCCATGACCATGCTTCCTTATTTAGAAGTGTGCCATTTGCTTTTAGCATTTTTAAATATTTTTAAATACTGAATGTTTTCTTTTTTTGATGGGGAGATTTTTTTTTAATGTATCTTTACATTCATGTTGTGATACTGGGGATGGGGGCCAAGTCTTTTGCAATTTGCGATAAAAATGTAAACAAGATACTCAAAAAAAGCTTTCCAGTAATTGATCGTCTTACAGACAGATAGTAGCTCAGGTTTTGAAGTAGTTTTGTATTAAGGGGAGAGAAAGGAGACCACCTTTGAAAAACATGGTAAAATATTTCAACAGCATATTTAAAATTTCATGAATGTTTGATACTATACACTGCAAAAGTTAGAAATAAGAATGGGGCAACTTAAAAATTTAATTCTGTGGTAAAAATAGTAATACTTTATATTATCCTTCATGTAGGAATTATTTTGGTTTTTCCTTTTTATATGAATAGAAACTGTCAATGGTAACTCATGTTCCTAAAAGAAATCAGAGAGTAGATGTGAGCAATCTCACCAGAGTTCAATTAGAGCATTGTAAAAAGCTTGATTTTTTTTTTTTTCTTTTTAAATATTTTATTATGTTTTGGTTTTTTAGCCTGTTCAGGTTAAAAAATGCAACCAACCCAACTAAAGACCAGCCAAACAAGAAACCCCCACCATCAAACAAACCACCCCCAACAACCCAACACCAGAAGTCGAAACTGAAATCATCATAAGTCTTTCTGGACTTTCTGTACTGGTTGCATTGAAGACATCAGTATTTGCCAGAAGCTAAATGGTGTCTAGAGTAGCCAATTTCCATTTGCTCTTGAAATCAGAGCAAATGAAATGCTGATGCTAAATGGCTTTTTCTGTTTGCTGTAACAGCGAAGAGTTTGCTGTTATTAATTAGCAGAGGGTGAACGATGTGAATACTGAACAACTTATTTTCAAGCTCTTGAGCAACAACAACAAAACCCTTTGGTTTTTCATTTCCATGCTTTCATAGAGAAGAACATAAGCTTATTAACAACTTATTTAAAATTTGTACTTTCCCTCATTGGAATAGTATTATTTCACCGCCCCCCTGCATTATTATATTTTTATTTGCAAAATGTTAGCTATGTTCATAAGGTGCAGGGATGTATGTAGTGACTATATGTAACAGAGAAGGGAAGCAGAAACAGTAATATTTGTTTTTCAAAAAAAGCTACCAAATTCACTTAAGGGAAGAAGCTTTGTTATATCCTTCTTCCAGGGTAGTAACCTCTGCAAACTTTGGTAAAAATAATGCAGGGGTGTTTTTTGTTGGGTTATTTTGTTTTGTTTTAAGAAGGCAATTTCTCAGTTTATGTAAATGGCAATAATGAAAATTTTTATTTTAAAACTCAAAAACTTGCATTTGATAAAGTTCAGAAAAATTAGATTGAAAAACCTAAGGCTTAAGTTCTTAGTATAAATGACCCCTCAATTTTTTCTCTCCAAACTCATGATTATTCTCCTTGTTTAAAGATAAGTGTGTGAGAACGTGTTTTGTAGACTGGGATATAAATGTGTAGTTGCACATAAGTATAACTTAGGCTCAGTTATGTACACTATCTGAAGTTATTTTTGTTGAGTCTGCCGTGAATTCTGTTTTGTTTCAGTTGTTCACTAAAATGCATTTACTGTTTTATTTGAATGTGCGGTAAGGTAACTTCTTAGTTGTTGCTTGCTTATTCTGAAAATTATAAAATATCCAACATAAGCCATACATTTCACAGTACTGCCAGTTCAAGCTTGTTGACTGTGATGAACATATATTTTAGTAGTTGTGTGAAAAATAACAAGTCAGAGCTGATTCAAGAACCTTAGAAAAATACACAATAATCACAAGTTTCACATTTGTTTTAATATGTTCTGTTCCCAATTAACTTATATATAATTAACTTGTTTGCACTATATAATATTGTAATTTAGATATTAAATTTCATTTTAGGCTTAAAGACAGATCACAATGTTGGAGTAACAGATTTCAGAACTTCTTTACATATGTTGAAAATAAAATTAAGTAATTTCAGATTTATAGTGGGATTTTGGGGATTTATTTGATAAAATTATTTATTGTAAATGTTTGCAAGGGAATAAGCTTAGAAGTGGGCATCTATGTTCTAAGGTGCACTTTTGCATTTGGGAAGCTCTTCCCCATTGTAGTCTGTTGTTCTTTATTATAAAATAACACACTGATAATTTTTCAACCCCAAATATATTTTTCAACACAGGAGTCATGCATGTAAGTTGTACTCTTCAAGTCATCAAATCATTTATTTTATCTTACCATATCTTTATCTATAGCTTCTCCTCTTATGGGTGCCCAAAGTTTTCCTAATCTGACTACAACTGGTACCACATCAACAGTGACCATGTCTACATCCAGTGTTACTAGCAGCAGCAATGTAGCTACAGCAACTACAGTTTTATCTGTTGGTCAGTCGCTTAGTAATACTCTAACTACTAGCCTAACATCAACATCTAGTGAGAGCGATACAGGGCAGGAGGCAGAATATTCTTTATATGGTAAGTTTCATTTTTAAATGAACATAAGCATTAGACTTCCCATTAATGACTTTTCCTTTTATCACATTGTTATGATTTTCTCATATTTACTGAAAAGTATTTGAAAGTTGAGCTGTTTGTATGTTACTAGTTCTGTAAGGCAGTAAGTAAAATAATGTTAGCCTAGTAGTATTTCCTTTTGTTTTCATATCTTTCTTTTCAGCAGTTTCTATCCCATATTACTATTATTTATGATACAGTTTATCTAAGCACTTGAATATTTTCCCTCATTAGGTGTAGCTCCTAATGTAGTTTGTATATGTACTTCTAATTACAATCAAAGTATTGTTTTTTGTTGTGTTGTATAGGCATGCTACATGCCCAGTCTGATTTACCTTGTATTACTCTGATTGAAAAGCATCCACCATTAGGCACATTGTACCCTTAAAATAGCTTCCAGGTATCTCAATGCCCTAATAGTAATTGCAAAAAATTGGAAAAACCCACAAAAATTGACAGGAAGAATAAAATTACATTATTTGGCAAACAGATCCAGAGTTGTGTGGACGCTATACCCTAGGAAGAGACTTTAGGACAGAGGTTACTTGGGGCATATGAATGCAGTGAAAGAAGATTTAGATAATTTGATCAGTAACACATAGGAATTGAGCTGATAAAATGAAGTCAAGAAAAACCTGGGTTGGATATGGGAAAATAATTCCTAATGTAAAGTTTATTGAGTTGTGAGATATTCTTGAAAGAAAGATACTTGATTTATTTAAAATATTGTTGATTAAGACTGTGTTCTATTTTGTTGCCTTTTGAAATTACTTGAAAAATTTCTGGTCATTTCAATGGATATTGGAATTGAACTGCTTGGAGGCAGTTGATTAATATATCTGTGTATATAGTTTATCTTTACTCTTTTAATTAAGTTACTCTTAATTAATTTGATACTTTGATTGGGTGACAAGTCTTAAAATATATCACCAACAACTGAGCAAATAGAGTGTATTCAAGTATCAGTAGGGGTGGTAGCAAAAATACAAAGGGTGTTTGGGTGTTACAGATGTGCATAGAAAAAGGTAAAGTTCAAAGCTTCATCCCAGTCCCCTTGGATTGCTATGAACTTCTTTTCTGGTTCTGGGTGGTTTTTTTAAAAATCTTAGTACTAAGTGAGTAAAATGGAATTTTGCCTTCAACTTCTTGTTACAGTAATTAATTAGCATTTGAATCTTTAAAATATCACTCTTAAATGTTTATCTAATATGTCCTTTACATTGTAAGTTTAGGTCTAAACCACACATTTTTAGTGGAAATTACATCACTCACCTGTTTTTAAATTATTGAGACGTAAAAACAGACAATATGCAGTTGTGCACCATTTTCTGGTGACCTTTTGTAATCTAAAGTAAGTGTAATTATGAAGTGTTATAATCCGATGAGAAGCAGATCACTCTTGATCATCACTATTGGTTGTACCAATACTAAGTGCTTCTATAGTTATGCTGTTGGCTAGATCCATGGATCCACTTTTTAACAGGTGTATGCTTTTGTCACAGCTTTTATTCCTGTTATGCAATAAGCAGTATTTTAATCTTCTTTTTCTGGTTTAAATGAGGTTTGTTTTTTCACTCTTTCAAATGCTTCTGTTCTTTATTTTAAAAATTTTGCTTTAAAAATGAATTGTCTTTTGTTCTGTATGTAAATATATATATATGTGTTATAGATTTTCTTGATAGCTGCCGAGCTAGTACTCTGTTGGCAGAGTTAGATGATGATGAGGATCTACCTGAACCAGATGAAGAAGATGATGAAAATGAAGATGATAACCAAGAAGATCAAGAATATGAAGAAGTTATGGTATGGTATAGTAAGCATTGATGGTATCTTAATTGACTAACAGCTGCTTTAAAAATCCACAGATTTTTTTTGGCAATAGGCGCT
The DNA here is from genome assembly GCF_015227805.2 of Hirundo rustica. NCBI lineage: Eukaryota > Metazoa > Chordata > Aves > Passeriformes > Hirundinidae > Hirundo > Hirundo rustica. Next base: position 27,431,889 of record NC_053455.1, read on the forward strand.
CCTAGCTACAATATCTCCATTAGTTAAAACAAATTTATTTAGATTTATTTAGTTTTTTGCATGTAGTCAAAAACGCAAGAAAAGTGTTTTTAAACACCGCCATACCCAAAACCTTACAGGTCAGAAATAACATCTTAAAACTAGGCTGGGAACAAGATGACAGCCAGTAGAAATGATGGGACACTAGTTAACAGGCTGATGTAATGGTATAACTGTGGATATGCTGCTGCATATCCAGTGATCCAGTTCTGGGGTGTGTTTAACTGTAGACCTGTATGAAGCAAGCCAGAGGAAATCTCTCTCTTCTCAAGAACACCCCCGAAACCCAACAAAAAAACCAATGGGGTGGGGGCTAGACAAAGCCTGGCATGGTAGTTCACATGGTTCTTGCCTACACTATTGGGAGTTCTGGCTTTTCATTTGGTTGTTCTTTACTGGTATGAATAGTGCTTCTACCATCACTGAAATGATCAGAATGAATATTGCAACATCTAAGAAGAAAAATAGAAAATTTCACTAATGCTAATTTAATGTTTTACAGAATAAATATAAATATTGTTTTATGGAATTATAGAAACTTCATCTTGTAATTAATATGCAAATATTTATGTCATTTGAGCCAAAATATTTAGCATTTTAACTTAGTGTGTGTCACCGCGACACACAAAGCAGCCACACGCAGACAAGAGGTTTCGCAGAGCAGAGGTTCCTCCGTCCAGCTCAAGGCTGAGACAGGGCGGAGAGAGAGCCTCTTTGTTTTATTTCTTACTTTTTATACATTTGTGGGTCTAGCAGAAGATTGGCTTTTAGAGTTTTCACCTCTCAAGCCAGACCAGCTGTCAGTTACAATTGTTTTCAGGTTAGAAATATGCAAACAAAGGTCAGAGAATGAAAAACAAAGGATTTGTTTATGTTACATATGTGGGGAAAAGGTAGAACTGCTTTTAATATTGTACAGTAACTAAAAAGATCTGACTCCATTTTATGAAAAATCAAAAGGCTATAAAAAACTCAGAAAAACCAGGGTAACAAGTGTGTTTATGGTCTTATTAGAAACTCAGGTACGTGACTAAACATCTCGTTGTTTCACCTTCTGCACAAAAATTCCAAGTTAGGAAAAAAATGAAGCCAGTGCAAATTAAGTGGATCTGCAATGCAAACAGTGACTTTGTAGAACGTTGACCAGTTTTAAAAATTATTAAATGGAGTTACTATTGTTGTTCATGGGAAGTAGCAGAAATAGCTAAAATAGACTTTGCTTTAGAGTACGTATCAAGAAGCAGGTCTGGAAAAGAAAATTTTCCTTTCTTGGGTTCCAGTACTATTCCCTCTGATAAACCATGCAATTCTTCTCAATGAGAAGCTGAAGAGACTGAAAGTTTGTTGTAGAAAATTCATAACCAATTAATATGTGTTAAAGCTTATTGAAAATTAGATTCTTTTCCCCACTAAAATAGTTCAAGTATTTTGATACTTGATTTAATCTCTGGATAAAATGTGTATATATTATATATCAATATATATATACACTTTGGAAAAAAGTGCTTCTTGTTTTCAAACAAATATATATGTTTATTTTGATGTCATTGGATATATTCGAACCTCTCGTGTTGCAAATTTGTTGAATACACAAAACATCTACACCAAATTTGCTGGTCTAAAGTACTCTCCATTTTCCTGTGTTCTGGCGCTTCATGGAAAGTTTAATTCTTTCCAAAAACTACAAATACACCTGTGCCAGCTTTGATTTATTTTATGTTGAATTTATAGAGAAAATTAACATAATGAAGACATAATGAAAGGACAGAATGGGTAAGGTTGGCAAGAAGCACAGTGGGTCATCTAGTCCAGCCTCCCTGCTCAGTCAGGGTCCCCCTAGAGCACATGGCACAGCATTGTGTCTTGGTATCTCCGGAATATCTCCAGTTTGACACACAACCTGTCTCAACCTGTTAACCTGTGTTAACTCACACAGTAAAGTTCTTCCTCGAGTTCAGGTGGAACTTCCTGTGCATCAGTTTCTGTCTCTTGTCCTATTGCTGGCACCACTGAGAAGAGCCTGGATCCATCTTTTTGACTGTCTCATCAGATACTGACAGACATTGATGGAGTCCCGTCTCATTTGCCTCCTATTAAGGCTGAACAGGCCCAGCTACCCCGGGCTTTCCTCATAAGAGAGATGCTCCAGTCCCTTAGTCGTATTTGTAGCCCCCATGAGGCTTCTTCAGGAGCTTCATGTCTCTCTTGACTGAGGAGCCCAGAACTGGATACAGCATTCCAGATGCAGCCTTACCAGAGCTGAGTAGAGTTGCAGTTTAGTTTGTGACTATATTCATGAACTCTCAATTTTTAAATCAAATTAGTCTCTTTAGCAGAATCAAAAAAAAAATTTTTTTTTTTTTTTTTTTAAATTTGTTTGTTTGTTTGGGTGGTTTTTTTAGGAAGAAGAGGAGTATGAAACCAAAGGAGGCCGTAGAAGAACATGGGATGATGATTACGTATTGAAACGGCAGTTTTCTGCTTTGGTTCCTGCTTTTGACCCAAGACCTGGTCGTACTAATGTGCAGCAGACAACTGACCTAGAAATCCCTCCACCAGGTATGCTGACAGAATGTGTGATGCTTAATCTGGCTTTAGGGTGGAGATTCACTGTTAATGGCCCTCTGGATCTGGGGAGGCTGTCACTGTTAATCAGTACAACATGCTCTTATGGCTGTGTGGCTTTCATCTACCTCTGCAGATCTAAGCATTATTGAGGGAAAAGTAAATTAAGTGCTGTGTAAAATAAGCAAATTTAGGAGTTTAACTAGGGTCATCTCTTACCATGATAAGTAATAAAATCTCTTGATATGCTAAAGATGTGATAAAGATGCCTGGTTCAACCTGCAGGGACTTCACTGTGTTTAAGCTACCCAGAATAGATGTGATTGGAGAGGATGTGCTGAAACAGTGCAAAGCTGAGGCAGGGGCAAGGTAATACAGTGATGGAGCAGTGTGTATGGTTAGCAGCACAACACCTGATCTTGCTCCTTAGTTCATTGTTGTTCAGCACTGTGAATGTGCTCAATGTTCATTACAGAGAGGAATACAGAGAGGTTTTAGCATATGCGGAAATAAGCCATTTTGAAGAACTGAAAGCAAGGTACTGTGTAGGAGAAGAATTCATGTGCTGTGATAGTATCTAAGATGCTACCAAGATATAGGGATCAGTAGGGATTTCAAAAATTCCTGTTAATTTTACTCCCATAAAGAAATGGTTCAGTCATAATTTAGTTCATAGTTAGAACTCCATCTCATCTCTTTGGCATGTGTGCCATGCCGTTACACTTCCTTATTGAACCACATTATTGACATTTAAGCTACCTTGTCATGCATTATATATTTTGTGTTAAGGGTTCTCCAATGATTTTTGCAGGTACACCTCATTCAGAACTCTTGGAAGAGGTCGAGTGCATGCCTTCGCCACGTTTAGCACTTACCTTGAAAGTTTCGGGTCTCGGAACAACTCGAGAAGTAGAACTGCCCCTCACAAACTTTCGATCTACCATCTTTTACTATGTACAGAAATTGTTACAGCTTTCCTGTAATGGCAGCGTGAAATCTGACAAACTTAGACGTATTTGGGAGCCAACATACACGTAAGCTCACCAGTTAATTATTCTGTGTAGAGAACACTGTGACTGATTAAGAAAAGGATGTTAGTTTTTCTAACTTCTCCTCTGTAATAAGTAATGCTAGGATTAGATTTTTTTGGTGTATATGGCAGGTTGTTATTACTGGTTTTAAAACTACTGCTGTGCCTGCAAAACCAAGAAAAAAATCATAACCTTTAGGGATCTGCTTGGAACATTCCCATGGGATTATAGGCCTGGTGAAAGGAGCAGTCCAGGAGAGTTGATTTTTTTTTTTTCAAGGATCACTTTCTCTTTACTTACTCAAGAGCAGTCCATACTAATATGTAGGAAGTCAGACAGAGTTAGTAGGAGACCTGCATGGATGAACAAAAAAGCATGAAAAGGAAGCATGCAAGGAGTGGAAAAAGGGTCAAGTGATCTAGGAGGAATCCTAGTTGTGTGAACTTGAAAACAGAGCATTAGGAAAGCCAGAGCACGTCTGGAGTTGAATCTGGTAATATGTGAATGGCAAAAGCTTGGTTAGTGGACACTTACTCGACATCCAAATCTATGGGACCCAGTGGAATGTACCCATGGGAGCTGTCCATTCTCTATTATATTTATTATGAGGACTGGGAGATACTTCTGAGAATCGGAGAAAAGGAAGTGTCATTCCTGCCTCTCACAAAGGCAGAAAAGATCTAGGTCCTGGAGACCTTTCTCAAATGATGAAGGAGAAGAACGTGATTGAAACTAGGTGGCATAGATTTATGAAGAGAAAATCATGCTTAAGCAGCCTTATAGCCTTCTACTATATGCCTAGCTCAGTGGATGTGAAGAAAGCAGCAGATGTTACTTTCCTCAACTTCAAGAAGGCTTTCAACGCTTTCTCTCTCACTGACAAAATTAGAAAGCATGGACTAGATAGAGTCTGAAAAATGCCTGAACTGCTGGGCTCAGATGGTTGTGGTCCTTCGTGTAAAGGCCAGCTGGTGTACCCCAGGGGTTGATGAGGAGTCCAGGACTGTTTAAACATCTACATGAGTGGACTGTATGATGGGACAGAGCAGACCCTCAGCTTGCAGGCAAAACAGAACTGGGGAGGAGTCACTGTTGGACCAGATGGTGGTGCTGCCATTCTAAGAGACCTCATCATGCTGGAGAAATGGGGAGACAGGAACTTCCTGACACTTCACAAAGGGACATGTGAAATGTATCAGCTGGGGAAGAGTAACTCTGCATGTGCCAATTCAGGCTGGAGGCCAGCTGGCTGAAAAAGGCTCTGAGGGTCCGAGTGGACATAAAGTTAAACGTGAGCCAGCTATGGACCCCAGTAGCAAAGAAGTTCAGCAGCACCCTGGGCTGTATTAGGAGGGTTGAGTGAGGTGATCATGCCCATCTGCTCAGCACTGGTGAGAAACACCTGCGGTGCTGTGTCCCTGCAGTGCTGTGTCTGGCTCCTCAGTACCAGAGACATGGACACCAGAGTGAGTCTAGCAAGAGGCTGCTAGGATGATTAAAAGGCTGATTGCTTCTGTCATACAAGGAAGAGTCTGAGGGATCTGGATCTGTCTAGCCAGGATGAAAAGACTTGTGGGCTCTTACCAACATGTATGAATACCTGATGAAGGACATAGGGAAGCCAGACTGTGGGCTTTTCTTTGTTGTGACATGTGAAAGGATAACAAGAAAAAAGGACTTAAGCTAAAATACAGGAAATTCTATTTAAACATGATATTTGAGGGCCCTTCGTATCTCAGCTCTCTCAATGTTAATTTGACCATACTAGCTTTATAGTAATAGACAGAAATTGTAGGGCTGTATGATGGGGAGTGTTTTCTGTTTACTACTCAGATGCAACTCCTGTCATACTAGAAGAATAGTTTGTATGAAAGCGACAACTGCAGTATTTTTAACTGTAGTTCAGATTTCATCAGTGCTTATGTGTTGCACCTGTTTTCTGAGTTGCCTTCTGTCAAAAATTGCATGCTGTAACAAACTGGTTTTTAGTTAGAAAACACTAGAAATAGTTGTAAATGTGCATATCTTCTAAGTTAATGCACAGCAAGCTTCCCTAGGATTTCAAAATTTTAAAGAGTTGGTGCATGCGTAGTGAAAAATCTAAAGCTGATTTGGGAAATTGGCACAATGAAGGTTGTTTGATTACTCAAGTCTCAATTAAGGAAACATCAATTAAATACTTTGCAAGATAAATGCCAACATCATGAGAACAAAGCTTAAGAACTTTGCTGCGTCAGGGTATCTCAGATGTTCTGTGCAGCAAGGAGCAGCTGCTGTTGCTGTTTTCCATCACATTATCTAAATGTCACTGATACCTAACAAGTCAATGTATAACCTCAGAATTTAGAGGATGTGCTGTGAGTGTGAAATATTAACTCATTGTTTTGATGTCTAGAATCATGTACAGAGAAATGAAGGATTCTGATAAAGAGAAAGAAAGTGGAAAAATGGTAAGACCTACTTCTGTGCCTTTGTGTTTTATGGCTGTTTTAATAAAAGCAAAAGAAATATTATTGCAATTTTTGAAATGCTACATTAAAAAGGACTAACAGTTTTCAATTACTTAAAGAATATTAGTGAGTATATTTGTAAATGCATGCTCCTTTTAAAAAAATACATTATGTATTGCATGTGAAATCTTAAAGACTTTACAATCAGGAAAAACCAACATTTGGTGGTTCCTGTTGTAGGGTTGCTGGTCAGTAGAGCATGTGGAGCAGTACCTTGGCACTGATGAATTACCAAAGAATGACTTGATAACCTACCTGCAGAAGAATGCAGACTCAGCTTTCCTGCGCCACTGGAAATTAACCGGCACTAATAAAAGTATTAGGAAAAACAGAAATTGTTCCCAGCTCATAGCTGCATACAAGGTATATGTCTGCATCAAAACTTTTCTTTTATTATGAATGGCTGTGTGCTTTGTTTTGCAGCTTTAAAGATTCTTGTGGAGGGAGAGCCATGGTATTTACAGGGAAGCTGAATGTTCAAAAGCCAGTTTCAAATTTAGGTTTTGCTGCTCTTGCCTTTTTATTTTAATGTGTTCTGTTAAATGTAGTTGTGTTAAAATGCATTTGAATCATGATTTGCGCTATGCACAGTTTAATTAAGTGTTAAGTTTGAACACAGTAACTTTTTTTTTTGATTTTTTTCAAATCAACTTGGAATACAGTCCTAAAGACAGCAACACAAGTTGTTTTCATTCTTAACCTTTTTTTTTTTTACAGGATTTTTGTGAACATGGATCAAAATCTGGATTGAGTCAAGGGGCCATTTCTACTCTTCAAAATTCTGATATCCTTAGTTTGGCCAAGGAACAGCCCCAGGCCAAAGCTGGTAGCGGACAGAACTCCTGTGGAGTAGAAGATGTTCTACAGTTACTTAGAATTTTGTATATAGTTGCCAGTGACCCTTATACAGCACGGACTTCTCAAGAAGGTAACTTAGTTATTTTGCAGAGCTTCTGAAATATTTTAATGAAAACAAAAAAAATAAAAGAAAACTTTTCTCTTGATTATTTTCAGAAGGAGATGAGCATCCTCAGTTTAACTTTCCACCCGATGAATTCACAAGTAAAAAAATCACTACAAAGATTCTGCAACAGATTGAGGTATTACACAAATACGTTATACACAGTGTGTATATGAAGTATTTTTTTAGGACTTTGTTATTCTCTTCCTTACCTTGACTGTTTAAAATTACTGGTTTTTTTGCCATTTTTTGATTTTTGAATTGTTTCATACATATTTTCTTCCTTATATTTTGAATGAGTAAATTCTGTAAGAACAGACTAGTCTGAATAAAACCATGCAGTTTGTTTTTATACAAAGCATACAAAACTTTTTTATTTGATATATTTTGGTTATGAATAATAACCTTTTCTTGTACCGGACATCGATGTTACAGTGTAATGTGTGTATGTCTGCCTGATTATAATGTAAAAACACAATTCATTATATTAGGGTTCGGAGACCTTTTATTACTCATACATTCTACATAAAGCTTTCAAAAATAGCATTTAGAAAGCATCCTCTTGGTACTATGTTAGTTAGATACATTAGAAGGAAAACTTTAGGATATAGTTCTCCAGAACTACATTTTCTTCAAAAAAAGATTAAAGAAAATTCTCAGCATAATTAGCCCTTGTGTGCTTTTTGAGGTTTGGTTGGTTTTTTTTTTTTTTTTTTCAGTCACATTGTCCTAACTATTTTGTTTTTTAGAAGTTTCAAGTTTTTGTGTTCTTTCAAAGACTATTCTGGCACCATGAACATCCTTGTAGTAATAATTTCTGTAGTATAGTTTATTATAATTGTATTTCAGAAAGAACTGTAATAATATTTCAAGGGAATAATTTTCTACCATCAAGTTTCTTTCATGTCTTCTGATATTGAAATGGTAATATCTAATTTATTTTGGGCAAAACTCAGGAGTAATTCTTTCCAGGTAATTAGGTACTTAGATCTCCCCACAGTGCTTTGTGTAGTGTATATCCCACACATTTACTACAGCTTTTAGTGTCTGTGTCAAAGCACCCCGTGTCCACTCTAAAGTCCTAGAAACTTTATGGACTTAGAATCACAGAGTATGCTGAGTTGGAAGGGATTCATCGGGATCATCGAATCCAACTCCTGGATCTGTGCAGGACATCCCCAGAGTCGCACACTGTGCCTGAGAGCATTGTCTAAATGGTTTTTGGCAGGCTGGTGCTGGGGAGCCTCTTCAGTGCCCAACCACCCTTTGGGTAAACAGTCCTTTCCCAATATGTACCCTTAGTCTCCCCTGACTCAACTTCAGCCCATTTCCTTGAGTCCTGTCACCAGTCACCCCAGAGAACAGATCAGTGCCTGCTCCTCCTCTTCCCTTCAAGAGGAAGTTATAGATTGCAATGATGTCTCTCCTCAGTCTCCTCCAGGCTGAACAGGCTGAAGTGAGCTCAGCTGCTCATCACACAGCTTCCATGTTGATAGCATTTAAAAGGGGGAAAAAAAATCTCAAGTGCTGAGAAGAAAGAAACTTATTCAAGTGCAGATAAAAACTGTCCTTGGGTGTGTTTGCTGTGTATGTACTTAGTTACAAACTTGTTGGGACCACCTAACATTACTAACACTGGTGTTTACTTTATTCCTTGCACCAAACTACAGGAACCCTTGGCACTAGCAAGTGGAGCTTTGCCAGACTGGTGTGAGCAGCTGACAAGCAAGTGTCCTTTCTTAATTCCGTTTGAAACAAGACAGTTGTACTTCACATGTACAGCATTTGGAGCATCAAGGTAAAAAAAAAAAAAAAAAAAAAAAATTTAAAAGCATGATGGCTTCCTTTTCATTTTTTACATATAATAGTTTCTAAATTCCTGATTTTTTTAGGACCTTAATCCTAAAGAGACAATTTTTTCTTGCCAAATTAGAATAATTTTGGATAATGGAAGGAAGAAGATGAACAAGCTCAGAATGAAAAGGAATTTCATTTTTCAACTTAAGCTGAAGACCTGCTCATGTACTTACAGCTAGATATCCTACTGGCCAATTTGTCTGGATTTCAGTACATTGCATAAAGGACTACAAAATAGAAAATATTTGGAGGATCATATGAACTAAAAGTTTTGTGGAAACACATATATTTTTATAGTTCCACAAACTGATGATTTTTAATTCATTAATGTTTTAACAAAACAGAAAAATAAATAAGAAAAATATGCTATTTTGAAAGTTACTATAAGCTGCATAATGGAACTGGAACAAAACCAGACTTTAAAACATTTAAGGTTATCTCTAGAGTTCTTGGTTACCTTGGAATCGTAAAATATTTTGATTGCAGTAGTCATAACCTTGAGAGTATGTAGACAGTGTGAACCTTTTTGCTGGTATACTTTTCTGTAATGAGAAGGAAGAATTAGCTTTTGAGGGGTTTTTTGCTGTTGCTACACTTTGTTTTCCAAATCAAAGGGTAGAGAGTTGCGAAAATTACTGTTTTGTCTTATATGCAGTAGAAGTGCCTCATGAAGAGTATAAAATGAGGTATTTAAAAAGAAAGAAAAAGGAAAAGAAGAAAAGATATTCTCTTGCAACACATGAGTTTAAATCTTTTTATTGTGTAAAAATTTTAACTTTTACAGAAAAATGGTCCATGTATTGGGGTATTTTTTGTTTTGTTTTAGTAGAAAATAATTTTTAGAAAAGCTGCATTTTAAAGAGATCCCTCAGGAAACATTGCATGTTATTTACTTTGTAAGTAAAGAGCTTTCTTAAGCTCTTAAAACACTGGAAGTAGTTCTTAAAACTCATATATTCTGTATGAACTGTGGCTGTGTACACTCTGTATCTGTCATGACACTTGGCTCTATTTGCAAAACAATCAACAGGTGGTAGCTTTGTAGATAGTTTGCTGCTGCATAAATGATAATACATACAAAAATTTGGAAATTTGACTTTGTATAAATACTGCTATTAAAGGCAGCTATTCTTCACTGACATGGGTCAATTTGGCTATGACTGCACTTGAACCATGGTTCTGTGTTTTTCTAAGGAGTATGTAAGTAAATAAATCTGCAAAACTTGGTATCAGTGAAATGATGTGCAACTGCTTACAGTATATAATGAAAGGTGTAATACATGTCAGTAAACCGTTTTGAGCATCTGAGATTAAGGTTCAACAGTAAATACTTCTTGTTCTTCCCACTGCAATGTGAAAACTATAGGGATTCAGATCAAGAACTGTGTATTTTCATTAGTGCTCTCATCAAGCTGGCACTTAGATTAGAAATTATTTAGTTTTCTGACTTCATAAAATATGAACCAGCCCATATTTTGGGACATTTCAGGTTGATAAATAGTTTTGTTTGGTTTCTACCTAAAACAATTAGGAGGTAATTAGTACTTAACAAGTCACTTTTTACTGGTGACTACTTTCAAGTTTTCATGCTGGAAGACATGGAAGTTTTAAACAACTGGTGTTTGTTTTTTTTCCAGAGCAATTGTATGGCTGCAGAACAGGCGTGAAGCCACTGTTGAACGGACAAGGACCACGAGCACAGTGCGACGTGATGATCCAGGAGAATTCAGAGTTGGACGCCTCAAACATGAAAGAGTGAAAGTTCCGCGAGGTGAATCCTTGATGGAATGGGCAGAAAATGTCATGCAGATTCATGCAGACAGAAAATCTGTTCTAGAGGTAAAGCACATCTGCCTAGCAGAGCGAGGTTAGATAGCTATTTCTAATGTACTGGACAGGATATTGAATATCCTGTTCCATAACCGACGCTGAACATTTCACTAGGGTTTTCTTTTACTATTAATTTTTCTTATGTTTTTCTAGGTTGAGTTTTTAGGGGAGGAAGGAACAGGCTTGGGTCCTACCTTGGAATTTTATGCGTTGGTGGCAGCAGAATTTCAGAGGACAGATTTGGGAACTTGGCTTTGTGATGATGATTTTCCAGATGATGAGTCCCGTCAGGTATATTTTAATTTGTATTTTAAATGGTGTACTTGTGTAAAGAAAAACCAGCTAGACATCCAGGAAGGAAGAAGACATGTTCATACAGCAGCTAGTCATCATGGTGAAGAATGACCACTCTGGTCCACAGTTTGTTTTTTTAACTCTTTTCTTTTTAACGGAGCAGTAGAGTATAAAGAGTTAGACAGTGCAGATATCTAATTAAATCCACCTTTAACCATGTCTGCTTTTTTTTGTCTGTCTCTTAAATCAGGTTGATATTGGTGGCGGATTGAAACCGCCTGGCTACTATGTACAGAGATCATGCGGACTGTTTACAGCACCATTCCCACAAGATAGTGATGAACTTGAAAGAATAACCAAACTCTTTCATTTCCTTGGAATTTTCTTGGCTAAATGCATTCAGGACAATAGACTTGTGGATTTACCCATTTCTAAGCCTTTTTTTAAACTCATGTGTATGGGGGACATTAAAAGTAACATGAGTAAGTTGATATATGAATCACGGGGTGACAGAGACTTGCACTGTACTGAAAGTCAGTCAGAGGCTTCTACAGAAGAAGGACATGATTCTTTGTCAGTAGGAAGTCTGGAAGAAGACTCCAAATCAGAATTTATTCTTGATCCACCAAAACCTAAGCCTCCTGCCTGGTTTAATGGAATTTTGACATGGGAAGACTTTGAATTAGTAAACCCACATAGAGCTAGGTTTCTAAAAGAAATTAAGGACCTTGCAATTAAAAGACGTCAAATTTTAAGCAACAAAAATCTGTCAGAAGATGAAAAGAACACAAAACTGCAGGAATTAATGCTGAAGAATCCATCAGGTTCGGGGCCTCCTCTTAGCATAGAGGATTTGGGGTAAGTTTTTGTATTTATTTTTAGAGAGGCAAACAGTGTTGTTTTAGAGATAGAAGCCAACGCATAATTACAAATGAAGATTTCTTAGTTTTAAATATCATCATTGCAAGGAGGAATCCATAGAGATGCAGCCATATGCTTTTTCCTTTGTTTGAGGATTTTCTCTTCTCACCTGCTCAGTTTCCTGATCTTAAATGTGACTGTGCTGCAGTGATGGATGACTCTGGAAACATAAATACTTGTAAACGCAAGTATTTGTAAAACCACAGCTTTAAAAAAAGGGTGATGCAGTAATTTCTTTGCTATGATAACTTGAAATTTATCAAGTTTTTTGGAGAGCTTTTAAAGAGTATAGATTGACATTTCAGATTGTGTTCCTAGTGCAGCGTTTGAGTCCATGTTAAACAGAACACGTGTTGACTTTCAGGAACTGTAAAATACAATGTACTCCTAAGTTTACTTGTGTAAACCCAAGTCAGGATGTCATTCTCCTAGTTTTAAATATGTCCTTTGAAACAACAGGTGTTTTACCATTAATATTATGGTTTGTTAAAGTCATGTTGTGCCACAAAAATTGTATAGTGTCAGAGTTCAGTCCTTACTTATGGCATTGGAATTGTAGACTCTCATGAGCTGCAAGGAACCCCCAAGGATCAACCTGCACAGCACCAACCCCAAGTGTCACAGCCTGTGCCTGGGACCATTGTCCAAACACTTCTCGAACTCTGCCAGGCTGGTGCTGTGACTGCTTCCCTGGAGAGCCTCTTGGAGTGCCCCAGCCTCCCTCTGGGTGAAGAACCTTTGTCTAAAATCCAATCTAAACCTCCCCTGACACAGCTTCAGGCCATTCCCTCGTGTCCTGTCACTGTCACCACAGAGGAGAGATCAGTGCTCACCCTTCCTCTTCCCCTTGTGAGGAAGTTGTAACTGCAGTGAGGTCTCCCCTCAGTCTCTTCTTGTCCAAGCTGAACAGACCAAGTGACCTCACCCACTTGTATGGCTCTAGATCCTTCCCTATATTTGTAGGCCTTCTGTCTATGATCCATAATAGCTTTATATCCTCAAAGAGCTTGTGGAATTTAGCCCTTTTAGCAGAGAGAAAGCAAGTAGCACTATTCAAGGGCCTAAATGCCTAATAGGTTAAGTGGCTCTGTAATTGTTATTACTGGAATTTAATAGAAATTATTTTTCTGAATTTGTGAACTAAAATGGTTTGAGTAGTTTTGAAGCTGATCGCTTAAAGATATCAAATTTATAAAATTTTGAGTGGTTATCAAATCCAAATAAATAGAGAGTGAGAATATGCATTTGCACACCATATGTTTGAAACACATATTATCTGTGTAGTCCATTACTGTTTGTAGTGCTGTGCTTTTGTATATACATGAGCAGTGGTTCAAAGTGATCCACTCACAATGGTTTGAAATCCAGTGAGGTGATTTTGGGCATGACAGGTTGTAAATCTGGTGTGTTTACAAAAGCAGTAGCAGATTTGTTTTAAATTATTAACTTCCTTTGTATTTTGAAGTTTGAATTTTCAGTTTTGCCCTTCATCCAAAGTATATGGGTTTACAGCTGTGGATCTCAAGCCAGGTGGTGAAGATGAGGTAAGAAAATAACCTACCTTTACAATTTAACCAGCAGTTAAATTTTCATTGCCTCAACAGTAACTTTAATGAACAGTGAATTCTTACAGTATATATCTACTCTCTTTGCAGACTGTAACAATGGATAATGCAGAGGAGTATGTAGATCTCATGTTTGACTTCTGCATGCATACTGGTATACAGAAACAAATGGAGGCCTTCAGAGGTAATTGTAAATATAACAACATATATGCAGTTAGGCGGAATAATGGGTGTTTAGGGCATGCTGGTTTTAAAAATAAGCTTTTTACTTAAGAATGCAATAGGTAAGATACTAATTTCAGATTTTTTCCATTACTTGTGCTGTTTTTAATTGTGAAGATGTTCTGTTTACCTTAATTAAGAAACTATTGATGGTTTCTGGTTTGAATAAAATACAATTTAAATGCTGACATTATTTTATAAACATCATTTGGACTCATGTTTATAACTGTATCTTGTGTAAATTAAAGATGGCTTCAATAGAGTCTTTCCAATGGAGAAGCTGAGTTCCTTCAGCCATGAAGAGGTTCAGATGATTCTTTGTGGAAATCAGTCACCTTCTTGGGCAGCTGAGGATATCATCAATTACACCGAACCCAAACTCGGATATACAAGAGATAGGTACTTTTATTCTGAGTGATTTTAAAATAGTAGCTAACAGAAAATGTTATGTGATAGAATGTCCAGAATGTTCATTAGATTAAGATGCCAAATTGGATGAAACTGGTGGTTACTGAAGAGGAGGTGATTGTCTAAAACTGCATGAAATAACCATGTCTTACAACAGATAGATTAGAAGGTGCTTGGTAGTTTCATGATGAGAGAAGGTTAAAAAATATTCAAATACAAGCAACTAGTGAAAACATAATGGCAGGCTAACACAGATTACTAAAAATAGATTTTAGAGGTTTTTATTCTCATGTTTGAGAGTAGTTATAATTTTTTCTGGCCATGTACAGTTGTTACTTTGCCCGTATTTCTTACTCCTTTCTCTTGAGGTGTAGTTAAAAAACAAAATGTCCTATGCAGTAGACAAATGTACTTACGGGTGGCTGGCTATCAGAAGGTGGTCTTGATGTTTTCAGGTTTGTGGGGTTTGGGATTTGTTTTTGCTACTTGTCATGTTTGGTAGCAGTAACATGCAAATTACTTCTGGAACTGTGTTACAATAAGCCTGCTGAAGTGTTTGAGCTCTACTTCTCTTCCCAGTCATATGCACTCAAATGCAAGATACCCAAATAACACCCCAAGATAACCATGTACCTACATTTTTTTGTGTAATACTCTGCAAGGAGATTAAAGACTATTTTATTGGATTTAAGGATGTTTTAGTCTTAGTACTTAACAGGACCTAGAATCTTACCATGTCTGCTTAAACATGACAAAAGATAGCAATTCTGCTGTGTCAAGTTTTAGAACACCGCCAAACCCCCCCCCCCCCCCCCCGGAGTGTTATCAGAACTAATTATTTTACTTTATTTTAAGCCCTGGATTCCTTCGATTTGTGAGAGTCTTGTGTGGAATGTCTTCGGATGAGAGGAAGGCTTTTCTGCAGTTCACCACTGGCTGTTCGACACTCCCACCAGGAGGGCTGGCAAACCTCCACCCCCGGCTCACTGTTGTGCGCAAGGTAAGGCGTCTCCCAGGCTCCCTTAAACCAGCTGCTTGGGCTTGGCAATGCAAGAGTTTCTGCATTTACAATGATCATTTTTATTTTAGTTATTTAATTTATGGCACCACGCTTAAGTTTTAATACTAACCTCTTGTTTCAGGTCTGCTCTCTGATACGATATATATCTCTCTCTCATATATTTTAATATATAATTCACATATTTAAATATCAAAGTATTAATGTACATATAAAGCAAGTGTATTTATAAACTGGCCTGTAGTTTTGCTGATGCTTTTGTTTCTTGACAACTGGTGTTAGGTATGCAGCAAGTGCCATGAATTACAGGGCTCTACAACTTTTAACTTCCATACCGAGTGTTGTGAACAACTGCAGTAAACATTGGTTTTTTTCCTCAGGTTGATGCTACAGATGCAAGTTATCCATCAGTGAATACATGCGTGCATTACCTAAAGTTGCCTGAGTATTCCTCCGAGGAGATTATGAGGGAGCGTCTGCTAGCCGCTACCATGGAGAAAGGTTTCCATCTCAACTGAGCCCCTGACCGCAGCCTGGGACGTGGAAGTGTTTTTGATACTAGCGAAGCCTCTTGTGTTTGTGTGCAAAAAATACGATCTCCACGCTGTGCTCTGACGAGACTTGCCTTTTTTTCACCTGTGAGGCTTTAGGAAAATGTGGAATGTTTGTTAGCTGCTAATGACAAAATAAATCCTTGTAACTACACAGCCAGCAAGAAATTGGCACAGAACACTGTGTGATGCTTCAAGGGCTTGCACAACTGGAAGTTAAGGTGTTTCTGTTTGACTGTTCCAAAGAACAGATCATCAGATTTTCAGTGTTCACTGATACAAATTTCTAACAGCGTATTGTGTAAAGTTTGTCTTTTAATACCCTGTACACTACAGTTGCCATCACTGATCCCTGTTTTGCTGGCTTTAAGCTAACTGGTCAGAAACTTGCTTCCTTTAAAATTTAGACTTAATGGGCATCTCCAGCCTTTTCTTTTTTAATGGTGCCTGCACTATTGGAGTATTATAGTGGGTTTTTGCGTATAATCATGCACAACCATGTTTTTTTCTTCTTTTTCTTTCAAGTGGGAATATATTTTGATTTCTCGAATGCCCTGCTATAAAGATCAAATCCTTAAGTGTGTTTGTGTGGCTCAAAAATAAAGCTATTAAAAAACACTGGTTCCTAGTGCAAGGCACACTTAAAGCAAGTTTTACTTTCGGTTGTATTTTCTTTGTATATTATAAACATTTATTTAACTTGTTGCAGTTTGAAGTTTAAAAAAAAAAAGCACCCAATGTGTAAGCTCAAAAGTAATCATTAAAATGTTTGCAACATATAAAAATGTCTCTTCTGAATACTTCATTAGTACTTACTAAATCTCTGTACATGTCCTGAAAAATGTGCCATGCTTTTTTAAAGGTTTCTTTAAAAGTTAAAAGAACTACATAAGAGAACTAGTGATCTCACAAATTCATTGCTGTATTCAAATCTTTTCAGAGTTAAGTGGAACTTCTCAAGAATGAATCTGGCAGTGATAACCTGCATGTGGCAAGTTTTGGTGCTCTTCAGTGAGCTCATGTGACCTGAGACTATAGTTCTTCATTACACTGGAACAAAATCTGGGTCAGATGATACAGCTGCTTCACCTTTACTTGAGATGGACTGGCTGTCTTGGTGTTAGCACATGGTATTTACTGGAAAAAATGTGGCTTAAAGTAAGATAAAGCAAGCTGACATGGTTTTAAAGATTTTTAAGTAGTTGATACCAGAAAAAAGAAAAAGGCTATTGTAGTTGAATCTGTGTAAAAAGTTTTGCTTTGTGCCAGTTGTCCTTGGTAACAACATTTTCTCAGGCCACTGCTGTGACAGGCTTGCCAAAAGACTCTGCCTTGCACATACACATCGGGTTAGTGCCAGATTTCTTTTCACAGCATTGCTTTTTGATTCTCCCTAATGCAAAATTGGAGGGGAATATCCACCATCCTGCATTCCTGTGCCTGTCGCGCTTCAGACAAACACCTGTGTCCAGGTTTATGAACTCTGCTCCAGTCCCAACATCATCTTGCTTTGATAAACATGTTACTGTGTGAAAGCCCCGTGGATTACTGGCACACACAAAACACTCTTTGCTCCGTAGACCCTGGTGTCTGAGTGGTAGTTATGTGACCATATGTGCTTTCACACAGAATTTGCTTGTTCCGCGTCAGGTTATAAGTGGGGCTGGGCTGGAGGTTAAGAAGAAGGAGGCAGATAACAGCTCTAGAAAGGTAAGTGGAAGTAAGCTGAGAGTGCCAGCTGTCCCCTGACTTGCAGAGTAGTGTGCAGTGTAAATCGGCACGCTCGATGCCTGGGAAGGCAACTTAGCTTAGGTACAGCTTCCTGCTCAAGAAGGGAGACTTCATTCAGTACCTACCTGGTCCTGAGAACTTGCATATCTTTTATTACTCATCTTCTGTAGGAGTTTTAATCTCGATACATAGATAGCATATACAAAAGAAAAAAACCCCAAACCCTGGTGTGCCAAAATGGAAAAGATTTTGTGTAATTCATGAAGCCAACAAGACAAAAGAGCATTAAACTTCTGATTTTAAGTATTTTTTATTAATATTATAATATTTCGGTGCAAAATAATTCCAGTTACAATTTGTAAAGTATGTAGAAATACTTTACACATCTGTACTTTTCGTCTGTGACTTGCATGGCAAAGGGAGGGAAACCAGCTTTTTGATAAAGGATGAATGTAGTATAAAAGTGGGCATAAAAGTCACAGCACTATTATTAACAGTAAATTTGTATGAAAATAAATCAAGTTGGTGCTTAAGGGAAAGACTGAAACTCAGTTTGAATTTATTTTTCTATGATTTTTGTCTTTTAGATCTGGCATGATACTACATAATCAAAGTGATTCAAAGTGATGCCTAGTCAGTCATGGTAAGTTTCCACTTCTTCATCCTCAAAATGTTTTAAAATTATTGACCATTCTTGGAAGATTTCTGTTGGGTCAGTGAAGCTGCATCTGAATGCATCCACATGTTTAGCTGTATCCTTCTCATTGCATACACAGACTATAAGAAATGGAAAATATTTTCCAACTAATTTGAATGTCGCATGAGTCAGTCTTGCAACAGCAGAAAACTGCTATAGGCACATTCTTGATGCTTTTGCCATTTTTTGTAAAATGCCTTAGTCACTCTTGCATCTCCCTAGCCTTCTGCCACTTTGTCAAGCACAAACAGAGGGGCGAGAATTCTGTTCCGGTTCGTTTCCACGATGCAACCATTTAGCACCATTTCATCCAAAATGATGTGCACCCTGTCCAAATTGAACATGATCTAGAAACATTTCAAGTTAAGTGTATTTTGAACAATGTAACGATAATTCAGAAAAAAAATCACAGGCACTTAAGTCTTTACTAAACATTTACAAAAATAGGTATTTCTTTATTTATTCTAGCTTATTTACCAGTATTTTAATAAAGCTATGGAAACAGTTCAACTGACACTTCTTTTCTGATCACAGACTGGTCAGAAGTAGAGAAGTTGAAGCCCCAGCAGTATCCTGTCCTGGAATATAGAAATAGTATATAGTGGCAAAAGCCGGGTAGACTTACACTGAGATCTAGGTGGTTAATTATCTGCTTGAGTACCAACTATTGTTTGGATACCAAATGTTATCAACGGGTCACAACCTTCTATGAGAAGATACAAAAATTCTGCATTCTTCCAAGAAAAGTAATTAACAAGTTCTTAAATACTAGATTCTCAAAATTTCCTTGCCCTGAATTGCTAACAGTATTTGATCTGCTTGGAAATAACTTAAGAGGAGCATGCTGATACATAATGTTGAGTTACTGATCTAGCAGTAAATCTTATAAAGAAGAGCAAAAGTAAAAAAAAATGGTTCATATTTTAAATACTTTCTAAAATATAATCTCTAATATTCACCCAAAGGAAAATAATCTGGGGCAATACAAATTTGTACAGTTGTGATACACGAAATTCGTCCATAAGCACATCTGTCTTTTCTTAACTTTATCTAACAGCATCTGTCTCAAAAAAAATGATGACAGGCCTTCCAGGGGTATGAAGTGGTGGGCACTCATGACACATGCAGATAGATACATGCAGACATGAGTGTCCAGCACATCCACTGAACAACTGCCAAGGGTTATGCTGTGAAAAAAGACTCAGATGTTGCCATTTATCACCAGAACCTGAAATGGAAACAGGCACAGCAAAGCAGCCTGCTGGGTGCACCTGTTGTTGCCTCACTGACATACATACACAGAGCATGAATAACCCTTTATCTGCCTTACTCTCCACCTGTTGCTGCTTTTTACATATGCTCAATGCTGGGCACAAGAGATCTGCATTGCTTTCATTTTGTGCTGTCTAAATCTTGCCCGTGTACTGAGGACTGCTGCAGTGGACCTCGCAAGACTTCATACAGTAACTGCCAAAGAGATCTCTCAATATTTTTCCCCCCACTTTGGTGAGTCTCTTGGGTGCCTTCTCTCCCATTCTGTTATTTATGACACCATGAATTGAACTCAGGAAGACAGCCTGGTTTTGCTCTAATCTTCGTATTTATGTTAGTGGACTTCCCTGCTCATCAGTGGAGTTGCAAGAATCAGGTTTTTGAAGGCATCAACAATTTCCTCTGCTCAGTGTGATAAATACCAGTCTTATTTTTTGGACACGACTCAGGCATTGAAGAAGACTGCTCTGTCTCCTGACTGCCAGTGGATCTGACATTGGCAGTCAGCCATACTGCTCTGCCAAAGAGCTGGAGCAGTGTGAGTACTGAGCCGCAAATGACAACAGCTCTGGGCTGAACTTGGTGCTACTGTGTATTTGTGCAGAAGGGGAAGTAATTGTAACATTGCTCCAGCTGAGGTGTTCTGCTTGACCAAGAGCATGGCATATTGAGGTATAACTTATACTACCAGGTGAAAAACTATAGCTGTGAACAGGGTCTTGGGGATAGCCACATTTCATCAGAAAATTTCTAATTTCCTGACCTAAATTTAACTACATAATTTAATTCTAAATTACGTTTTAAATACCAGACTTCTTCCTGAATCTGGCCATAGTCTGCATTGTTTCCAAAAATCAGACTCTCAGGTGCCTTTTGATACTGAGGAGCAGTGCTGTCCTTACATCTTCAGTCACCATTTCTGTGGTACCAGAATTTCTTGCTGTGATAAACTCATTGAGTAAATCAGCCTTTACAGAAATATTTTAATCTGAGAAGTTAGAATATCTTTATTACAGTAATGTGAGAATTTTTAGAAAGAGCTGTTTTGCTGCTTAGTTCACCTCTGGCACTGCTCTGCACTGGGCTACAGGATCAGTTAAGGAAATTAGATAACATTCCATTCAAGTTTCAACAAGTGAGAAAGCCAATTCCTTCTGGCTTTTAATTTTTACACTCTACCACTGATTCACAATGCCCCAGTTCCCATGGCAGAGAGTCCACACCTTCCTCTTCCTTTAACAGTTCGAAAAATGTAAAACCCAGACAACTTAATCAGCCAGGATCAGTGGTGATGCAGCAACCTGCCACTCCTGCCTTATTTTTCTGCATCATCCTATTTTTTTCCTCTGCTGTATTTCCTGAAGAGCCAATACCATGTCAAAGGAAAACTCTACCCATGCCAATAAGAATCTTGGAGCTGTTCCACTCAGACCCAATGTAGTTCAATGAGATGTCAATTTCCCTGCAGGCCACTCCAGGTTATTTCCAAATGGGCTCGCTCCATTGCAGAGAAGTGATATGACTTCTGTCCATCTCTAATGTGGTAATCTCAGTCATCACTCCAGAAACAGTAATTTCATCTGTAGTTTGAGTGGGGATACTAATACCATTCTGGAAAGATCTATCAACTTGATTTTCGAAGGTCCCAAAGTATTCTTTAACCTCTACCCTCTACGCCTACATCCCACCTCTCTTCACCACACTGTTCTTGGATCATAAAGGGAGCAACCCTGGTTCTTTTCCCCTTCCTGTAAGTTTCACCTATGCTTTATGGTTACATCTTGCCCAACACAGCTCAGCCATTCACGTCTGAATGCCCTGCCCAGGGAGGAATATGTATTTGATCCTTAGCAAGGCTCATCCTCCCCGCCTGTTACCTGTTTGGCAAGTGACCCCAAATTTCAGGGTTTAAAGCCCTGAAGTCATAGATCCACACCCAGCTGAAAGCAGCAAAGCAAACCAGTTTGAGCAGCTGGCAACAGGAAAAAGCTGTATTTGGTGTTTGCACTGCCATGTGCTCCACCCAGGGCTGTCATTAAAGGTCCTGCTTCCAGTAAGAAACCTGGCTGCCCACAAAAACAGCATTAAGGGACTTTCACTAGATCCATGCAGAGGATATCAGAACAAAAAGGCAGAGGAAAACATGTTAATCTCTGCATGCCAGCCTGGGAAAAGATGAGCCCACCCTGGCTTTGGCTTCCCTATTGCTGGCAATGCTGTGGCAGCTGCGTACCAAGCAGCAGAAGTAAATGGTACCTACACAGCTGACATTTTAAATGTTACACTGGCTTTTGGTTACTTAAAGAGCTCTCCTTCTTAAAGACATTAATAGTATTTTCTACTATCTCAGAGTTTTTATGGCAAATGCATCCTAAGAGGAGGTACGTATGACACAAGTATTGTGTCTCCTTTCCCAAAACATTATATAGACAGTTAAGCAGGGAAGAGGGGAAGGAAAGAAGGGGAAAAGGCACAGTTAGGACTTGCATGTAATAAATAAATTCTTCATATGAGGCATTTTAGAGATCTCAGGGTTTTCCAGGCAAGTAATTTAAGGGTGTGTCCAGGCTTAAGAGATTATGAAGTGCACCTTGTGATCACAGAACACACCCAGGAGCACAAACAAAGGCTTTGTAGATTACAGGTGCATATGGAACAGATGGTTTGCTACTGAATATACAGCACTACAAATCCTTGATTTCCATTGCGTACATTCAACTTCAACTAGAGATTAGTTGGAGTTGCTTCTTTATTTAGTCTAGACTCACACATTCTGACTTACCCTTGCCAATGTTCACTTTCAATAACTTCTAGCCTATCTAATGGCAGGCATGTTTAAGGCACTGAAACCCATGAAATGCTTTCTTGACCACTTCCTTCTCAAATGACTGATATGCTGATATTAAATAGGAGACAGAGGTGCCTTCAAGCTCTGTAAAATTCTAGAACAACTAAGCTAATTTTAAGCTAGTCTTTATCTTTACAGGTTTCCGTTTCACCCACTTATGTTACAGTGCAAACTGAAGTGTGTCCTTATAAATTCTCAGAATAAATTCATCACTCACTCCTTAAATGCACTGTATTCTCAGTGTTATCCCACAGGGAACTGAAGAATCACAGTGTGATCCCACAATGTGAAGATTCACATGAAGTATTCCCTGTATCAAAGCTTCTTATCTGTCCTAGGAGGAGCAGCAGCAGCTAGTTGCAATGGAATGTAATGGCTTTTTTGGATCATGACAACATTCTTCAGATGCTTAGTCCTAGAGCACTCTGTCACCCCCTCCCTTCCCACAAGGGGAGCATAAGTACCTGTTTCTCTAGTAGTTAATGATGTGTCGTCTTCAAGTAAGCTTTGCTTCACCAGTTCAAGCAATAGAAAAATTACCTTTAGTAATTTTAGAAACTGTCATACTTACCAGCGTTTTGTTCCCTATAGAGCTGCTGTCCTGACACTTGTGTTTTTATAGTCTCTTTTGTCATCATAGCAAGAAAGTAGTTCCTACACCACCCAAGCTGGACTTTTAGTGCTACAGCAAACCCCTCCCACTTATTTTATAGTCAAAGTGAGGCTTATCCAATGCTGTTAACACATTAGGGCATAACACCCCGAGGTCAATTTCAGTACTTGTTCAATCACAACGCTACTTACTGATATTTTAAAAACAATCCAAACAACTTTAGGAATGTTATGTCATTCCAGCCTAGGTACTCTTAAGAGTGCAACTGACTCTCAAAATGAAAATGGACATCATATAATGGCTAAATGGTTCACAATTCACACATGAAAGCTTCTGTAAAAAGCTGGCTACTCTCAAGTACTTAGCCAATAGGTAACCTGTGTGCATTTTTGCAGAATACATGAGAGAACTGTGCAATTGTTCATGCATTGTTTAGCATCAATGTTATACATACCAATGTGATGTATAAATCCTGTTGGAAGGATTTGGATCTGACCTTGTGCCCAAGGCACCCTTCCTCTGACTCCAGACAGACCATGACATGAGCTACAATGTGGATGCTCTGGATGAATTCAGGTGTGGACCTAAATGAAAGCTGAGTTCTGCCTCTGCTGGAGCTGCATTGCCAGAAATACTGGGGTAATGCACTATGTGTGGGAGCTGCAAGAACCAGTGCATGTGCTGCAGGCTTGGTGTGGGCTCCAGTGACATCTCAATTGTGTGATAGGCTCAGCTTTTGGATTTAACTGGGCTTTGCTCTGTGTATGGCTGGATGGCCTTAGTAATTATGGTATATTTTAAATGGGTTTTGAGTTCATGTCATTTCCTACTATTTTTTTCATGTTAGTAAACACTACTGGCTATATAGAATAGCCACTATCACATTTAAAATAAACTTCCTATGGATCTGTACACAAAAATAGCAGAGGGTCAGGAAATTATGAGTCTCCTGCAAGATACTCAGTAAACAAAGATTTTGTAAATGCTACTTGGTGTTCAATGTTGCAGACCTTCAGATGATACCTTTTCCAGCAGGTATTTTGCATCCAAACTAACTGCACTGAGCAGAAGAGTTATTGTGAGACCATTTGGCAAATTACAGACTTTTTCTGTGCTCTTCAGAAGTGGTAATTCTTAAAGTAAATGAACTAAATTTCTCGATTGCAAGATAGCAACTGTATTTCAGGTATGTAACAAACTCTTTGTACCAGCAGATCTGCATTTAAGCAACAACAAATATAAGCATAAGAACTGCTGAAGCAGAGTGAACATGCAGTGGAATTGGAAGAACAGAGAAGGAAGACTGTGCTACATTGTCCTGGTTTAATATTTCTGGTATTGTGTTTTATTTACTTGCTATTTGTGTTTAATTGTTCAGGACTGTATTTTAGTTTTTGTATTTGGGTGAGTTTTAAATCATATTTTAATTAATACCCTGCGACACTTACACATGAAAATATAGCAGTGTAAGGAGAGGAGTGGGAAAAGAAGTTAACACCTGGTTTCCTAAGTATTCACTTCCCAGTTTTTTTCCTCCTTCCAAAGGTACAGAAAGTAAAATTCACTTCTTGCTTTCACAAAGCAAGATCAAACTGCAAACATATTCTCAAAAATAGTGCTGCTATTTGGCTCAAGACACAGCTGTAGCATTCAGTTGTTATTACAGTAATTTCAATATCTATTTTATTGTAAACTCAAAGTGAAACCTTAAAGTAATAACTAGTTAAGCCTGAAAATTCCCCATGAATTTAACTTTTCATGTACTTAGTTCTCTCAAAGAAAGCTCTCTGTGTCTTACTTTAAATGGGACCAGGCTTATCTCAATGATGGGAGTATTTAAATAGGTGACCCATATGAACATAAGCTATGCTTTCAGAAAGGTGCCAAAATGGTGCTACCTACTCCAAGTGCAAAACTAGTGAACATCTGCATTGACTTGAGTGACAGTCAGGACATGGGGAGAGTATGAACTGGAACATACACCAAAAAGCGATAACAAATGGATTTCTGATACTGAAAAGGATACATCTAATTCGCTCTGCAAGGAAAAGAGATAGACAGCCATTAGTTACAGTTTGATCTCTTATCTCAGGTGATCTCATCTCATAATCATTAAACATTACACATCCCTTCAAAGGATAAAGAAAGTCTTCAAAGTAATGATAGAAAATTTTAGAGTGATTCAGATTTCTGTTCTGGATTGGACAATTACATGCTCTTTCCTGCAACACTGCTTTGCTTTACATGTGTTACCTGTGTAACATGTAATCAAAGCTAATGTTTTACTTAAAAATAACCACTGAGGTCACCTACAAGTAACAATTTCAATATAGGCAGTGCCATCTAAGTGAGTGGGTGGAAAACCAGCAGCTCTGATCATGGCAGTTCCAGTCCTACATTCACTCTTCCTCCTTCTACAAAACCAGGATGTTATACCAAGTTTACACAGTTAAAGTTGTTGCTGCAGAGCATTTCAACACCAAAATCTGGACACTGTATGTACCCATGGCTGTGGTAGTGGCTGCATATATTAGGAAAGGCAAGGCAACTCCAAGCTTTGGACCCTTAGCACTTCTAAGAATTCTCCAGCCCCAGCAACATAATTCTTCATATAGTCATCATTTCCCTTCTATTTTTGGATTCACCCCAAGCAGTATTACTCACTTAACCAAAACGTCTGAGTTAGAAGCCCTTGTGGTCTCTCTGCAGTCAGCAGAAGAGATGGGGATCTTCACCAGTTGACTCGGCACACTTGAGGCATGACTCACGTTCTCGAGATACTCATCGGTCTCCACCACCAGTAATGGGAGCTTAGGATGACCAAACTTCTAACTTAGGTGCCTCAGTTAAACAGCTAAACTTAGAAAGAATTAATCACAGCCTTAGCACTTAAGATCTTGCAGAGTTGGGTGGAGATTCCCCAGTCTCTGCTAAAAGAGGGAAACTTTACCTGCTCCCTAGAGAATTTAGTTTGATAACATGGTTTTCATTCATGGTCTAAACCTGGTTTAAGGCAGAGTAAAGCTGGTAAGATTTTACTGGTACAATTGCTACTAACTCTGTGGTCTAAGATGATCTAAACTCGACTAATTGTAGTCTACAGGCCTCTGCTGAGTGACTCTCCCATTCTTCAATTAGAAGTTTTTAATGCATCACAAAAATTGCATTTTAAGGGCCAAATCAGTTTAAGTTTTCTCAGCATTAAAAAGTAGTTGGAGACATTCTGAGCAGTATGCAGAATTTTTCCTGGATAGCCATATAAAAGTGAAGGGGCCACAGAATTACATCTCACAAGCAACTTTGAAAGCTTTCCCCCTAATTCCATTAATGTTTGTTCTCATATCTGAATTCAAGCTCTGTAAACTCCATTAGATAAAAACAGAGTACGTGAGAATGCTTAAAGCTCTCAAGTCTAAAAATAAGAGATGACAAAATGTCCTTCTAGAGTGGGACACATTTTCTCTCTTTTCCCAGAGTTCTGTCTCTGTTGCCATCATCATAATTTGGGATTCTGCTAAAATTCTGCAAATCCTAAACAGTAATCTGTACAAGTACAGATTTATACTTTCTTGCTCTGTGGTTACTGCCAGAAACCCCAGGTAGAATTACAGCCCTTTTCTTAGTTCTCTGCTATTTATTATGTTATATGATATTAAAACCAGAAGCATCAAATGGCATGAGATTTCTTTTAGCAGCCCTCTTTTAGGTTCCTCTAGTCTCAAACCTGAAATGCTATGGAAAATAAAAAATAATAAAAAGCCCCCCCTCTGGTATGATGAACTCAGCAAATTTCTAACAGCTATCAGTGGCTGGGTTATATGTGTGGTCAAAGGATTATAAATATACTACATTTATATGTATAAGAACTACATCTATTTTTGCTCTGCTTTAATTGAATAAAATTTGAGAGGTGCTTAGCAACTACTAGCTCAATCAGACAAATAAATGTGACTAAATTTTATTGTCCATTCCTATTTATCACTGCTTAGTTTGGGACTAAAATCAGCAATTTTAAGAGAAATTCTGAACTCAGTGCAGTCAAAAGGTGATATACTTAGGACCAGCAGTTTCAATGGGCTGAGGCAATGTCAGTTGAGATAACAGCCTAAAAGATTTGCCAAGCATCTAAACAGGGAAGGGTGCAGATGACTTTTTCAAGCATGTCCTTGAATTCACAGAGGGAGCTCTGCCACGCCTGCTATGGTAGTAGAACTGGGAAAGCAGTTACAGACCCTGCACACTGATACCTTGTATGTACAGTTACCAGTGTAATGCCCTCAAGTACATGGACTACACAGAAAACCATCCAGTCCTCTTTTCCAAGAGGGATATCCAACACATTTCAGCAAAGGTTAACTGAAACTGCACCAAAGTATGATTTCAGTAAATTTTTTTTTTTTTTTTTTTTTTTGGTAACAAGATTATTACAAACCCTATATTAAATAGCAAATGTTCTAACCAGAATTGCAATGCTGCATTTTCAAACTTTCTAAAAACAAGCAAGCAAAAAAAGTCTCCCACCAAAAGGAACAGTGTCATTTTAAGTGGAGCCATGTCTGATGTTGAATCCTATCTCTATAATAGCTGTTTTATCAGATCAGATATCATACTGTTGCCTGACAACAATATGGGGACTACAAGTACAAACTGGTTTTTGAGGTTTCTTTTGCTCCATTCCTCTGATCTTGTTCAGTGAGAGTGATGTCAGTTCCCTGCTTCATGCTTACACCATCTTAATCATGAATGAAGTTCATTTGGGGAATGTAATGCTATAAAGTGCATAAGAACTGCAAAGTAAAACCTCTTTATTTCTTTAAAACATATAAAATGACCATGGCTAATTTAAGTGTATATGACCCAAAGAAACCCCAGAAAACCTATAAACAACCCATGCTTTTCTAACAGAAGTATTTCTGGTATTCCTTGTTTGATAACTTATAACCCATGTATACTTCTCTAAAAATCAGCTCATACTGCCTTTCCCCACAGTGATAATATTTATCAAAATTCTAAAATATAAATATTTTTCTCCTTTGATTTATTCTCTGAAATGAAACTTTCACCAAAGTTTTGAAAGAGAAAAGATGTGTCATAACAGATTTAGTGTCTCACTCACCACTCTGCTGAAGTATTTGTCCAAAACTTCCACAAAATTATGAATTAGCTCATATACTGCCATCTCATTCTGAAATTAAAACCAACTCAATATTAAATCAATTATCTAGAAAATGTAATAGTATTCCTTGTGTTAATTCAGTTTGTGGTGAAGGAAAAGCCACTAGACAATAGAGTAGTCCATCTGCTCAGGCCATGTAGTGACCCAGCTGAGGTGCCCAAAGCTGGGCAGTGCTCAGGGCAGAAAGAGCAGCTCTGCAACAAGGGATTCTCTCCCCTGGGCTGCTGCCATCCCACTGCAGCTCGGCTCTGTGGACACACACAGCTAACTAGGTTAAGCATCCCTATGCTGAAGTCACACCAGCCAGCGGTAGCACAGAGCCAGCCTCCCTGGGTGGTTTCTGTAGCAAAGCCAAAATAATTTGTTCCAAATTGCCTGCCACGATACTTCTGACTTGAAGATACTGTGGTAGGCAGCAGTTACCTTCCACACCACCCTGTTATGGTCTCCAACAGTAAGTGCTGAATTAATTTCTGAGAACCAGTTATCACTGCAAACACAAAGGCCTCCCAGGTGCAACCTGAACAAATGAAATAACAGTATGTGTCAGCTTTCAGATACCTTTCCTTTTTTCCCTTTTTGAAAAGCAAAATAAACTGGCATCTTTGTAGCTGACAGTACAGGAATTTTTTCTTTTGCCAAGGACGTTAAAAACAGTGAGAAGTCACCACAGATGAGACAGCTGACCTGGCCATAACGCTAACATTTGTTGAGAAACCCCACCTCACATAAATTAGTGCAGAATTAATACAAGGCTCAGGAAGATTACCTCATGGTAGCCACTCATTCTACTGCTAAAGACCAAAGTGAAACATAGCACACTTGCTTTTATATCTCCCTTACTTCACAAAAATAAAAATTTTGAGGAGAGGGGATTTGTTTGTTTGGCTTGGTTGGCTTTTTTTGTTGTTGTTGTTATTGGTTTTTTTTAACATTGACTCCTTGAAATTCTCTAATTGCTACTGAAAAATTCCACACTGGATCAAGACTTGAGCTCTAGCCTTTGATAACCACTATAAACAGTCATTGCAAGAGGATATATAATTTCTTACCTCTGTCTGGTCGATGCCAACAACTATGAAAAGGGCTGCATACTGTCGGTACACCAGCTTGAAGTCCTTATACTCAATGAAAGAGCACTAGGCAGAAGCAAAATGAGTCAAATATAGCAGCTGCCATTTAAATATACAACAGTAGAAAGCATAATGTTCAAAGGGCGTCAGCTTTCAGGTTCGTAAGACCCACAGAGAACATGGATTTCCCAAGATTCATCCATTTTAACTTGAAAGAAATTTAGTGCAGTAACTGTTACACCGTATTTTCATCTGCTGGCAGAAAACATGCCACCACTTTTTAAATGGAAAAACTGAAGTGACTTGTTTGGAGTTATTAAGGCACCAGGTACTTTCCCATAATTTTCATTTTCAAGCCCTTTCAAAAAGAGGTTACCTAGAGGTAATTTTCCTATTTAATAAATTATCAATATTTTAATGTAAAAATTAAGAATATTAGCCTTCCAAACCCAGTGGGGAATTAACGTCTTTCCCAACAGGAGATGGCGCCGTTTCACGCCGCTGGAGGAGATGCCGCCGCCTTTCCCTCTGTCATTTCGCTCGGTGCCCGAAATGGCAGCGGCAGCGCCGGCAGCTCCTGCGCTGGAGCCTGCGCTCCGAAATGCCCTCGCAGGAGCAGCACGAAGACCTTCATTTCTTTAGCCGCTGTCAAAGCTGCAAACTAAGGGGCTTATAAGAACTGCTCTTTTTATTGAGGTTTCCTAGAAGGTATGAATGTTCTTGCTGTGTAAGAACACGCATCATTAATGAAAAGTAAAGAAGCTGACTCCAGAACACAAACCAAAAAAACTTCATTCACTGTCCAAGTCACATATTTCTCCTCTAAGTCAAATGTTTGGTGCTTTGCTTAAAGAACCAATGATTTAAGTAAGAGAGCAATGAAAATCTCAACTTTCATCCAAAAAACTTTCCAACTTCTGTGTTTCCTGTCTTTTTTGCAGAACACGTGAACACTTTTTGGAATAAAGAAGTCTAATACAGAGGCCTAAAAATTGGTGTTTCCAAAATCCGCTGTGCTTTAGATAATGTTTTCATAATTTGGAATCCTCTACCCTAAGTTTAAAGTCGGAGCTGTCAGTACTCTGCCTTCTATCTTCTGACAAAACAGAAACATCCCTCTATCCATCACTATCAGACAAGCAATACAAGGCTAAAATTAGTTTTTCCTGGACTTCTGAGCTTCTTCAAACAAAGAAGAGGAATATTCATGACACTGATACACACAACTCCAAAATCTCTGTAAGCCTCAGAAAAACATATTTATTCAATACACAACAGTTCAACTGACTGAACCCATAATCTAGAAACTCAATTGTTTTTATCATGGGTACAAATGAAATTACAAATGAAATGATGACCTGCAATAGACATTGATAGGTTTCAGAATTAGCAATTGGAAAGGTGTGAGATGTGATACAAAACCTACCTCATCCTTTGAACGGGAGAGACAGTTTTTAATTACTTCAGCTTCCAGCACTGTCCGTTTATTAATTTCTACATGCTCATAATACCTGGACAGTCTTGTTTGTCCTTGTTTGTTAACCATAAGAAAAAATTTTATCATTTCTTTTTTGTTGATTTCAATGGTAGATTTCAATTTCAGGTGCAGAAATCAAGAAGAGTATTTCTGAGAGCAGGGGAAAAAAAAAAAAAAGTAGTAATATATAGGAATAAAGACTTCTAAAAGCTATCCAGCCCAGGTATGCCTATATTTATGACTGAGCATATTGCCAAAACAAAGAACATTGGAAAATTATCTCAAATCTTTTGCACACATCCCTTGAAAAAACACCCTTTTCCCCCTATACAACTATTCACAAACTATCTGACAAATTACAGCTTTCACATTTGAAATTTTCACATTTCAATCAAATTAATTTCTTGATTGGGCTTGGGAAACTGGAGGAGTAAAAAATTACTTCTTCATAACCATAAATCTACTCACCATTTTCTTCCTGCACGCTAACTTTGCGAACATCAAAAATTTGCCCAATACCAATCCACACTAATACAGCTCTTAAGAGAAAAATTTGCCTATAAGCACTTTTTTTTCCCCCTGACTTGTATTTAACAAATTACATTCATACCATTGTTATATCAAATTGAATGGAGAGATGACAGGGAAATGCAAGGGCCACGACACGTGATCATTGCTTTAATGCAAAATGAGAGACTCCTAAATATTTGAGTATCTGCAGTATCAACACGTCTTGAGCTGGACCAGGAGCTACTGAAATCTGTCTTCTCCTGTCTGGTTTCCCACACTGATGCAAAAGGTAAATTCTGCACTTATTGAAAACAGAAGTGTGGGTTTTCAATAGCTAAAAAGAAATTGTTTGACATTAATTACTCAAAAGACCTTTATCGCAATATAAGTATTAATCCACTCAACACCACTGAAGTATAGCTGTAGAATATAAATATACCACATGCAATGTACAGTGAAAAAGGACATTAAAAAGAGCACATTGTCAGAATCTGCTTGTTAAGCAACTGACACCTCTGATTTGAAAAGTATGAAAATAGAGTAAGTGGAAGATGTCATTTTTTGAAATAGAAGTTCGGGGTTATTTTCTTTAATGCCTAAGAACAATCACTCTAACGTTTTCCATCTGACTCTCTATTTGCATCCCAGATTTGTTGGCCCAAATAATCTTGAGGTTTGTGCACTGGAAATACAGTAGTTATTCCACTTTCAAAAGTTATTACTTTTTTTTGCAGTTTTGAAGAGTTGGTCTTTACCTGGAGAATCTTAGGTTTCACACCTTCTGTGACATGGACTAAACAGAAAAAACCTGTCAGGAATCCACAAAACAATACAGTGTAGCTCTTCGAGAAAAATCAGTGTATCTTAATGCAAAAGTGTATCTTAATGCAAAAAAGCAAAAGGGGAAAGAATACAAGGCAAGCTTCATAGGTGCTGCATCATATTATTAGCAACTTGAATAAGCTGGCTATATACCATCCATAGGTGACAAATCTTTCATAACATTGATGCAACAAGTCCCAATATATTGTGCTGACATTAAGTATTGCTTACTTCTGATTCACAGTGGTCACTGTCTTCAGAAAGAAAAGCCATCTCTTTTACCACCACTTGGATCTCAACAAAGTGACCCTTTTTTTCTCAGTGTACTGTGGTTTATACTCTATCGACAAAGAAATGCAGATGGTCATATGTAATTTCAAATGTATTTTTACTAATTTGACTTGATACTGATAATTCATTCTCAGTTGAGTGACATGTAGTTAGTTCAGGACGAGTCCTCAAGACAATAGAATCTATTTGGAATCAAGACAATCTCAGAGCTTTCTCACCTCCTCCAGACACAGGAAGCCTCTTCAGGAACGTGCTTCTGTTGCGTCACTCCAACAGCAGAGTCATGGGTGCTGGTCAGTGCTGCTGCCTTGGTGCACACAGCTTGTGCACTGCGCCCACAGCTTCTGAATCAGCACGGGTTTGTCTCTGAGAAAGAATGAACCAGGTCATTAAGATGAAAAAAGGACCCAGACAGAAATGTATGACGGGATCTTCACTGTTGGATGGCAAGCAGACTGACATTGGTTACTAAATGGGAGACTACCATCTATACAACCTTTGCTGTGTTTAAGATACGGCTCTATTTCCCCCCTCACATTCTATTTTGAACTGCCACCTGAAGTTAGAGTTGCAATAAGATGTCTTAATATTTTTAAACATAAAGTTGAAATCCTAAGATGACATAGTCAGTTTTTAATAAAAACCCTCCAAGAAAGACCAGAATGAACAACTCCTTCTCGCTCAGAATGAGGCCCCCCAGCAAGAGTCAACCTCATGACACAAGGAACCTGCATTTTTAAAGCTACTTCTGAAGGAGCTGCGGCATGAAAGAGAAACAATCTAAGAAATGCTGTCCATTGTTTTAAGCAAGCTCAGGCACAGGAGGCCAACTGCAAAAGACGTGAACAGATAATAACAGTGGTGTAGACAGCTTTTCTTTTTCACTTGAGTTTTACACTTCATCTTTGTCTTTGGCACTGCTGAAAAAAGAATTAACAGTTATCTGTTTTGATCCAAGCTATTTTAATAATTTAGTTATAAATGGTACCAAGTGCTTGAGAACAGGACAGGGAGAACAGTACCACTACCCCAGGAGCACTGACAGAGTTGTACTTTGAGTTACTGTTAAGCAGTATGCAATAGCAAAACATATGACAAATTCATACGTATGAGCCTATTGCAGGATTGGCCCCTAATCCTAATTATTCCCTTATTAACCTAATCTTTGTACATTGTTAATCTCTTTCTGATGTTATGACTATTTTATCTGCGTATATCCTTATGAATAGCCTGGATTGTTTTACAGAAGAAAATATTTAGACCTGATTTTTAATTTTTTTTTTAAATCTGCACAAATACCCTTATCTAAAATAGATTAATAAGGCAAAAACTAATAATGTTGTAACAGAGGTAGAACCATAGTAGCACTCAAAAGTGTTATTAAAAGTTTTTATTCATAGGATTGGAAAACATAATCAAAAGGTTTTGAATCTGTAGGAAAGAGGTCCACTCTTTCTGTAGCCATTTCTGTGTTTTCCCACCAGCCCCAAAGATTTTAACCATATTCAAGATTTTAACCAGAAACTTTGTTCATATAAATGGCAGCACAAGCATACAGTTTTGTGCAGAAAAAGTGGAATAAATTAACAAGTTCAAATAATAACTTTGTAAAATGTTACAAAAAGTATGCAAGCATAGCTGACTTTGAGACTAATGCTAGTGTTAAAAATATCTTAAGCAGTTTCTTTATTTCCTTTAGAACTAATTCTGGAAAAAATCGCTTGTAGTAGTAAAAGCATTTTCTTGCACAATTTATGGAAAAAAAGGGAAATTACTGAGATTTGTTTCTAACAAACAACATTTATTTCTCCTCCTTTTATCTTGGCTTTCAGATACAGAAAACGTTAAAATGAGTTTTGCATATATAGGATGTAAAGAAACCTGTGAACTATAATAAACAAACAAAAAGCTCATCTGTGCATGTTGATGGGTAAAGAAACTGTATTCCTTCAAGGTCTTTGTATTTGAGAAGCTACCTTTTATGATCAACAATCAGTACTCTACTTAAAAAGCCAGCTACCTTTCTTCTGATACAACTCTTACATGCTTTTCTGAGCATTCTCACGCACATATCTGCATGTATCCATGCACATACACACAGATGACAATGCTCTTATGCACGCAGAATCAAACGGTTCAAGGGAATTGGTGACAAGATGCAAGCCTTTCATATCTCTGCCATTATTTTTCTCATTTTAGTAATGAAAAGGCATTACTATCTGAATGCTGTTTGTCAGAAATGAATAGGCTGTCTCATTCCAGGTCACTGGACAAATGTGCACATCACAAATGTGCTTAGGAACCGAAGGCTGGAAGAGACTATGGAGATCCTGATCAACTGTCAAGTCCAACTCTTGCCATCCCAGTCAACCATGCATTAGAAATTTTGTCCAGAACAGCCTATGATATATGCTTCCGGCATGTCCTGCATACCCAATCTACAAAACACCTATGGAACTCTATTACTGAATGAAGACTCCCTATAAACAAAAACCTCAGAAGGTATAGCTTGAGGAAGATGTAAAAAGTCTGGAAACTGCAAACTCCTTCAAAAGAAAGTACCTTCTAGAGTGACTAAGTAGCACTCTCCTTTACTTCCCTTACAAAATACATCTTCTGTAAAGATAATTTGGCATGCATACATGACGACATACAGCTTATCTACTGTGATTTAAATATGAGCGTTACAGTGTGTTAGATCTCACCCTCAATAAAGTATCTCTTGCAGATAAATATCTGTGAGAGAATTGGCCTGTGTGACTCACACTGCCAGGCTGACATGATTCAGGAGCTGCTTCCAGGACATGTCAGCTCTGCAGGCTGCATAGCCACATGAGACACCTCAAAGTAACTAGTCCCTGTTTGAGTGACACTCCTTTTCAGATAACAGCTGAGACCTCACAGAGAGGCAAAGCCTGCAATACCTGTTCTGCAGACAAAAAGATCTTAAGTCTCCCACAAGGCCAACCCAGCTGATTCTACATGCAGTAATATAAAACATATTTTAAATATCATTTTAATTATTCCTCTGGTATAGACACAAGCACTGAATTTAGTTTGTCACAGATTTCACCAATAGTTATACATAATTTGACACATAAATGATAAAAAAAGAAATACAACCTAAGCTTGAATTATACTTGCAGTACAGCTGTAATTCAAGTAAGACGTGTCAACCACTCCATTCAATGTCTACAGATTTAGAAGTATTTTCGTTATTTCAGTCTAAGAAAGGTTTGTAAGATTCTAGGGCTCTTAGCTAGCTTATAAAAGACAAAATCTTGCAAAGAAGAAATGGCATGAGTGTTTACAAGAACTGCTTCACCAAGAATTAAAAAGAAATGTTAGATAGAACTACAGGCAAATAATGTACTGCACTATCCAACTCTGAACAAGTTGATTTTTCTGGATGCAGAGCTCACACTGTATGCATGTATGAAATGTAGAATCATAGGATGTTCTGAGTTAGAAGGGACCCACAAACATCATTGAGTCCAGCTCCTGGCCCTGCACAGAAAATCCCAAGGGTCACATCCTGTGCCCAAGAGCATTGTCCAAAAGCTTCTTGAACTCTGTCACTCACTCAGTGCTGTGGCCACTGCCCTGGGGAGCCTGTTCTGGTGCCCAACCACCCTCTGTGTGAAGAACTTTCCTAATATCCCACCTAATCCTCCCCTGACACAGCTTCAGGCCATTCCCTCGGGTCTCTCAGGTCCTGTCACTGGGCACCACAAAGAAATCGCTGCCTGCCCCTCCTCTTGCCTTCAAACGGAAATTGTTGACTGCACCGAGGTCTCCCCTCCATCTCCTCCAGGCTGAACGGACCAAGTGACCTCAGCCGCTCCCCGTATGCCTCCCCCTCCAGGCCCTTCACCAAATGTACAATAAAATTGGTTAAACTGGAATGAAAACATTAATGAAAATTTAAAAATGACTAAATGATAGAGGCATGAACCACAAGCAGGCGTAGCACAGGAACAATTATTTTTCTATTTTTGTTTATTGACCTTCCTATAGATTTACTGCACAAAACCACGTAGCAAATGAAGACCACACACATAATCAGAACCCTTGCTCTTCCTACTTTTGGTCTGTCAGTGAACAAGGCCTTAATAAAACCACACACTATTTTAAATTTACCAGTAAAAGTAATTTTTGCATTCTAGTTTATTACTGTGCCCGTAACAATTCATCAAAACCACGAAACAAGTATGTCTGCGTGGCTTTAAAATAAAACACTGCGTTCAATTTCAAAGCAGGGATTTTTTTTTTTTTTAAACCAACCTCAATTATCTAGGGAAGTCAAGGGAGGAAGGAAAGAATAAAAACATTTTCCTTTGCTGTTGTCAAAATGCTGGCTGAATATAGTAACGGAATTAAACTGCCATAACTCCCATATACTCAGGAATAAGGAATGTCCTGCACAATTGGAGTTAAACAAAAGGTTAAACGAGTTATGAGCTAAGTCTCAGTTTTTAATAATGATAAGGTAACTTGTCAGTAGACAATGAAAAGAAATCAGCTGAGGAGGAAAGGAGCTGGATTTAATTGCCTAACTGGTATGGAATCAGGAAGAATGGACAATGACATTTTAGTAGGAAATGATTTAATGGAGAAGAAAGGAAGGACTGGATGAACTAACTGAAGCATCAATACACACCTAATGAGAGCCTGGTAAAGAAAGGAAACACCAGTACTGATACAAACATTTTTTCCAGTAATTAACAGAATTCCAGGTCTGTCAAGAATGGACCTTTTTTAGGAAACTACCCAGGTAGTGAATGAGTAAAGCATGTAAAAAATTTGAAGAGAGGCAAAACCAAAGACCTACCTCACTTAAAATGGGTGACCAATGGATCAATTGAAAGAGGATATGATGAAAGTTTTAAAGTATTACATTTCAGAGTAGTATTTTGCAACCGAGGCAATTTCACCATATTCAAACTACAGCCTCAAACACTGCACTATCACTGATAAAACTGAGCCAGAAAAAATAGACCACTAGTTTCTCGCAAAACCATCCTCACGTGGAAGAGTTTTGAATAGCAAACACGGGCCACTGTTCCTCCTCAAGGGGGGAAATACACTACACATACAACATAACCGAGATATCATGTAGATGACCAGAGATCAGCCAGCTCCCAGAAACATACCATAAATTTAATACATCTATTCTAAACCACCTCCTTGTAGGGAAATCTCAGCGCACCATTAAATCGCACAGAGTCTCAAAACCCGGAGCGTCGGACCAGCGCTGCGCTGGCTGCGCGCCGCTTTAGGACGCGGGCCCCGGCCCGGCCGCGTTCCCGCCGACTTTCCCAGGGCGTTCGGCTCTCCCGAGCCGGGGCGAACCGCGCCGCCACTTTCGACTGTCGCCCGAGGCAGACGGGAGCCGCCCGGGCGGGCCCCGGGCCGCCAGCCCCGACACCGACCGACCCGGGGCCCGCCCGGGCGGGGGCGAAGCCGAGGCCGTCCCGCCGCAGGAAGCGACCGCCCGCCCCGGGCCCGTCCCGCTCCCCCCGGGCGCGGCGCTCACCTCCCTCCCGCGCAGGCGCGTGGGGCGGCGGGAGGCGGCGGCGGAGGCCAGGCCGCGGTTTCCCGGCAGGCGCCGCTCGCTCCCCGCCCGGCCGGCTGCGAGAGTGGGAGGGCCGCGGAGCTGTAATGGCGGCTGGCGGCGGCTCCGCGCTGCGCTGACACCCGGACCCGCTCGGCGCAGCCCCCCCGCCCGGCCCGCCCCCTCCTCCCCGCCCCAGCCAGCGCCGCTCGCCCCCTCCCCGGCCCCTGCTCCCGGCCCCCGCCGCGGGACGAGGAGGAGGGCTCCCCGCAGACAATGGACGAGCACCCTGGAGCCGGAGGAGGCGGTGGGATGGCGGCCGCCCCGAGACCGCAGCAGCCGCCGCCGCAGGCGGGTGGGAACGTGAACCTGCAGTCGGGTGGGGGCTGCGTGGGGGCCGGAGCCGGCGGAGGAGGAGGGCAACAGCCACAGCCCCAGGGCCCCGCGGCCCCGGCCGGTCAGGAGGCGGCGGGCCCCGCCGAGCTGTCCCGGCCCCAGCACTACACCATCCCGGGGATCCTGCACTACATCCAGCACGAGTGGGCTCGCTTCGAGATGGAGAGGGCGCACTGGGAGGTGGAGCGGGCCGAGCTCCAGGTACGGGGGGCGAGGGCGATCTGGGACTGGCTCGGGGTGCCGGGCCGCGCGCGGAGTGCGGGGGCAGCGCCGCACGGGCGAGCGGGGTCCGCGGGGCCCCCGAGGCCGAGCCGGCCGCCTTGGCCCGGGGACGGTACCTGGGCGAGGTCCGGCGGGCGGAGTGGCGGTACCGGCGGAGGCCCGAGCCGGGCTCCCTCCCCGGGGCAGCCATTTTGGTTTGTAGCATGGCGCCCGCCCGGCTCCGGAGCGGCCCCGGCCCCGCAGGCCGCTCGCCCGCAGCCGCGGTCCGGGGCCCGGAACGCGGCCGGGGAAGGGAGGGCGGGCGGACGCTGCCGCGGCGCGGGGCCGTGACCCTCCTCACCCTCCTCTCCGCTAGCGGGGCGAGTTGCGCTGCGCCTTGACAGCTGCGGTCGGCTCCCGCAGCACAATGACTCCGGGGCTCCTCGGCCCCGTGCGGGTTACCGACAGCAAGAGCCTCTGGGCCTGGGAGGGAGGACTGACGCCTCCCTGGAGCTCAGCGAGCTCTGGCTTTGGAGGGAAAAGAGGGAGGTAGGAGGCGGCAGGAGTGCCTGCCTCCTGAGCAAGGGCAGGACGAGGAAAAGGAGTTCAGGTAAATCGTAAGTAAAAGACTTAGCCAGGCGTGCAATTTGAGACAGGTCGAATCTGTTCTCTCCTTCTTTCGGACACGCTTCTTTGGAGATTTCATATCGGAGAGGAGTGAGGAATCGATAAGTCTGTGGTGTGGTCACTTCAGTATACAAAAAAAAAATACCAGCTTCACCTCAGGAACGGAAATTGAATAACTTTTCAGGATAGAGAGCAAGTGTTGGAGTTGCAATATATATTTCGTGCCACTAATGCTTGCTTTCAGTAATAGGATAATTTTACTAATTATTTTTGCAGATAAAAAAAAAATCATAGACTGTTATCGGTTTATGAACAGATTACGAAATCCACTGAATGTGAGGTATCCACACAGGAGCCACTATCTTTTTATTGGACAGAAATGTACATAATAAAAATGTAAAAAATGTTAGCGGACTTTATTGCTTCCAAAGAATTTTTTTGTGATTTTTGTACTGAGTGAATGTTTATGGCCTTGAAGTAGCATTCCATCAAATTGCAGTCTAGCAGCAGGTGACGTTAGCAAAGCATTTACTTTCAGATTTCAGAACCAGGAGGTATACCTGAGCCTGGGCAATTCTTTAGGAACTTCTTGGCGCTTTGCACTGTTTTTGTTACAACTATAATTAAGAAAGAATTAAAAACCCAAACCACCAAGGGAAACGACTGAAGAGGTTTTACTGTTTCTTCCACTTACTGCTAGTCTTACAATTTTAAACCTCGTGAAATGGCTGAATTTAAAATCTATGGTGGACATAGGTGGGTGTTTTTAGCAGAGAGCAATTGGATGTTTCTCCTGTTTTCTCTAGTGTCTTAGTGTTACAGCATTATGTTTAAAAATAAGTTGCTTCGTGCTATTCATTACCAGACAAAACCATCTTGAAATATTTGTTTTAGGTATGGGCTTGTTACTTTAAAACTCAGTGCTGCTGTACCCTAACATGAAGAGTAGTCCTGAGACTTGGAAAGTTGTGTCTGTCTGATAAAGTGCTTCTCTGAACTCACGTGGCCTTTAGACTCCCTGATGCACTCCAGCCAACTCTGCTGCTTTTTGTTTGTGGTTGTTATTTGTTGTCCATGGCCATAACATTTATTTTGCGTGTCTGCGGAGGTGCAGTAGCGGTTCTGACCCTGATTATGAATGTGTTGATTCATGTACATGTGCACATGTGGCACTGAGACAGCAGAGTTGCTGCACATTGCCTATGCACGAGGGGGGTTTTGATTGGGTTTTTTAATAACTTTGGAAACCCAGGGCAGAAGCGGGGGAGGACATTACCTTTGGATTTTAGGTCGCAGACTGTACAATGGTGAAGACTGATACAGGAATGTGCTGTGAATATTTTTTTGAATATAGATGTCTGTGGGGTTTTTTGTTGGTTCTGCAGCTTAAGTTGTGAACTCACAGCATATTCTGTGGCCAGTGAGACTAATGGTTTGGACTCCAAACAACGTTTTTGTCCATTGAAGCTAATGAGAATGTTAATCATGATGTTATGTACAAGTGTGAGGTTTTTGATGATTGAGGTCTCCTGGGTTGAAAGGAAAAGAGTAATTCTGTAGCATGTTAGTAGATAATTTATATGGAAGCCGGTGTAGGATGATTTAGCTGCAACTTTTCTGGTGCAGGTAATTTCATTCTTATTTCTTCATTCTTTCAAGATCTCAGTAAACTCTATGAACATTGCTTCTCAGTGCTGGCAATTGCACGTTCTTTATAACTTTGCTAACAGTGCTTTATAAAAAGTAGGTGGAAAACCAAATGACTTTGCAATGTATGTGATTTTATTTATGTGTTCTGAATTGAAGAATTTATTATTCTGAAGAAGGTATTTTCCTATCTGTGATATGAATTAATGGGCCTCCAGTGTGGTTTATCCACCTACCCCATTTCTTTACCTGTGTAGTTCGAGTGACTGGAGGAATTGGCACCCCTAATAGGAGTGCTCTTTGCTTGGGGGGGGGTGATGGTGAAGGGAGAGGGGATCTGCAGTAACAGTTTTATTCTTTCTGGGTTCTTGTAATGACTTTTTTATTATTATTATTATTATTTATTCTGCCTGTGGGACACATTTTTATAAGTAAAGCATGTTACTTCATTGGGCTGGGGTTTATGCTATGGTTGTAATGACTGACAGAGGGTCTCAAGCCTTTTGGATCTGAAGTCTTGTTCTGGTAGACTTAGATCTACATTTACATCAGACTCTGAATCTAAAATGTTTATAGTTTTATGCTATCTTTCCAACTCCTCAGGTGCATGCTGTTCTGCTTGTGTGTGGAAGTGAAGCAGCATAATCATGAGACTAGTATCAAGTACAGAAATGTCAAATATCAGGAGTGCAGTACTTGAAACAGTACACTTCTTTCCCTTCATTTGTAATACTGGCTGGTGCAGTGCCTTCTTAAGCGTTCACTGGTTGCCGTGTTGAAAATAAGCTGTCTGGCCTTGCATAGTGTCTTGTTCACTGCAAGTGTTGGACACAATCTGTTCACTATTTAGTGAACGAGAAGATTTTCACTGTAGCAATGTAACTTTGATCTGCCAATCTAATGACCTTGATGTTGGTCAATAATGACCAGCTGTTATGCTGAGATAAGTGCTTTTCTAAGACATGTATGCACTTTACAGGAGTTACGTCAAGTCCATATTGAATGTTATATATTTGTTAGAAATAACCATTTGTTGAAGGTGGTAAGGAGCTCCATAGTATCCCAAAAGAAAAAGAAACTTGGATGGGAAAAGAATGTAGAGATGCGCAGATACTCTTAAGGAAGATAAAATTGTGTCAAAAAAGGAGTATCATAGGAAAGCTTGTAACTTTGGGGTGAATATCAAGCAATCCACTTTCTTGTGGGGCTTGCAGGCAGCTAATGCTTGTCAAGAATAGAAGTCTCAATTGTGCAGTTTATTCAGGTTTTCTGGACTGAAAACCAGATTGAGTATTTCTGATGAAAACCAGATTGAATATTCTTTGATACTTCAAAATCACACATGAATATGCTGGGAGAGAATTGCCAGTAGATGCTACTTCCAAGTGCTTTAATAAATAGGAAGAGTAATTAAGGAACATAAGCACTCAGAACAAACTAGATCCAATTTTGGCTTAAACATACAACCTCTCAAGTAACTTAGGTGTGCAAAAAGATTGCTATGACTGTTAATACGTTCTCTGTCCTATAAAATTACATCTTTGGTGGCGCACAACTGAAGTTCCTAGTTCATCTTATTTTACAAATGCTTTTTTTCCCAAATATTCAGAGACATTATGGAACCATGTTTTCTAATATTCTTTATTTAGATGTTTAAAGATCCCAAAGCATCAAAACCCATAGGTTTCAGATTTTACTTGCATGCCTCCCCGCTTCCCTTTCTGCTGGGGATGATGGAGCAGACACATTGAAGGAATTTTATACAGGAAGTTCTTTAAAAAAAGAAATGTATCTTCAGATAACATATGTAAAAGTGTTGATATCGTGAACAAAAGGAGGCCATGTGTATATACAGTCATGCTATACTTCAGCATTTCCAAAGTGTAGCAAGAATCAATTGCTGAAATACTTATCTGTATGTTCCTGGTTTTAGTTTGTTGCAGGTTTGACGGGGGGATGTGGATAATGTTGGGAGTGTTTCTCTCTTATACTTGGAGGAACAATTAATTCTTTTCATAACAGACTTTGCCTTGCTTTTGACTTGCAAATAATTTGATGATAGATTGCAAGTGGAAGTGGTTATGATGGTTTTATAATGGTCATTAGTTTGTTGGCCACAGTCTGTGTCTCAGCAACTAGAGAGCATACATTAAAAATAAATATTTTTTAAAAGCCCTGGCTTTTCAG
Source organism: Hirundo rustica (assembly GCF_015227805.2). Lineage (NCBI taxonomy): Eukaryota > Metazoa > Chordata > Aves > Passeriformes > Hirundinidae > Hirundo > Hirundo rustica. Next base: position 27,474,783 of record NC_053455.1, read on the forward strand.
GAATTAGTGCAGGAGACTGTTGTAAATGCTCACATTTTCTTGGGTCGGAAGGTGTTTGGGTAAGTTCATGGAAGAAAATTTCCAGTGGGTGTCTAAATTCAAAGGTATTGTAGTTTTGATTTACAAGTTTTATGAGATTTGAGATGTTCTGTGAGGTGTATTCTTTTGGTTTTATGCTAGTCCTGTGGAACTGCCTGTTAGCCCATACGAGTGGCATACTGAGGTTGGTGGTCTATTGGTCTGACCAAGCAAGCTGTTCTTATATTCTCTTGACTAATGAGGTAGTTTTGAAATGGAGTCACATAACAGTTTGAGCTTGAAGGAACCTTAAAGTTCATGTAGTTCTAACTTCTCTGCCATGGGCAGGAAAATGCTTTGATTTGATTGTTTGATGATATATGTAGTGCTGTTTTGATGCTGTTTCAATATTGTTTTTCTTAAAAAACAAACCCTGATATCAGTCGGGGGCATTAATTGTGATATTGTATGTAACATTAAGGCAGGAAATTCAGATGCTGCTGTTGTGAAATGTACAGTGTTTTATTTTAACCACTTGATTGTTTATCAATTGCGTTCTAGATAGTTGAAGTTGGAAATACGATTAATTGATAAACTGCTATTTCATTGGATCTTACAGGTGAATCTCTGTATTTATTATGAAATTAGCTTAACTAAATCTAAATCAATCCTTAAAAAACCCCAAGGGATACTTCATCAACACTGACTGAAAAGGAAGTAGGTTGTAAAAACTTAGTCAGCATTCTTATTTGTGATAGCTGTAAATGCCACAAGGTGTGGATAGTGCATGCATCTGAACTGTCCAGCCTGTTTGTGCAAACTGTTCAGGTGCTTGCTGTATCACAGGGGCAGAAGTACGTCATGTTCCAAGTAACTAATTTTTATTCACATGATAAAATATTTGAATATTTACTACCTTTTTTTATAATGACAATTTTTTTCTATATAAAGTAGCATACATAAAATAAGTTAAAATCCAGAAGCTTCTGTTCATTAATCATTTTTCTGAGGTAATGGTGAAAACAGCTAGATATTTTATAGTTAACTCCCTTTTAAGTTTAAAGCACTGAATTGAGAGTTCTGTGAATTTTGGGTAGAGGGCAATTAGACATAATCAAGGATTTCCCTACTGTGGCTTCCATAGCTGTTTAGTCAACTGCATTAACAGGCACATCGCTTCTGGTAAAACTTCAGGTGCGTGCACCCTGAAGGTTGGAAGTCTGTTCTTCTGTGTGTCTGGGTAAATCTTGTCTTTCTTCATAGGCTTCAAGGCAAGACTTCCAAATTAAAGTGTGCAGAAATGCTTTCTCTCTGTGTATGGATGACCTCATTCTTCCGATTTTATTTTTGATTTAGATCTTTAACATTTCTGTAAAATTTTCTTGCAGTATTTGCCTCATGGAGGGAAAACAATAAAAGAGTGCAGGACATGGAGTTACATTAAGCTCCATGTGAAAACAGGAACAGGAAATACCTGGATAGCTATGAGGTTTATGTTATGGGATACTCGTCAGTGTAGTAGTTGTGTAACTTTTTCTGGAATATTGTTTCTAAATAATTCCCTTCTAGCAATGCTTGGTATAAAAATGGTTTTTACTGAGTAATAGTTGCTTTTTCATAAATTATTATTTGCAATAATAACGTTCTTACTTAGTCAGTGCACAGAACAGTCATTTTATAACAGTTACTCTGGTGGGTTTTTTTTTTTAGGCACAGTGTAGAAGTGTATGGCAGGTAAGTTATATAACATTTCCTGGTGAAGAATTACTTCTTTTTTTAAGCACTGGGCATGCATTTTACTTCTTCGTTTCATTGCAGTTATACCTGTGTATATTTAATAGCTCTTTGGGAAATCTCATTTCAGAGAATTTTTTGTGAGGGTTGAAGTATCTGTGGGTATAATTATTTATTTCATGCTGAAAGTAGGTTTTGAGGTAGTGGTGGGCGTTCTTCATCCTTCTTGTCATTTAAGAAATTAGGAGAAAGTGATAATGGATTTATTTTTCCTAACTGATGAACAGAGTGGCTGGGAAGTTGGATCCTCCAGTGATTTGATGTATCTTCAGGACAAATGTATGACTTGCCAGTGCTTTGTTTGCTTATCTGATGGTTCCTTCTTGTCACTCAGACTGTTCTTGAATTATCCTAAGCCATGCTCAGCAGGATACTTAGTTTAATGATATCTTCTGCCTTCATCAGTGCAACTCCAACAGGTATTAAGAGCCAATTATGAAGTCGGCTGTTCTTCAGGACCAGTTCTGAAGGTACAGCATAACTTTAAGCAGTCTGTAGGATTTTCTACACTATCATCTACCATATCCACCATAGTATCTTTATAAAAGTGTCTGATTATAGGTAGCCTGCAATTGGCAATTGAAGGTAAAAATACATTTTTATGATTCCGGAACAGATTCCACATAATCAGAGATGAAGTGCATTCCTAGGTTTATTTGAAGTTATTGTGCCTGCAAAAATCCTACATGTGTTGGCTATAACATTCTGAAAAAAGTGTGCTTCCCTGAATGCTGATTGAAATGATCCTGAAATAGAGAATGAACTTCAGTAAGTCCAGATGCCTGAAGGTCTGTCTCAGTTATATATATTTATATTTTTATATATATTTTAACTGGGTTGGTTGCTCTAAAATTTCTTCAGTTGTTCGTTCACCTTGTTTTCTTTTCGCTCAAAATAGGGTCAGTCTTTAACTGCTACCAAATTTGAGGTTGATGGTCCTATACTACTGCTCTCAGAAGAAAAAAAAACTGAGGAAAGTCCTTTGACTTTATGGCAGTGACCCCTATAAGAAGCTGCAGAATGCTTGACTCCAGTATTTAGCTTGAAACTCTGATGGTTTGCATTCTTTGAGGATGAGACCCTAGGGTGCTGGAACAGAATCCTGCAATACACCTTGAGACCCTGGGTAAAGAAAAGATCCTGCTTTGGCAAACAGAAGTCTCAGAAGAAAGTTTAAGCAGAGCATTTAAACAGGTTTACAAATTTTATAACACCTATTCTGTTTCATGTCTTCAGCAAGGTTAGTAAAGTTGTTTTGGTAGAAGGCAGGACTACTGTCTCTGTTAACTCCCTAGTGAAGTGGTGTGAGTTAGACAGTGCTGGTGATGTTCTGTGCCAGGAAGCCTGATTAACGTTTAGGAGGTGCAAAATACCTGCTCCTTGTCAACTTTCTGTCATGCCTCACTGAAAATACTACATTATACACTTCTATTTTAACTCTTACTCTTCCACAACTTTAATTCCATTAACTTGATTATATTCAATTTTGTTATTGTCAGTGTTGCCATTGCCTTAATGCAAGGCTCTGTACCCTCTGTAAGATTCTGTTCTTATATATGTAAGTATGGCTTCTTACATTCACTTTATTAGTTCTTGCTTTCTATGGTCCTTTGGAATTTGTCCTACTGACCTGCAGCTGATGAGCACTGAAGTGAGTGTTCATCACTGGAACAGCCTAGGTCAGTTCAGATCGCTGTGTTCACAGTCTGCTGTGGATTGTGCTTTTGTCTTTATTCCTGAATAACAAATAGGTATTCTGATTTTGGAGAGGAAGGATACATTCTTGCCACACTCAATTCCTCCCTTCCCTTTTGAACTCCATAGTGATCTTAAGAACTTGCAACATTATGAAGTGTACAACTCCACTCTTACTTATGTGCTCTGGTACTACAAATATTAATAATAGTAAAGAGGGTGAGCTTAATGTTCCAATTTCTGTTTAGTATTAAGTATCTAACCAAGCTCCAAATGTGGCACTTTGTCAGAAGCAGCTTCATGTTAATGCAATAATGTGCTAATGTAATGATGCTGACAGTAAAGATATTTTAAATTTTACTAAATTCAAGTACTTTCTTTCGGTATGTATATAATTAGTATTATTGGTTGTAGTTGTGACTTTACCAGAAAGAAATTTCTTTTACTAGCAATATGTATGCCCCAAAATGCCAAACTGTTTAAAAGACTGTGTTTGAATCTTTTTAGACAGTGATGGTCCAAGGTGTGTAACTACTTTTGGTTTTATTTCAAAGACGTTATTTGCAAGATTAATGCATTTAGGAGGAATGCAGAAAATAGAGATGATAATGACAAAATTAGCAGCTGCAACTGGGGATGAACTTGTGCTGAAATAGTCATGCTGAGTTGTTGTCTTCTACAACTTCTGTGAATTTCCAGCCAAAAGAAACTAATAAAACTCCTGAATGATCCTTGGCTTTATAAGTGCTATAAGGGAGTTATAAATAGAGAAATTGGTAAGTGATTTCTGTCTTGTGATCTGTGCAGAACTGGCAGAATCAACATTGCAATATAATGTCCCATTGTTTAGTAACAGTCTTGAAAAGAATGCTGAAAATTTGACATAAAATCGGTTTGAGGTGTGAAAGTAACAACCTGAAGACTGATCCATTTAGAATTCAGTCTTCTTGCTAAATCAGAAAGCAGTCTGAGAGGTAGCCTTATTAGGTGCCTTACTGGGTTTTAGACTTACTCAGGGTTTTTTTAATTTACAGTAGAAGATTGTTTCATGTAAGGGGTATGACACAGCAGACTGGAACATTACCTTAAAAAATGAAATCCCAGTGAGAGCGTGTAAATAGTGTGATAGATATATGTGTGAAGCTGGGTAACTCCTTTTTGTTGTTGTTTCTTGTTTTCTTTGTGTGGATATTTTTTGGGGTGTTTTTGTTTTGTTTTGATCTTTTGGGGTTTTTTTTGGGAGTTTGTTTTTTTTTTTTTTTTTTTTTTTTTTTTTGTTTTGTTTTGTTTTGTTTTGTTTTGTTTTGTTTTGGTACAACAGCCAGAGGAATAATTAGGCAACAAGTGTAAAACATGCTGAAATAATTTTTGTACAATGAAAATTTATGAATGCTTTTTGCATGGAGACACAGAAGAAATCGAAATGGATTCACAAGAAGCTATCTATTACTCTGTAGTCTAATCTACTGGTATCAAGTTGGTATGGTCTTCCCATGCTTTTTCTTAAAGTATCAGATGTGAATGAAAAACTGGACCCTTGGAAGTGAGGGAACCAAGGGATTTCTTGGTTTTCAGTAAGGGATGCTTAAGAATGGCTGTGTTAAATGAGAAGGAAGTGAGTGCTATCTCTACTGTAATAGTTGGAATGTAGTCAAGATAGGTAGTGTCTACAAAGACAGGCAATGACCTTTTTGTTTAATAAGTAAAGCAGAGACCTCAACAGGTTATCGATATCAAGTATCAAAGTACAAGTAGTTGGATAGTTTGTTGCTGGATTGCTGAATACGCCTGTCCAGGGCTGGAAGCTGTTCTTGAAAAATTAAAGATAGAAGAAAATGTACAAGAACCCTTGCAGTTGTAAATTCTAACACTCAACAATTGCAAAGTAATCCTGACCTTTCTTGAAGAATCTTCCTTACAGGTGTTCTGGTTCCATTGTACTTCAGTCTGGTTTTTGCAATCAGTTTGTAAGTTGTGACCACATGCATTATGTGAAAATTGCAGACCTATCTTGAGCACTCTTATTAGCTGCATTTCAGAATTATAGCAAGAAGATAAAGGCATATTCAACAGTTTCTTTTGAATCTCTGATTATTGTTGCATGCTTGAATATGAGAATTTGGATCTGGACAGACAACTGCTTGGGAGACTTCAAAGTTAAGTGAAATTTCTTTAGGCATTATTTTAGCATTACTTTATGTAGAACATGTCATTAATGACAAGTGATGATGCTAAATTATTTCAGAATACATGCTGCACTGTGGTGTGATGGTCGGGAGTATTTCTCAAATGTTTGAAACACTATGTAATCTGTGGTCACAGGGTATTTTGCCATTGGTTGTCGAAACTGGTGACTTGACTCATACTTGTCCACAAGCTTGTCTGTGTCTGTTTTCATTAGTTTTTCTGCAGAGAAGGTACTGGTCACAAGCTTTTCATCTATTAAGCAGTTCATACTGGAATAATGTACAAAATGTTTTAAAATAGAAAATTTACATAGGAAATGCTGTATACAGTCTTGACAGAGGGAATACTTAGAGTTGATAGCTGATATTTTTGGCAAGAATCAGCCTTTTTCATTGGCGTTGGAACTGTGTTGTGGGTTTTTTCCAGCACAGACATTTGGAAAATACCATGACTTAATGGATTTTAAAAGTGCAAACCTGCAGTAATTTCTTACCAAATGACAGTCCAGTAAGAATTTCTTTTCATCTGTGAGAAAAATACTAATTTTTGGCTGACATCTGGAGACATGCCAATTGACTGGAAGCTGACTTTACATCCCAGTTTTCAAGAAGGATGACCCTGGTCACAACAGGCCTGTCAGTTTCTCTTCAGTGACTGGTAAAATCATGGAGAACATTATTCTGGGAGACACTGAAAAATACCTGATAGACGACGCAGTCACTGGTCACTGCCAGCATGATTTCATGAGAGGAAGGTTCTGCTTATCAAACCTGATTTCCTTCCATGACCATGTAACCCACCTTGCTGATCAAGGGCAGCCAGTTGATGTAATCCTTTTGGATTTCAGTTAAGTTTTTGATACTGTCTCTCATAGGATCTTTCTGAACAAATTGTCCAGCACACAGCTGGATAAACATATCATGTGATGGGTGATCACCTAACATCTTGTATAAACTTTTTTTCTGTAAAAGGCATATGAACACTTTTATTGTTATTTTATTTATTAGGAAAACTGGTGTGAAACAAATTAAAATTCCATAGATAATCTGTTAAGAAAATAGATTTAGGATTATTAATTTTACTTTGTGACTCGAACTTCAGTCTGAATTGTAAAGAGAAGGAGTTAGTGTTTGTTTGCAGAGCTTCCTTAAATTACTTTTAGGAGCATGACTACCTTGTAGTTTTTGGAGCTCGCTTTCAAACGTGTTTCATGGATTACTCAACCTGCTCAAGAAATGCAGTTGAAATATGGTGTTCAGAAACTTAATAGAATAGTAAGTGTTTATAAATAGTAAGAATTACTTTTGTTGCTTATGTTTTACTGGGTTGTTTGATTATCTTGCATGATGGCATTCGATATTTGAAGGGAATTACTGTAATTCCTCAGTAGAATTATATTGATGTTGGTGAAGAAAACTTGGAGATAAAAATGAGTAAGCATTTTTGGAAGTCAAAATGAGCATTTGTGTCTCCTTACTGTCTCCAAGCATTCCTGTTAACTGTCAGTTGAATAAAGAAATAATGCCTGCTTAATGGCCTTCAGATTATTTTAAATGGGTTGATTAAATAAATAGTTAATAAAATTTGCTGGATCTTGAATCTGATTGATGTCTGATGTGGGGAGAAGGAGAGCTGGTATATAGGGACGGTGATTGATATTCTGACATTGTGGCATGGAGCGTTTTGGTAGTTCTTTTACAGTCTGTTGATGATAATGATTATTTTCACTTTTCCTGACATTAATGTTATTATAGAGTGTTGCAGAGTAGAATGTGCTTTCAGGAAGATAAAAGTTCTTCTGCACATTGCTAGGCAGGAGCTTACTTTGCTGAAGGACTGTCTCTGGGAATGAAATTGAAAAGGAAGACTAGTTTATAAATTAAACTATGCTCATTGTTTGGTAAGTTTTTAACTAAACAAAATTATAGAAGCCTGTTCTTGTATGAAGAACAGTACTAAAATAGTGGTCAATGAATGATAAACCCCCAAGGCATTTGCATCTATTACTCAAAATAAAGGTTTTATAGTTTCCAGTTTTTAGACTTGAACATTTTAGTCCTTGAGGAGAATGCTACCAGAGTGTGAATCCATTGTTTTTAGTGCCTTCAACTTCTCTTGGACATGTAGTCTCTCTTTTTTTCCCCTCACATCCACTGGCTTCTCTGTACTGGATACCAGTTTTTAGACAGAGAGTTGGTTTACTTGTTTACAAACCATGATGTCTAGAGGGTGGTTAGACTTTAAAAACACAATTTATGAATTGTACGAGTTTTGGTACTATACTGTTCTAAATAGCATTTTGGTTAAGAGAGTGACTATAAAAATCCTAGGAAAAAAGTGATTCAGTGAAAAAATCTAAGGAAGAGTGACAGAATGAAGGCAGTCATATGCCGAATGTAAGTTGTAACTTAGGGGTTTGACCCTAATGCAGAAGAGGATGGAATTGACGGATGGATTTTCTCCAAGATGGTCAGGGAAGCTGATTAAACTTGACAGTGCTTGGCCCTGTAGTGAAGAGGCCAACCTTGGAATGTGACTGATGTGGTGGGAGTTGGAAAGAGGAAGGACAGGTTAAGGGAAGGAGAAAGTTTTGCAAGCCTGGTCTTTTCCCATACCCACTGCAGGACGGATGGGGACTTCAGGATGAGTAAATTCTCTTATATGTCAGCTGTGTCATTAACCTCTTTAGAGCTAGCTGGGTTTCTTGTTTCTTCTACTCTCATCCAAAAGTTACTCCAGTATGTTACTTTTCTAGTGGTTAGGATTTGCTTTTAACAAATCATCAGAAGCAGATTGCTTGAGTCTGAAAAAAATATAAATTGGGGAGCGAGAAATGATCATCAGCTCAAATGGAAAAGATCTGTAAAAATATGACTTTTGGGGAAATATGTTAGATTTCCTGCTCTAAGTGTAGTAGTTAACTATCCCTGTATTTGACTGACTGGTCATAAGGTTGTGCAGAAAATTACCCTCTTTGTTTGCAAATATTGGAATGTACTCTGGTATTCAACAACTGCTAGTTGTGAAAATCCTTTCTTTTCCCCCACATATTTAACCTGAGCTTATTTTTATGAAGCGAAGATCTTCTGTTAATATATGAGGTGCTGTTTCTATATTTTTTTGTCTCCCAATTATTTTTTATTCTACAGTGTGTTTAAAAGTAATGTGTTTTTGAAACGCCTGTGATCCTGATGTTACCATTGACATCTATCGTACTGTGCAACGTACTAGAGAGAGAATTTCAAGACTTTAATTTACAAAATAAAGATCTATTTTAAACTTTTTATGTATATTTATTTATAATAGTCACGGTTTCTTTTTTTTTTGTTCTCAGTTGATAGTTTAAGGATTAATCACATTCATAAAAATATAAACAATATTCTGTAAGAAGTTCGGTAAGAATGCACAAAATCTCATGCTTTTAGTTGTTCTGAATGAGTTGAAATTTCAAGCTGTATTTGTTGAAGATGGAAGGTGAAGGCATCTCTTATGTTCAGTTTCCTTTTTGTGAATGGGAACTGGAATATTGATAGCTGCACAGGTGTGTTCACTCTTAAATGGCTGCTAGGAGTCAAATCTTCCACCTCCCCAGTATTTTTTCATTTTCCAAAACTGTTCTACTTCACCTTCAGCATAATGAACATCTAAAACTCAAGATTACATTAGTATTATCGTGTGTTCCTGTTGTTTCCAGGTTTGTGACATGGCCTAGTAGGGTAAGCATACATCTGATGTGTGTGCAGAGCAGTTGCAGTGCATTGCACTTCTTTCAAAATGACTGCAGGCCTTTCCTGCCTTCCTTCAAGAAGTCTGAATGGACTTCAGAAAAACAAACACAAGCAGTGCATAGCTGGCATTACTTTATGTATCGTTCAGTTTTTTAAAAACAAATTTATTGAGACTAAGAGTTAACCATGTTTAAGACTGAAATGGAAAGAAAGTATTTTCTGAGTGTGGTCCTGTATCAGTAAACTCATTAGAATTTGATTGTTTGACTTGTACAGGAAAGTGTTACTGTTTCAACAGTGGAAGAGAAGGGCTTAATCAGTCATCCATGCTTTACCATCCAGGTTTCTTTCACGCCTATTTTTCCCTTTCAATATGTTTCACTAGGTTTGAGATCCTGAACAAGTATTTTAAATACTGCACATCAGAACTTATAAATAAAATAAGACTATCAAATCCTATATGGATATCCTAACTATTATATAACCTTTAGTCTACATATGCAATTTTACCTTCCCAAAATGCTGTAATAATTTCCCTCTTTTTTCCTCAATGGCTAAAAGAAATACGTTTGATCATTGTGAAGTTTGTCAGGTTTTTCTGGGCAGTTAAAGCAATAAAGTGCAATTTTAATGTGAATGCTGCCATGGTTGGTACTATATGAAGTAAGGGGAATAATTCTGAAGTTTTAGGAGTTTCTTTCAAAATAAGGGGGGCAGGAAATCCTCAGTTTCTTCCCCAGAAACTTTTTCTTTAAATTTTGATATTTGAGTTTCCAAATGACACACATTTTTAAAATAATTTAAAGTTAGGTGTAAGTAATTTAATAAACTACTTTAAGTCTTCTGTTACACTTTCATCAAACAGTATAACTGCATACTAGGGATGTTGAGTATCAGTGAAATAAGTGATTTTAATTATTCCTATAATTTAAGGGGAAGTTTCTTGTTTTTGAAATCTTACAGGTTTGGTGAAAGACTATTGACTGTTTTGAGTATGGTCAGGCTTCCTATTTAAAAGATAAAACACCTTTCAACTACAAAATGCATGAATGTCTGAAATGTAACATGCAATTAAAACAATATTAAGTTTACAAAATGTAGAATATTACATATTAGAATTTTTATTTGTTCCTTTCTTTATGTACATTCTGTAGTTTTTAAACCCCAGACAATTCTTTGTCCTGGGATCCATACTGTTCAAGTAGCTATTCAGTAAATCTTTTTATCCTTGAATTCTATCTTGCCTAGTTTCAGGCATTATTTAATGCATCCTTGCACAAATACAAAGTGTGTGTCACTCTAACTACTTCTCAAAGCTCCCTGAATTCACATTCATAATAAAGCTGAGCAAGTTGGTGTGGTGGTACTTCTAATTGCAGCTGAGGGCCAAGGTGTAGAGGGAGCCCAGTGTTATTTAAATGTCAATTTTGTAGAAACATAGTGGATATCAAGCCTTCAGAAAATACTGAAAATAAAAAATTTACATGCTGGTAGAAGAGAAGGAACCTGTCCTGAAAATGAAAGCCTTGGTTAGGCTTTGAAGAATCAGAAGTACAGTCCTAGCCTGTGTTGAAAACTGCTCTAGCATAATCTGTGCACAACTAAATCCAACTGGATTTTTTTTAGCCATGAGTGGCCATATTTTTACTTACAGAACTATTACATGCTTTATAAAAAATGTTTTTCTCACCCTTAAGAAATGTTCTTGCTAATACATTTTACAAAATGCATTTTGATTGAATTTTCAATTCAGAAGAGTTAAGACTTGTATTTGACTTTCTTTAGTGTGTCTCTCATGTTTTCTAAACCCTTGAGCCCTAGACATGCAGGTTATGATATCATGGTCAGTTTAGGCTGATCTAAGACAATGTTGTCACTGAAGGAGGTTGTTACTAAAGTATCCTGTTTGCATCCCTTGTGCCAGCCTGAATTACTCCCGTGGCTTTACAGGCAGAGTAGGATCAGGAAACTGATGTAATTCAGAACCAAGTGAAAAATAAATAGAATGATTTTTTCTGTAGACTCGATGTCAACACAAGCAGCTAAGCCAGCGCAGTAGAAGGAGCAGAAATAGCAGGAGGAGGAGGGTCGCTCCTCTTGGTATCAGCCCTGGGCACTTACAAATTAGTTTAAGACACTGGAAGGAATTCTGTTGTAACTGAGGAGGGTGGAGAGGTGAGTAGGAAATTGTTGTGTGTCATTTTGTTTCCCAGTTTTTGTGCTACACCGTCTTAAGTCATCAGTATGTTTACAAATTGTATCAAATCTCTCCTGAGAACTGTTTCAAAGGAAAAGAGTGTGTAAGGATTGCGAAAGTTATATTATGTGGAGATAATTTTTTGAGCGTTTGTCTTTGTGTATGGAACCTAAGTTCAGCACCCCTGAGGGTAGTTTGTTTACTTTGTGTTTTTATTGACCCTGAGATTTACTGCTTTTCAAAACAGAGGTATGTTAATTCATTGGGCTCATGGTCTTACCAGAGGATAGTTTTGACACTTGTCCGTTCTCAGTTCAGGACTGAAGGAAGCAATTAATTAATTGCTTAATTTACAGAGCAGATTTTTAGTCATCTGGTTCTTGGTTTTGTATTGAAGGTCTTGATGTCTAAGTATTCCTCAAGTCTAAATTGATTTTCTGTGTTTCTAAAGTTCAAGCTCTTAACTTCTGCATAGGTAGTTTCTGTTGTGGTTTAGCCATGTGATGGTTACAATGAGGAAAAAGTAATAAATCCCCAAATCAGTCAGATGTATACAATTACAGAAAGCAATTCTAAAAGAGGTCTGATAATATTGACAAAAATGTCAGAGCCTCAACTGCAAAGTGTCTTCTTGTGTGGTAACTTTTCTGTTCAACCTATTGGACCCTGTAAAGACTGTTTAAATCCTATTGTATATAAAAGTGGGTTTTAGGCTCTTTTTGTAAAGCAAAGTTTTGAGGTTTTATTATTATTTTAATTTTATTTTTATACCATTATTCTGTAGTATACTAATTCTCAAGATCACGTAGCTTATTAAATTGTCTGGTTGAAAAGTATGAGATCTAGGCAATACCTTTTAAGTATGGAGACTTGATTCTGTGTGGCCAAGTACTCGTGAAGCATTTGTATAAGGAAAAAGTTTGGCTGTGAGCATTTAGGAAGCAGATGCCTCTCTCTCTAGGTAGGTTACAATGACATTGTTTTCCTCTCTTAGCAGTTACAGCCAAGATTTGTCAGACAGTTACAAAAGGTTGCTGGGCCAGTGGAAGAGAAGTAAAGGGGAGAAGCCCATCACTTAGAGAAGACCTTAATTTTGGAAAGAGTTGAGAACTGCATTCAAGTCAAAGCACATAGGAGCTTTCATAACCCTTATTAGATAACTACCAAAGTAGTTTTGAGTTTATTTTTGTAGATGGAGTCTGTGGGAAGTCAGTAACTTCCAAATGTTTGTAGTATGCTGTTGTGCATATGTGCAGGTAACATTTAAAAAAAACCCCAACACTTGTAACTTGTTAACATGTGCTGTGGAACAACTGTGCATTGACTAGTGAAAATCAGGATAGTATGTAAGGCTTGTGAAATTGGTCAGTTGCTGCCCTCAGTACTAGAGGACTGGAAGTTACATTTAATTGTAGTTTTCTGCGGAAGGCTGAGAACTTTTTTTTTGATTAGAGTAAATTTTGGAGTGTTTCTTAGAATCTAGCATACTTGCAGTTGAGTATAGTTGGGTTTGCTGATTCTGGATCTTGTTCTTTACCTTTTATCTTCACATATCTGTGCAATCAGTACAGTCTGGGTATGTTTGAGGTTTTTTGGTGTCGAGTTGGTGTTATTTCCTCCCCAGCCCCTCCTCTCTTACCATACACTTCGGTTCCTTATTATTTCTCACCAAGTGACAGTGGTTAGTTGAGTGCTTTCATGACATATTTATGAAATACTCATAATTGCCTTGTTCTCACTAGGATTTTAATTTATTTAATCAGTAATTAGCTTATGCATGGTAAAGGAACATATTTTAATTTGGTTCACCATTGAGCGCAAGGCCAGAGTGGCTGAAATCAGGGCTGATGTGTGCAGTCTTACCTGGTGATATCAGTTTGGCTCAAGGAAACCGAAGGAGCAATGCAAGAATGCTATCACCCTGGTTAGACTGTTTTAGGCTGTAACCACTGAGTAATGAAAATGTGTAACCACACCCTTTACAAGCATCTTCGAGGATAGATTAGGTGGTGATTATAGCACTTCCTCTCTTCCCCCGTGCCTCCTTTGGTAATGAAATGGTGGTGGTGCTCTTGAGCTCAGCAGAGCAATGTGGTCTCTGCTGTACTTTCCTTATTCTAAATCTCTCTTCGAAGAAATTTTATATTGAATCTATTAATGAATTAGCTATTCAATGACTTCAGTCATAGAGTCATTTAAAGTCATAGAGAGGACAAATGAGTTTGTGTAATGATGTTCCTGTAATGATGGCCAATCCGCTAATGTCATGAACTGTTTGAATTTTGTATTCCTATCTGCTAATTCCCTTGTTTTCCCTAGTATTTTGGCTTGCAAAAGTCAAAACACAAGTCCTTTCACTTTGTAGTGAAGAGACTACTTTTTTCCTCAACAAACTTACTATCTTTATTTTTCAACTATAATTTTTTTGTGCTAGTTGAGATGGTTTATATGGCCTGCTGAATTTATCATCTACTAGGTTAGCAGGCAAGTAGGAATCTTCCTTGCTTCCTTTTAAATTAGGTGGGTAGTACGACTGATGCTTTGAAAAAAAAAAAAATCATTATTTTTCTCCGTGTAGAGCAGCACATTAAACCCAATTGTCCCTTCATATTCTAACATTCAGCGGTTCTCAGTAGTAAGTAAAATGTGAATCCATAAACCAGTTGTTTCCTGTATAATGGATTTGTAAATTCTGTATTTGAATTTATGTAATAATTTCTTAATTGGTTCAGTATGGTGGGATTAAAAGCTTAACTGCTAATTGCTGTGTACCTAATTTAATATAGCTTTTGTTTGGAAGAAAATGATAGAACTTATGCTAACAATGCTGTAAGGACAAAAGTGTGTGCATGTATCAAAATGTTTCATATGATTGCTCTTTGTGCCTTCTTGTAGAGTTACTATACAGACTTTAATACCTGTTCATCTTGAACAGAAATTAATACTCACTGTCTAGGGTAGAAATGCTTTTGTAGTTACTGACTTGCTGGAATAATTAATGCAAAGCAAGTTTTTTTCTTCTTCTTTCTTCGTTTTTCTTTTCTTCCTTCTGTGACAGACTTTGTTGCTTTATTTTGGGTACAGAAGGGAATAAAATATGTTTTTGTTCTTTTTTGTGTGTTTTCAGGCTCGAATAGCGTTTTTACAAGGGGAAAGGAAGGGCCAAGAAAATTTGAAGAAAGATTTAGTGCGAAGAATAAAAATGTTAGAATACGCATTAAAACAAGAAAGGTAGGTAAACAAATTGTTTAGGTGTTTTCTGACCTGAAAAATTTAATAGACTAAGCTGAATTCCCTCACATTAAGTGAGCGGTCTTATTATATGATTCTGATTTACTTCATGTAGACTGTTTTTAAGGCTGGTCATCTTCTCCTTGTGTTTTCCAACAAACTTTAGTGTCTTCTATAATAAAAAGTTGCATAATTTTCAAAATGTTTGGACTTGTGCCTTAATTAAGCAAACAGGTCAGTTTCCCTTATCTGGGTTCGAATTATGGTATAGTGAGTAAGAATGAGCATACCCAAAAGGTCCATACCTTATTATTACACCTTTATCTATGCTTCAATTGTATTAAACTGGAAAGGATGAAAAATACTGCTCTCTTGATCCCTTTCGAATATGTTGTATGTGTTGGATGATGAAATTTTATGAAGGAACAAAATCATTTAAATTTTTTTTTTTCATTTTGAAGTTGGTTTTTTTTAATGTGGTAGATGCTTGCATATTTAGCTTCACTAGGTGTGTTTTCTGTAGCATTTCCTGATTAAAAAAAATAAAATTCCATTCAGGCTGTACAGGCTAATGTCCTTCAAACCTACATGTTCTTTTGTTGCCTGGTTATTTCATTTAACCAAAATTGGTAGTTAATTTTGTAAAATCACTTGGGAAATAATCTTGTCAAGTGCCTATACTTTCAATAGAGGACTCAGTTCTTATTTTTAATTTTATCTTGCTCCTAAAAAGTAGCATTGAGTCCAGTGGTGAAACATCTTGACAATCAGGCAACAAAATAAGTAGTCTTTATTTGTGTATTTTGATTTTGGGGGAACCTTCCTGCCAGAGTAAACTTAAAATCTTGTAGTAAAATGTAGAGAGGTTTCACCTGGATATTTTTAAGTTAGTTGTCCAATCATAAGTTTGTCAAAATATATTTTACATTATGGTTCACTATTATGAGTAAGGGAGTAGTACAGAAATGAGTTTCAGTTGTTTTTATATTAAAACCTAATGTTTTGGCAAGATGGCTTTGTTCTTCTGTGTGAAGTGTCCAGTATAGAGGTGCTTCAGAAACCAGTGAATTCTCATACAGAAAGCCATAACAGCACATCACATATTTTCTGGTGAAGTAATAGGCAGAAAGGATCTGTTACTTCACTCAGCCGTGTCCTTTTAATGGAAAGTAACTCAAGGTTTCCAGCCAGTGTATGACTAAAAGTTGCACTGTCATATCCTACAGGTAATGTACAAGTCACTCTGGGTTGAAGGCGGATTAAAAAGTCTTGGTGTGTAAGGAACACTGAGCATATCAAGGAAATAATATGCTATTATGGCAGATACAGCTATCTTGCATGTAGGTAACTTTCTGAAGTTGAAGGTAAAGGTTTTGCTTATTTTGGCAGTAATGAACTGTGTGCTGCACAGGGACTTTTTGCAAATGAACACCATAATGCAGTGAGAATTGCCTGCTTATTGAGGTAAATCAGAGCTACTTAATTTCAGCTGGAGTGTGAAGGCATCCTATAACAGGATGCACAATTTGAAGCTGACTGGCGTTGGTGAAACCTCATTCCTTTCCTGAAAAGGGGCTGCCTTTATAGTCTTCCTATCAAATTCTAAAATTCATCTGGTGGCTAAGAAACTTGTAAACATGTACACTGGAAGAATAACAGCAGGAACATACTGTTTACTTTAGTTCTTGTGGCTAATGGGTGCAGTCCAACGCTGCAGTAGTTTTCAAGAGGAAAAATCCTGGCTTAAGTTTCAGCCATAATTCTCAAGAAGATTGCTAGGAGTGGGAATTGAAGCTTGAGTTGACTGGTGAATGTGGGAGGCAACGAGGGAGCTGCAAATGCCCAGTAGTTTGAAGGGATCTGACAGTGGAAGTATGATGGATTGAGTAATTGAAAGCCAGCAGGTACTGACTTGCTAGTAAATCATCCAAGAGTGATGTTCGTTTCTTGCTTCTTGCTCTCGATGTTCAGCACAATAGATGGTTATTTTTTTGTCATTGTTCCCCTGAGTGAAGAATGTCAACTAAGGAAAATACACCAGCTCCAAAGCAAAATAAATTCTGAGAATTTCAGACCTGAAATTGTTGACAGCAAATTTCAGTGTTGTACCTGATTCCCCCCACCCTCTTTCTTTTCTTGTTGCTGACTCCCTGATGTCATCAAAAAGTTTCATGCAGTGAAATACCAGTTAGACGGAGTCAGGAACAAACTCATTCAGACAACTGTTGTGATTTCTCAGAAAAACGTTTTGAAGCAGGACATCAATGTGTAAGATTAAATAAGTAGTTGTTACAAAGTATTTTGATATTTCTAGTGTTTCAGTATGTGTGTAATACTGTTTTAGACAAGTAAAACATTATTTTAGTGTCCTTAAACGCTTTGATAGTTGATAATTTTTTAGTAATAAAATCAGGTTCCATGCAGTTATATGTGTGGGGTTTCTTTGTATCTAGTGTGCATTCTTTTATGGTGCTTTGCAGACCCAGCCAGATGTTGTCTGTTGTGCACTCTGAGCCACTCTACTCCGAGTTTTGTTACCACAGTGTTGTGCTTAAATTAATGAGATTGCTGAAATCATGAAGCTGTGGCTGTATTTTGTCTACATGGGCTTTGGACTGGAGCTAACTTACACCCTTGCAACTGAGTGGTGTGATTCAACAGTTAAATAGCAGGAATCAGTTAAATCAAGTTACGGTGTTGTTTCTTCTACTCTTTTTTACTCATGGAAATCTAACCTTAAATAAGTCAATGCTCCAAAAATTGAAGCATTGCCCCTTGTAGAATTCAGTTACTCTGTGGTGTGAAGGAGTATTGTCACTGATTTGTAAAATACACTGTAACTTGTTAGTGTTCTATAAGATATATTGTGATGGCCCCAACTGGGAAAGGAGTAGATGTCCAAATGCATAGTTGATTGGAATTTTATAAGATTAATTTTTGATGTGAAATTGAAGCTGTGGTATGAAGGACAACTGGTCTCATTGCATGCAGCAGTATTTTCTTATTTATAGTGGCTAGTCACTGGTATAATTCTAGATCAGATATATCATTATCTGCACTAATGAACAATTAAAGTGGAATTTTAATTAATGCTTTGAAATTATAACTCCAAAATGGAACAACTGCTTCTAAATAGTATGTCACAGCTCTAAATTAGACAAATTTAGGTTGGCTTTTCAATTATAATGCTTTATTGGCTTCACTTATGAATTGAGCAAAAAATATTTTGTCAACTTTATTTAACTTGAATTATTTTCATTTTGTTTGTTTAGGTTTTGTTGGTTTTTTTTTACCCCCCCAAATGGCCAGTACTTTGTAGGGTGTATAAATTGTAGTGCATACTTGTAAAGCCCCAGTCTAGCTTGACAAGTTTCTTAAAGGGCTTTAGGATTTTTATTACCTGAGGCAGATGCATGGGAAAACATGACCGAGTTCTCAGGAGATTAAAAACCAAACTTCTACTGGCAAAATTTAGAAAATAAAGGCAGATTTTAAACCAAACAATCAAAAGAAAGCATTACACAAGGCATTTACTTAGCAAACTCTAACCCATCCAACTTCAAGTTAACCAGACACACTTCAGTTGTCTTGAGCCAATAATCATTTTCTCCAGTCTCCCACTGTACTTCTCATATTTGGGAAGCTTGGTGGAACATTGCCCTGTTAAAGTGTGGTGCAAAGTTTTGTTTCTCAGTTTAAAGAGAGACCTGAGATAGTCCTAGGGATGAGCTATGAACATATTCATAAATAATTTTAAAATATCATTCTGTTTAGTTGGCAGTTGGATTCAGGTTACAAAAAGTCTTCAGGAGCTTTACAATTTTTCAGTTACAATGGGATTGCCATTAAATGAAGGCTTTTAGCATACTAAAAAGGGTCAATAGTGCCATCTACTGACTGTTTGTTAATGAGACTTCCTAATTGCAATTTTAGCAGAAATTTGTGTAATCTAGAAGAAAATCCTTGCCATCAAATATATAAGGCACCATTTGAGATGTTCCTGTGCTTTCAGTTTGAAAACACTTGCAACAGTGGCTCAGGCTTTGGAGAAGTGTTATTTGGAAATCCTTGATTTTGTCCAGCATGTGTTCCATTATGTGTCTTTACTTGAGAAGTTTCATATTCAAGAATAGTTTTTATGATTGATGGGAGCTAAGTGTTGTTCAGTTATTCTTAAACTTTTGGTCAAATGTTTCATTTAGAGTGATAGACAACTGTATTGCTTAGAGGGTTCTTTAATGGCTACTAATGTTTTTATGGAGATTTTTCACTTTGGCTCTACTACAGAACACCTAGAGCTCTTTATCTTGAGATTTTGAGTTTTTGCAAAGGATCCATGAGGTAGAAGTCATACTGTGAAAGATCAATGATAAAGTTTGAGAATACCAGGGTATAGGCACAGGTAGTTCAGATGAGATTCCTGGTTGTAAAGAGAGATAAAGAAATTTTGATAGGCAGCTTGGGTAGAGGATAAGATTTTGAAGATTCATGCATACTTTCATGGAAGTAGCATCACCAAGACCAGTATTTTACAAGTTGATGGGGGTGGTGAAATGGATGCAGATACCAGTGGAAAGGATGGTCTTGTTTTACTATTGAGGCAACACGGTTGTAAGAGGATACATTTGATGAAACAGTAAAGATATTACTCATTCAGCTTTAGCAACAAGCAAAAATAAGCAAGGTAATACATCTAATCATTACTGTATGAGAGAGAGAATAGTGTTTGGGAAAGATACATCACCAATTGCCTAAATGCTTCACCATCATCCAGAGTCGCAATCCTTTTGCAGTGAGAAGCTTTTCCAGTGATTGAGAAAATCCTCCACGGTGTGTCCATTCATAGGGGAGGTCTCAGGTTCACCCAACAGGGGCTCCAGCTTTTATAGGCTCAGATCAACCCTTTTTTGCAGAAAATACCTGGTTCTGATGGCACACTTCCTGACCAGCCAGGGCTGAGGGCAGAGCCCAGGTCATGGCTGGGAGGCTTTTTACCTAAAATGCTCCACTAACAAGTCTCTAGGGGTATAGGTGAGGAGGATTTCTCCTACTAACAAGCCTTTGGGGACATTAGTTGGGAGAATCTCTTAACAGATCTTACACAAGCATATACAGGTGTCTCTACAACAGCCGGCTTGGCATTAAGAACAACTAATATAAATATTATGATCATCTATTTTTAACCTAAAGAACCTTGACGGTATTAATTGCATCATGCTCAAGATTCATCTTGTGAGTCAGCTCAGGCCTAGGCTTGCTGTTCAGGCCTTAGCATATCAGATGGAGGAGAGATTAGGGTTAGGGCATCCGAGATCAGAGGATGGGAAGGAATGAGGCACATTTGCATAGGTGGACAAAGCAGAAATTGGAAGCTAAGCCTCCAGTCAATGAAGAGGAGAAAATCCAGAAGAGAATACAGGTGATGAGAGAGAAAACAACTACTCGAATATGGCTCTTCAGAGGGATATGTGTTATAAGCGAAGACAGAGAAGGAGACAAATTGAAGTGGAAATTGAAAGTGGCAGCTAGGCAGGAACTCCAAATAAGAGGCTTATTTGTTGTAGTGTAATTGGCTACCTATGACAGTGGTACAACTAGAAAAATTATTTCTGCTAAGTTCTTGAACCTGCTGGTTTTTCAAAGATTCTCTTATTAGCTGACACACAGGAAAAAACGCATGTTCTTGGAAAACACACTAAACTCTTGCCTGTAAGTTACTTGATAATAATGAATAATTGTCAAAATACTATCTCAAAACTGTGTTCCTGAAAGGCCAGAAATAATTGTTTGATGCAAAAATTATTGCAACAGTTCTAGCTGGATTAATTGTACTATGTTGGTATGGTTGCTTTAAGTGGGAACAGTAGAATGTTTCGAGTTGATCAAAGTCATGTCTACTAATTTGATAAACGTCTGCATGATTTTTCAGGGCAAAGTATCATAAATTAAAATATGGCACA
Organism: Hirundo rustica; assembly: GCF_015227805.2. NCBI lineage: Eukaryota > Metazoa > Chordata > Aves > Passeriformes > Hirundinidae > Hirundo > Hirundo rustica. The sequence goes on from NC_053455.1 coordinate 27,495,593, forward strand.
GAACTGAACCAAGGTGACTTGAAAATGCCAACTTTTGAATCAGGTAACTTTTTACAATAAAGTTTTGTCTGTTTAATTCATTGCAGCTTTCTTCTCTGCACCCCTCTCTTAGGTCTGTTATAAGGAATATATGTAGGAAAGTTGGGGCGTGGGGTAAATATTTTTTCATCTGAAAACCAAAATTAATTGACTTTTTTTTTTGAAGGAGCTCTGAATATTTTTATCTTAAAACAAGGAAAATACTCCAAAGAAGAAAAAAAAAAAGGCTATCCTTACTGCTTTTCTGGAGTGCATCTGATTTTGCAGTTGTAAATATCAAGTTGATAATACCAGTTTTGCTCTTGAAAGTATTGCAGACGGAGGAAAGCATTTCTCCTAACAATGCTGGACTCTTTAATAAGTAGAATTGCATTTGACTTCTTTTGAAATGTTGGTCTTTGGGAAGCCTTTCGGCCTATATTTATATAGTGTGCCTTAAAATTGTGGTCTGCAGATTTGTATGCTACCCCCTCCCCTTTCCCCCCCCCTTTCTGGTTTACAAGTACCACATTTTTACCTAGTTAAAACTAGAGATCATGATGCATATTTCTGGCTTGATGGGAATTTTTGTTTGTGTCTAAAAGCAATGTAACTTAGATGCTAACTATGACACCGTGTCTTTCAGAAGATACCAAAGATACCGAGGTTCCTGCAGTACCTCAGAATAGCCAATTGACCTGGAAGCAAGGCAGACAGTTACTGCGACAGTAAGTAGCAGTGTTGGGTATTGGTGTATTCATACTTCTCCTTGCAGTTTGAGGAGCTCTGTGAAACAGAGTAACTGAAGTGGGCAAATAGTGATTTGTTCTTCAGGACCTCGGAGTCCTGAGCTTTAAGCAGTACTGAGTGAGATTTTCCATATGAGATGGATAGCAAAACTTAGTTTTCCTTAAATGATACAGCAGTGGCATTCATTTTTAACAGTGAATACTAAGTTTCCTATTTCATCAAATATCCTTTCCTCTTTCTTTCTTCTTTTGACCTATCTAGGTATCTTCAGGAAGTAGGTTATACAGATACAATATTGGATGTACGCTCCCAGCGGGTAAGGTCTTTGCTTGGGCTCTCCAATTCAGAACCGAATGGTTCAGTAGAGACAAAGAATTTAGAGCAGATCCTGAATGGGGGTGAATCTCCTTCATCAAAACAAAAGGGACAGGAAATCAAAAGGTAAGTGAAGAGATAAGAAAGCATGAAGTTTGTTTTGCTTAGTCATCGATATGTAGTGGTCACATTGAACTTTCAGCTGGAGAGTCTGTGAACAACTGTGAGTGTAGCTGACCACAAATGATTATGTAATTAAGTAAAATTGGTTATACATAAGAACATATACACCTATTACATACATGCATGTGTATTATACTATATGATATACAGGAAAATTGTCTGTTGATGTGGAATTATGTAATATAATCACTTTGTTATTTTAAGGAAAGAGTCTGTTGAGTGATGCTTTTGTAGTAAGGACTTAAGCAGATGTAGAAGCTTCTTCATTCAGCCATTTCTTGTTTTGCTGGTTTTAAAGCTCTTAAGCTGTCAGGTGACAATTTTGTTTAATCTGGTTAATCTTCTACATCTCTTCAGCAAGTAAAATGGGATTCTCTCTTACTGTTTTTGTTTATGTAGGAATTCTGGTGATGTTCTTGAAACATTCAATTTCTTAGAAAATGCGGATGATAGTGATGAGGAAGAGGAGAATGACATGATAGAAGATATTGCAGAAGGAAAAGAAAAGCATCGGATAAATAAGAAACACAAAGTAAAAGATTTTTTTTTAATAGATCTGAAATTCCCTTTAAAAAAGGAATTTTTTCTCCAGAGTTGATATAAATATGCAGTGTCAGTGTTTGTTGAACTTCTGATATCTGAATGGTTTATACGCAGTTGCATTACTAATAAATTTGGTGATTTACTTAATACATTACATTGCAGACTTCAAAACAAGTAACCAAGCAGTTTCTAATTATGAATTAAGTGATGAATTGGCCATTTCACCGCCTCTGCATACTTTGAGTCCCTTTATAAGGCAAATTTAGCACAACTTGTGCTAAAATTTGCACATCCTTTCTGAATTTTGAAGGTAGAAACAATTCCTCAGAGGAAATGAAGTTATGTAACGTGAAAAAAATTGCATCCATAACAAATACATGTTTAATTCTTCCTTTTAGGCATTTTTTTACTAAATATATCAAGAACCTAGCAGAGAATTGTCTCAACCTTTTGTTTAAGGTTCTATTAGTTGTGTTCTGTTTGTGTCTAGTTTTCCATTCTGTGAGCAACTTTCTAGGTAGGATAGACAGTGTTTACCTGTCCCATTTTAATTCTTTCTCCTGTAATGAATCCCCATCTTTGGGGTTTCTTTATTTAGAGATACTGATTTATGAATATTGCACTAACAGTTTTGTTACTTTTTGCTCAGAACAGTGTTCTGTAGCATGATGACCCTCTGGCTGCATTGGATTTTCCTAAATAATTGGCAGTATGAGCTTGGCTTGAAGCAAGTTGTAAATTTCCCGTAGTGATTTGTCAGAAAGGGGTTTTCACCATACCTTGGACTTCTGGTAAAGAGATTAGTCAAGCATTGAGTTGAATCCCCTTTTTTCTATAAAAAGTCTGATAAAAAGACAATCAAGTAAATCTCTTAAGCATATATGAAGATCTTACACTCACTTTTTGACTTTGACAAAGCTTGGGGATTTTTTTAATAGAAAGCAAAAGGATCATTTATAGTTGTTTTTATAAAAATTATTACTTCCTGAAAATATAAGGACATTGTGCAGATAAGCTCACATGGAAAATTTCTTCACCTGAAGAATGAAATAAAACTTTTCACTGATGCCTTAGTAGAGGGTTTATTTGTTTTGTTTAAGGTGAAGATATGGTTAGAAATAGTAAAACTACACTTTTCTTAAAATGTTCTGTATTCCAAGCTTATGCTTTAGACTGAAATAGAACTGAAAAGCAAAAAGAAAGAGGCTTCTGGACCAGTAGAAAGCATAGTTTGTAAGCTTTCTCTGCAGAGCTCTTGATAGGGCAAGAAGATCAACAAAGTTTTCTAATTGTTATACATTAAATAAAAAAACTGAAGACTGGGGTGTATGAGATTGCAAAAGCTCGTGTCAGTGTTTTTATTTCCTAGTGTTCACTAGACTGCACTGCTCTCTTTTGTTTTGATAAGCCAACTGAGATCTAAGGGGTTTTTTTCCTGCATTTTAAATTGAAAAATGTTTTCCCCTGAAACAGATTACTCAGTGAGAATAGTCTCTAGATCTTCTAACCTAAATGACTAGAAAATCTGTTTGTGATTCAAATGCAGGAAAATATTTATCTTCTTGCAGATTGGTAATGAAGGTTTAGCTGCTGACCTTACAGATGACCCTGATACTGAAGAAGCTTTGAAAGAATTTGACTTTCTAGTGACAGCTGAAGATGGTGAGGGAGCTGGAGAAGCTCGAAGTTCAGGAGATGGAACAGAGTGGGGTAAGACACTAATAAAAGCATTTAAAAATAAGGGAATACTTATTCATGATAGTTCCTAAGAGTTCTGTAATACCTACTGAAATGGTGTGGATGTGTGGATGAATGTGATGGTCAAACGTTGATGCTTAGAAAACTGATAGATTGTATTGTGAAACATTCATATATATATGTGTGTGTGTATATATATATGTGTTGTTGTAGGTGACGCAAGTACAGTTGTAGTTACATTTGTTTCAGGTTTTGTTTTTTCTTTCAAAACTAAGAGAAGAATATTTTCTTTCTTAGATAAGAAAGGCTAGGATTCTGAATGTTTTTATACCTGGATTAAATTTTCTTTCAAATACAGTATTTTTTTTTTTTCTTGTTTCTTATCAGGGCCTTCATACTTCTTGTACCTAAGTTAAATTAATTTCTTTGGTGTACTTGAAAAATGGACAGTTAGTTCTTCTATTTTTCTGACTGAGATTTTTATATGTTATTGCTAATATAGCTTATATTCATAAAATAAAAAAACCCAAACCCATTTCTAATAGCTCCACTTTTTATTAGTAATTTGATGTGAAACAAAATATGTTAAGTCAGTAGCTTCTGCAACCTATGTGCTTCAAAAGAGGAGGTTGAAAGGAGAAAATTTGTATAAGGAAAAGAATAGTGACCCAAGTAATTGATATCTGCCTTTAAATGGGAAATTGACTATCTTAATTTCTGAACTTATATAGAAACAATTTTGTAGTTACATACAGCAAGTCGTAAATCCTAAGCACCGGACTGCCATTGGATCATGTTTTTTGAGCATTTTATGTCATTGTGACAATGAAGTCATACTTTAATAAATATCCCAGTGAGCAAAGAAAATACAAAGATTTGCAAAAATTTAAGTAATGACACATCTTCCAGGACAATAATCCAGTCTTGCTTTTGAAGGTACCAAGGATTAGAAAGCATTCTTTCCTAAAACCTATTATAAAAGGTTTAGTCACCTTTATTTTTAAAACTCAGTCTTATTTCTCATTGGAAGATGAAGCTGAACAAGCTCTTACCTTTAGTTTTGGTAATAACTGTCTATTTTTGTAGCATTTTAATTGCTTGCTGTTGTTCCCTTTTGAAGTTGATGTTATTTGAACAGTTTCTTGATGATATTTTCATTTAGGCACACAGGCAGGTCTCTTGGTGTTTGGTGTCTCATAGAACCAGAAGCAACTGTTTTTGACTTTGCTTGCAATATCCTTTCAAATACATAGTCTTGTCAAAAGTTGTGATTCTAGTGTTGGTCTTACTATTGTATACAAAAGGCAAGATAGTTTGATGCTGTAATTCATGCAGTTAAAGATGTATCCATGGCAGACTGCTGAAACCTACTGTGTTGAACTAGCTTGTCCTTTGAAATTCCTAGTCATTGTTTCCAAAGATTACTTTCCAGTGTGTTCTATGTCTGGCATTTTCTCAACTAGTTACCCAGTTTTGAGGTCTGTTTTAAAAATTGAATTGAGCCACTATGCTTTTCATAGAGCTGTTTGAATGTTCTTTATTACAGTTTTAATGAACCCATAGTAAAGTGAGGCTGAGCATTTTAGGAGTTTGTGCACACTTGTGACAACTAATTTAACTGCAGCAATCCCATTGCTATCAAAAAACTCCTATCTGAGACAAGAAAGTGGCAAGGAAGAAATAAAACATAGACCTAGTTTCATCTTTCAAAGTATGTTCTCAGTTTTGCCATATGAAGACAATTTGCATAACTTTTTTGTATATTTTGTAGCTTACTATTTAAATCAGTCAAAGACCTGCCTACAGCTGTAGTAGCAATATTTTTTTTCACAACATGTCGCTGATTTTAGTATAGATGTTCTTTCCTTAAATGGGCATTTAAGGATACAGTCCATCTGATATTTGGGTTGTGTTACTTTTTAAAGATCAGTGTAGATATGACAAGACTTCTTTTTAATGATCACAAATAACATTTTAAGTACTGTCCCACTTAAATGCTTTCTTAAATATAATAATACACTGTCTAAACTAATTTATTTTAGCCTATCACATTATTTTGAACTCTGAACTTTCTTCAAGTATCCAGGTCCATCCAGTTAGTTATTTTGAGGGGAAATTTAATTTAAATGAATATATGTACTATTACTTCCTAAGAAATTCCATCAATCATGAACTTAAATATTTCAGTTAAAATTCAGATTTTTCTTCATAATGTAGTAGTTGGTCTGTTCTGTTTTCATAGATTTTTTTTTCTTCCTCCTTTAGTTTTCCTGTCATTAGCCTCTTTCTATCACTTCTTACTTTTGCAAACATTTAAGCATTCTGAAACAAAAGTAATATTTACATCTCTAGTTATATGCTTTTATTTAACATCTGGAAAACATCTGATGTTTAGGCTCTAAATGTTGCCTAGTCTTGCTTTAGTAATATTTACAGTACTTAATTGCTAATTACTAATCTCTAGGTCCAACTTTAAATGTCTTAAAATATTCCAGCACCAAATTTGATAGTTATCTTTTTGCTGTTGAAGACTTCTTCAAACCTGTCAATGAGTGTTGTGAAGTTTGGATTGCCTTTTTTTTCTTCTCTATTTTGGCTTTTTATGAACAAATTCTTTTTTTGTGTAAGTGCCTTAGTAAACATACTTTGACTGTTAAATTAATTCCAAACATTGTGATTTAAACTGTCTTGTGTTGCGACATATTTTACTTAGGAACAGCTTAAATTCAAAATAGTGAAAGATGAGCAAGTTCATGCAGTGTTAAATGAATGTACAGTTTCAGATTAAAAAATATATCAATTCCTTGTGGTGATTTAATATCAAGAAAAAAATACTTAAGTATATAACTTAAGTTTGCTTAAGCAAACAGCAATATATATATATTGCTATATATTGTGCTACATGTTGAAGACTTAAGATATTATATAGTCTCTTTAGTCTGCTTATGGTTTCATGTGTTCATCACTGGATTTCTCTTCCCCATGAAACACAAAAGTTCTCTTTACAGATGGACCATGAGTCAGAGAATGACTGACTGCCCAGAATTCTGGGTGGCAGAGTATGACTAAAATTCACAGTCTCTTGGGTCATCTTCAAAACAATTAAAAAATAGAAAAAATTAAAGCCAGCCTTTCTCCACTCAGTTATCCTGGTGAGTGGACATCCTGGGTCCCCTGTGCTGTCCTGTATCAGTTTAGTGCAGGGTCACTGTTGAGGGCAGTTGCAGAGGTCTTCTAGTTACATGGCTCTGTTCTGAAATAGCCTAATATATGTAGGCGTGCTGGAGAGAAACACTGCTGGGTTTTCCTAAAAATCTTGTTTGAAATTCATTTCACAGCCTACCCAGATAATCTGAGTTTGTGTTTTTATCTAGTTTTCTATTTACAGCCTACATTTGGCAGCCAACAGTGTTGGTTTTGAATATTTATGTTTGCAGTCTTGAGCTTTTCCTGGTTTTTGTTGACTAAATGAGCCCAGTTCCTTCAAATTCTTTGTCTTGATATATAATGCCCTGTTTGTTTTGCACTCTACAGATGTTTTCTAAATTTCCAGTGTAGAACACAGACTGAACGTATTACTTTGATTTTGTCATTACTGTCCTGATTTATTGCACTGCACCTTTTAAAATATACCAAAATTACATTTTTAGAAGAGCATTACATTGATGTTACATGGGGTTATCTTCTGGTTCAGTTTAATTCCCTGATCCTTCTCTGCAGTGCTGCAACCTAGTTGATTATTTTCATTTTATTAATAGTGCTTTGGAAATTTTATTAGTTAGCTTTCATTAGTTTTTAATGGAATTTTCTTTTAATTGAGTTTTAGCAGTTTTGATTTTTTTTCCTCTTTGATTGGGCGTGTTCTCTGACTTATTTTTCTATGCTTCTTGTGTTTCCTGAGTAATCACTCTTCCTCTCTATCAGTGATTAAGGCCAGTGATCAGAAAGATTGAGGTCTTTGTGTTTGCAGCTTGGTAGATGTAGCTGTAGCTTGATGTAGGATGTCATTGTTCCCTTCTCAGCACCAGAGTTCTTTGTAGGACTCTGCCGTTATGCTCTCGTTTCGTGTTTCACCGCCCTTGCCATCTCTGTATTCCACCTCTTTGATCAGCATTGTCACTGAATGATGGGAGATGCATCAGTACCCTAGGATAGCTCTCTGCTCATTCGTTGTCATGTTTTGTCATGAAGCATGTACTTGGAATAACTCCTATTGTTTTTATTCTAAATGCATGTTACTTTGTTTCTGCTGTGTATGACTCCCCTTATGCACTTTCATGATTATAATGGTTATAACTTTAAAAATGGGTGCAGTCATATTGTAAGCATGATTGGAGGTTGGGAACTGAGGAACTAAGTCTTGGAGTTTTGTGCCTAAATAATTTGTGAGTATAAAGCTTAACTGGCACATCAACCAAGTTTGGTTGTTGCCTGGTTTTCTACTAGCAAAAGTGCTTCTGCAAATGTTATGTTTGCCTTGTCTTAGAAACAGCTTTATCTTTTTAATAATTCTGAGTTTCCAGAAATGATTGAGATAGATAGTTCAGAAGAGTGGAGACCTGACTTTTCATAAAGAATAATTAACTCCGCAATATTTGTCAAACAGAAGAACATTCATCTTCTGAAACTACTGTGGATGTTATATTTCTGCTAATTATGATTTATTTTATGGAATGCAGTGGGATGTCGAGCTGTGCAAATTACTTTTCTTCATCTTTATATGAAAAACTGTATTTATAGACTTGTTTCTCTGGTTATATGTAGGACCAAGGTTTCTTTCTTGTGCATGTAGAATGAATGCGAAAGGATGCATGGTGGTCTTCTTGAATAAACTGGCACTGACTTACTCAGCTTGCATTTTCATGAGAGATATAGCATGAATGCTTTTATTTGCTTATTCAACACTGGCTGATTAATTTCTTAACACTGTCTTTCTAAAGATGCAGTAATTATTTCTGAACACCAATGAATTTTTGTGTATTTTGAAGTATCTAACTAAACAGTTACTTATGAAGCTTAATTTGTTTGCTCCTTGGTAACAAATTAACGTACAATTTTCATATATGTAACTGATAATATACAGTGCCTTGGAAAACTGTATGAAATGAAACTTGGTCTTTATAAACTTAAAACTGAGACTGCACCTTTAAAATAAAGATTTATTAATAACTTTTATTAATGCTCTTATACAGCTATGACAGTAAATCACCAACAGCTTGCATTGCCAATTGCTGATTATTTTTCTTTCAATAATATGCTGCATGTAGACAAAGATGACCTGTCCCCAACTGCTGAGGTTTGGGATGTAGACCAGGGACTAATAAGTAAACTGAAGGAACAGTACAAGAAGGAACGAAAGGGGAAGAAAGGGGTAAAGAGTAAGTGCAGATTCTGAATCTTGTAATGCAACACTTTTTTGCCTATCTATATGCAAGACATTTTTTCTCACAAGTTCTGTTTGTTGGTTTGTTTTTTTTTTTTTCCATTAAGCATCATTTACTATAATGGGGGCAACCAACTTTAACTTTCTGCCTGATGAATGTGAATATGTCAAAACCTTTGATAGCCATTTCATAAATGAGAAATATTAAAAAGACAAAAATTGAAGGTTTTAAAAAGCTGAAAAGAACTAAATGCATAGGAATGTTAGGGTAAAAATACTGAACCACTTGCATTTTGAGGACATTCCTAGTCTGAGAAGTTTTCTGAAAGATTTAATCTTCATCTGCCTTAAAGTGTAATATTGTGATACTGTAATGGGATCGGTGGTTTTTGGGCTTTTCCTGGGGGTGGTGGGGTGGGTTTTCTATTTGCTTTTTGGTGTGTGTGGGGGGGTTTTTTGGTGGTGGGTTTTTTTGTTTGTTTTGTTTTGTTTTTTGGTTTTTTTTTTTTTTTTGTTTTGTTTTGTTTTGTTTTGTTTTTTGGGTTTTTTTTTTTTTTTAAATATGAGCTTGAGTCAGTCTGTAATTGCTACTTATGGGCTTGTAATTATTTTTACAGCCTCAGGCATTGAGAATTAGGGCATACCTGTAATGTAAATATCAACTTTTTTGTGGCTTTGTTTAAGAGATCATCTTTATTTTATAATGCCCTTACTTTTCTGTGCATTTACCATTTTATTTGATATCCCTTTACTCTCTTGAGTTTTCTGACCAATTGACCTATTTTTAACTATGTAGTTTAAACCAAACTTTAGGGTTCAACTACCTGATAAAAATGCTTTTAGAAATTGTTATCGACTATACAAAGTTCTTAGTGCATAAAGTGGTATTAAATCTGTCATCACAGAATGGTTTGTCTTGGAAGGGACATTAAAGATCATCTAATTCCAACCCTCCTGCCATGGGTGGAGCCCCATCTAACCTGTCCTTGAACACTTCAGGGATGGAGCATCCACAGCTCCTCTCAGCTCCTGTTTCAGTGCCTCACCACTCTTACAGTAAAGAATTTCTTCCTAATGTCCAATATAAACCTATCATTTTAGTTTAAATCCATTCCATACTTCTGCAGTCACTCCAGCAGGTGATGTCCTTCCTGTGCTGGCACCCAGAGCTGGATGCAGCCCTGCAGGTGGGGTCTCAGCAGAGCAGAGCAGAGGGGCAGAATCCCCTCCCTTCCCTGCTGCCCACGCTGCTCTGGATGCAGCCCAGGACACGTTTGGCTCTCTGGGCTGGGAGTGCCCATGGCAGGGTCATGTCCAGCCTCTCACCCAGCAGCACCCCCAGGTCCCTCTGGGCAGGGCTGCTCTCCATCTGTTCATCCCCAGCCTGTGCTGTACAGGGGATTGCCCCAAGCCAGGTGCAGCACCAGCACTTGGTCATGTTAAAACTCTTGAGATTCCCGTGGAGCTGGTCTTGGAACTTATCCAGGTCCCTCTGAATGGCATCACATGTTGCTTTAGGGAAGCTCCCATGATTGCTGTGCTTTTATTTTGGAAGTATTTTTTAACATTTTCTGGACATAACTAGTAAAAAAACCTTTTCCTCAGTTTCAAAACTTATATGGGTATATGCTAACTAAATTACATGATAATTAAAATATAACACTTCCTGAAGAGCTCTGTAATTATTAAGATTTGAATTTATTTGTAATGCTTAACATTTACTTGTTATGTGTTACTTACATTTAGTTAGTGCATGTTGGTTGTTTTTTGAACATTTTTGCATGACTCGTGCACACACATTAACTTAAAAGCTTGGACAAAGCAAAGATTTTCACCTAGTCTTTGCTTTAATGAGAGCCTACAGTAGTCATCTGCATGTTAATGTGTATCAGCATTTAATATGTAAATCAGCAGTTGACATCAAATTCACATCAAGTATTCCTGTAGGATTAGAAATTTATTTTTAATATCAAAATGGACTTCTTGTATTTGAGATTTTCTTACTAAATTCTTTACATTTTAAACATTTTGAACCATAGTGGCTGAAAAGTAACAGAAAGTTTTCTTCATCTAAAGGAATTTTGAAATCTTTGGTTCATAGAAGACAGTATTTAGGAGACAACTGTGTGTGACAGTGCTGGGAAGTGACATAAGTAATTGTTTAGTATTTTGAGTTTTATGTTTGAATTTTCCTTTGGGAAACCCTGAACATATAGTCTTACTAGGTGGTTTGTGAGATTCTTTGGTTGTCACTTTCATGATAGTTTCTGATTAAAAATTAGCCTCTACATTACTGGGGTAATTGGATGAGAGAACTACACACACAGAGTGAAAGTATGCATTCAAGGTTAGGCAGATTTTTCAAATACAATTTTGTAGGCTTTTTTTCCCCCAGCTTTTTAACATTCTGAAACTGAAAATAACGTTGAAGGCTTTTTTATTCCTGCTGCTCATGTCTGGTCATTTGGGAACTTAATTCTGAACACATCTCTCTTCCTTTGCTCTTCAGTGTTTTGACTTCTATCAGAATTTGGAGTACCATCAGAACTTATATATATATAATCATAAACATGAACAAATGTGCATTAAATGTCATCTCTTGCAATACTTTGAAGACAGCATAATAGGATGGACATTCTGATGGGTTCTTTATTGGATATGCATCTGGTATCTGCCATACTCTGTATTTATGCTGTAGCATAACTGGGCAGACACAGCCCTGTCCCCAGGTATGGAAACTTTCATTCCACATGTACACATAAATAAGTGGACAGAAGTAGATCTGATTCTGTATTGATATTTCTCTAGTCTCTATCCCTATGTTTTCTTTTGGGTGGAATGCCTTAATTAAGATCATCTTCTGTCAGCACATATGTTTTCATGATGTAATACTCTTGTTTGCTGGGGAGAAAGAGAGTGTCTGTCCAGGTAGTCACCATGTTATTTGAAAATACTGCCTGTTTGTGGAAGGATCTTTAAAAATACCCCACCAGAACAATGACAAAAATCCACCACCCCATACTTTGATTTCCTTTACAATGTCAGCTGTAAAAAAATGCAAAATCTGTTTATTGAAGAGTTCTTGTCTTAACCCCAGAAGCAGAGAAATAAACCACACCTATCCTGGACTTACTGTGATACATAGATAAGGAGTTAGTTTTGATTTCTACAAAAGCAGGCTTCTCTTTTCAGTAATATGCTGAATTTAAGGTCTATTTCTTGCCCAACTTTGATAAGATCAATTTTGGCATGTAAGTTAGGGGATGACTGTTTTTCAGATACAGCCTGTCACCTTTGCAGGGTATAAAAGTGGAGGTTTTGTATAACTCATTTCATTCTATCAGGTCAGCATAATGTGTTCTCAGTTTGAAAGTTTTCACATCTTGTATAAATATGTATATATCACTATTGAAATTAAGATAGTTTTACTGTTTTTCCTTAGCTTTTTGCACTTTTTAAACTTTTCTGCTCTTTTCCTTCAGTTTAATTTTTCAGTACTTACAAAACAGTCTCTGTTCCATTTGTTTTCCTTCCCTTGATTTCTGGAAATAATGTAATAGTTGATAGGAGTGAAAACAGATCTGAATTTTACCATCTTCATTATTGTCACCTGTTCTTGACATATAAGAATCTCTGTGTTATATTCAGACTTGGTCTCTACTTAAGGATTCTCAGACTACAACTTTTCATCACTAAATATTCAGTTACCTTTTTCAGTTTTGACCTGAAGGACAGTACACTGAGATGGTACTGTAACTTTTGCTTCTATTCATACCCGGTCTATCAAATTTTTTTTTGTCCGTGGCCTTTTTTGAGGGTAAAAAGGTCATCCTGTTTTGTGCCTTGAACATGGTTACTTATGCAGAGACGGCACATTCTTTTCTTTAGAAATCTCCTTGTAGCATTTACAATACTTGAACAGTTATGTGAAGGTACACTTGCACTTACTTGAAAGCAGAAACTTGTGCAGTCTTCTGTAGCGGTGGCACAGTCTTGAATATTGACATATTTTTCAGCGTGAAATGCACAGAAGTTGTTCGGAACAGCAGCTGCTCCTTTGTAAACTGTCTCTCTGTTATATGATGATTAAGGACTGTTCTGAGGTTACGCCTGAAGGACAAGAAGTGCCCAAGCATACTGAAAAATGCTAAAAGGCAAGGCTGTCTGTCCCCTAATTAGTGACAAACTAAATGAATGACTGCTTAAAGGTAGCAGAGCAGAGGGGGGCTACTTTTAGTTTCTTCTGAGTGTGCTTCAAGACAAACCTTCTCAGGCTTATGTGTTCGGCATGAAAGCACCTTGGGAAGATATTTTCACTTCAGATAGAGTAGGAGTTTATAAGCCATTTTTGGCGTTTTGCATCAACGTGTTGAACAGTTCATGCATATCAACGTGGAGAAGACAAAGGGTGTTTTCTCTTCTGGAAAGCAAAGGGTTTGTTAAAGTAAACAGTTCAGGGTCCCAGTCATGACTTTTATCCTGTCATTTTATTGATTGCTCTATAGTATCTTCAAGAATCTCTCTGCTGCTGGTCACAGTAGGTGCCTGGCTGATGGCCGATCGGAATAAAGACAAAGACGAGCTTTGTGCTCTCCTTGGTGTAGAGACCTGGCCATTTAAAGAGTGACTCTTCTTACGTGAGATCTCACCTGCTGGCTGTAATATTAAGTCCTATACTTTAGAAATGAAATCCTTTCAGTATAATGCTTGTTAGAAAAAAAGAATGTTGGTTCAAAAGAGATTTCTCATTTTTTTTTTACAATCACTTCGTTAGCTGGGGTCACAGGTTTCTAGACATACTTCTACAGGAGAGTGAAACGAAACGTAACTGCTCGAGTGATCTGTTGTATGAGGAAAACTTTTGGAAGCCAGTTTTATTCTCAAATTGCTTTGTATATTTAACTAGAATACTAGGTGTTCCATAAAGGAAAGAAAAAAATACCAAAACCATAAATATTTATGTTTTATTACTTGGCAAAATGAGAATGTTTTGCAAATATTAATGAGAATAGTTATATAGTATCCTTTTAGGGATATGTGAGGTATACTTGTTATAATTCTTCTTCAATATATTTTTTGTTGTCATCCCTCTCTGGAGGGAGTTCTCCATTATCTTTAGGGAATTCTATTATTCATGGACACTTATTTTTGAACATTGATTTAAACCAGTAAGATCTGAAACGATCAGATACTTTTTGAAAGAGTATATTTTAGTGTTTAACTGTTTGAATGAATGGTTTGGATTTTGCTAAGTCATCTGTAATCATAGTATTTTCATTCTTTTTTGACAGCAGAGGCTTTGGTATAGTTTCAATTTCTTTAATAAATGTGAGACATGTCACCTCAGTATAAGGACTTGTTCACCAGTGCTTCCTTTACTAAATGGTCTGCAATATCTCTGCTTGCAGTCCCAGGAAGGGCTGTTTTATTGGTTAAAATTTGGTTGTGTCTTTCATCATTATGGATTGTTTCCTTTAAAGAGGTTCTCTCACTGAAATACACTTTATGATTAAAGCTTTGACTTTCTGATGTGGAAACTATAAAGGAGAAAGCAGGAATGGATTTAATAGTTTAAAGATATTTTAAATTATACTATTTTTGTTTGCTAATGCCTACATATTAATTAAATGTATATATAATTCAGAATGCTTTATTTCTGGAAGCTTGCTTTTATAATAATTATACATCTACAGTTTCATACAGTGGTGGAAGCAACCTTGCTTCTGTGTTTAACAAACACTTCATACATTTTAAATACCATTCAAAGCAGGGAAAGTTAATTGTTCGTTGCACCCCCATTATGAGTTGTCTGTACTTTTGCTCTCATTTTTAAGCTTATTTTTAATTTGCACTCTGCTTTTTAATGTTAAATTGTTTAGTATAGTTAAAGTTGTGTAATATTATTAGAAAATGTTGAATTCATACGTTTTTTGTTTAATAGTGAATGTTCTCTTAGTATTTGGCTTGACTTTTCAGTAGGGCTGTAAGATGATATTTTTTCTTTTTCCTACAGGAAATTGTAGAATAGATCTGCAGAACACAAAGGAGTTATTCTTTGATTCAGTGAATTAAAGTTGTTTGCATGTAGTTTTCAAATTTTGATGTATTAACTCCTGCTTTTGATTTCCAAAGTATTACTAAACGAAAGCAAAGCACTATTTATTTTAAGGAGGTCCCATCAGTAATTATTCTTATTTAATGGATTTTTAGACTTCAGTCAACTCAAGCGGTAGCAATCAAATGAATTTTTGCTGCTGACATTAATTTACAGGAGTCAACAGGACAAAACTTCACGACATGATAGCTGATCTGGGCGATGATGAGATACCCCACATCCCTTCAGGAGTCATTAATCAATCTAGGTCACCCTCTTCTAGAATGACTGATCATGAAGGTGCAAGAGCAGAGGAAGGTACAAAAAATTCAGCTACTTACTCTATTTCAGGAGATTTCTTTTAGAAAGCACACGCTGTAATTTATTATCCCCTCCGTAAAGCTTAATGCCGTTGCAGATTGCCACATTATTATTTTACTTGCAATTCTTCCCAGATGGTTTTATAAGAATATGGCTTGAGTTTCTGTGGCTTATCATAACTCACCATTATTTCATAAGCTTTTTAAAATTCATGTACAGCAGTGTGTTCTGACACTATTCACTATTAAATCCTTGTTTGGAGACACCCCCCCCCATTAGCAAAACCTTTCACAAATAAGTTGTTATTTATTGAGGAGAAAAAAGGTGAGTATTAACATTTGATGCACAGTTTGGATTTTAAAATGAAAAGAGGTGATTAAAATTATGGGATTAATTAGTCTCTTTTCCTCAAATTTAATGTTCTCTTTTATAAAATTCCTTTGGTCTACATACACAGGTTTACAAAGACACTATTTTATTTCTTTACAAAGTATTTAAGTTTCAGGATTATCTTTGGCAATGAAAATAAATAGCAAGCTATTATATATAAAGTAAAAAAATCTTGTATTTGGTTTTTAAGTTTTTTGTTTTAAAGGGGTGATTTTTCCTGTATTAGCTTTGAAATTAGAATACTATCATGTAAATTGTCCTCTACTTAGAACATATTCATTCAAAATACTCGAGTGTATTCAGCTTTGGCTCTTTTAGGATGATCTTTGACCCATAAGCCCTGGCACAGTATCAGCTGTATTGCAGAAATGGAATTTGCATTACTACCGATTCCAGGAATCTGTTGGTTCTCCTATTCTTTTTCACCCTTAGCCTCACAAATGCCTGTCACCAGGCAAGCGGAAAAAACCCCAAACCACATTTCAAGGATGTTTTTTTTTGTTTCTCTCCCAAACTGTCATTTTACAACAGTAATTTTTTTTACTGCCTTCCTTTACATCTTTTATTTCCGTCTTCAAGATGAACCAGTATCAAATCTACCTGTGGAGTGCAATTGATAAATCTACAAGTGAAAATCCAGTTGCTAAAACTTGGAGATGTATATTTCTGTTGGTTTTAGGTTTAGTGTTTACATGCTTTAGGTTGCCTTTTAGCCATGTTTAAGTATTAAGGCCATATGACGCTACAGTTAGAATTTTCTAGGGGTGTCTTAGGCTGTTTTTCTGAGGCCATACATGTTGTGCAAAGGAACACAGACCTTGTTACAGGAAGGGAGATTGTCTGAGGTAGAGGCCTTACATCTAAAATAATACTGGACAAAACAATCTTTTTGAAGAAATAGATGCTAAATTTGAATTTGGTAGGGACTGGCTTTTATTGCCTGGTTCTTGCAGCATAAACACGGTGTTACCCTTCAAGTAAAGATTATTCACACTCTTCAAATAAACTGCTTTCATGTTTATATTTTCATGCTGTTTAATGTGTCCATATTTTTAACTGGTTGGTGCAGTTTGCTCTTTATTTAAGAGTAATAATATTTAATATCTCTATCGTCTTATTTGCTCATTGTGTTTTCTGCATAGTTTTTAAACTTGAATATTAGAGGGTAAATTCTGCTATTTCTATCCTGAATGCTATGTGGCTTTTTGAGTTTTTGTCTTACCATATGGTGCAAAGCTGCAAACAAACAGGCTGTGTTGTATTTGAATTCCTTCTAGGTGTGGTACAAGGCCAAATACTTCATTATCATAAAATACAAATTTTGCACCATGCAGTACAAATACAGATTTTATTCAATTATTTATTCAGCTGTGTGCTAAAAGCTAAGATTTTGCAGGTGACTTTAGGCTTTCTAGCCTATGCTGATCCATTTTATCAAAACATAGTTTTCTTGTGACTATGGAAGCTTTATGCTACACT
The DNA here is from genome assembly GCF_015227805.2 of Hirundo rustica. Classification (NCBI taxonomy): domain Eukaryota; kingdom Metazoa; phylum Chordata; class Aves; order Passeriformes; family Hirundinidae; genus Hirundo; species Hirundo rustica. The sequence continues at coordinate 27,512,767 of NC_053455.1, forward strand.
TTGAAATATTACAGTTCTGAGGCAGTGGTTGATAATTTTTTTCTTGAAGGGGGTTCAGGGAGGAACTGGCTCTAACTGGCTTGCAGTAGCTCTTTCATACCTCTAAAGGTGTGAGAGTTTGGTTTTTGGTTTGCTAATTTTTTCACTCTGAGCTGCCTGGTTAAGTATGATGTTATGCCATAGTCACACTTGATAATTTTGGCCATGAGAAATTGGAGTTTCCATTTTAACATACTCTATTGCTTTCAGAAATGGTACCAACAGGATTTTCCATCCAGCGTAGAGAGAATTACTTCCTTCAGTGGTTGTTTTTCAGTTTTAATATCCATAGATTGCATAGGTGTCAATCTACAGACTGACAGAAAAAAAGCAGTAACAGCTAATTGCTTGGGTATGAACAGCTGCTTTTTGATGTACCACATATTAACTTTGTGGGAAACAAGATTAAGATGTCCCTGTACAGTACACAACAGCCTATATGAACATACATATCTGATCAGAGATTAAAGCAGTTTCAGTTTGTACAAATATTGCTGCTTGATTTTGACTTAATTGTGTGTAGTGTCAAGAACTTGAAAGGTAAGAAGCACTGGTTAAGATTGGCTAAGCAAATATTTAATTATATGATTTTATATTTCAATATTTATTTCACCTAATTTCATCTGCCGAGAAACTTGTACTAGCACGTTTTTACTTTCTATTTATTGATCGCAAACTCAGTTAAGCATTTATATTATGCTATGAGAATAATACTGTACTGTGTGTTGGAAAAATATTTGGGTTTTTTTTCTAGATAAAAAGCATTAAAAAGTCATTTATTTAACTATCATTTGCATATATCTATTGATGCATTGTTTTGATATGTGAAGATGTGGGCTTTTATTTTTAGTAGCTGTAACATCATGCATTTTTCATTGTGTTACTATTCTGCCTGTTATTTTTTACAAAAGCAGTTTGCAACCATTTTTTAAACTTCTCAAATACGCCTCACTTTGAAATACAAAATTCACAAATAAATTACAGAACGCACTGTACATACATATGGGCAACTTCGGTACTGAGAAATAGTCTTCTGAATTTCAAGTAGCATTAATTTTGAAACTTTAAATAAAGAGATAGTCACTCATGCAAACAAACTTGGTGAATTTGTAGTATAGGTTCTTGATGTGGTGGTCCTTAGTTTTTATTAGAAAGCACAGAGAAATTTCACATTATTAGAAATATTAGAAATTTCACAGAGAATTAATATGACAAGTTACAAGGCTTACTTAAACTTTGTGGGCCTGTCCTAAAGATCAGATAGGAGTAACAGGAAAGTAAATAGGTTTTTGTAGGAAAATGTCTTTTTTGAAATAGAAGTGGTTTGTAGTAGACTGCCAAATGTAGAGTTTTAGTAAATTACTAATGGAAGTGAAAAGCTTAATCATACTAGGGCATGGTAAGCCTTTTTGGACTGTTAATGTAATGTAACATTCTTATGAGTCAGACCTCTGTATGGATTGTGACTATTTTTACAAGAGGTGATTGTGCATAATTAGAACATCGTTTGTTCTTTTTATACAACTGTAGGAGCAGCACCCTGTATTCTTACCTAGATTGTGTTCTTGCATTCTCATAAGTGGTTGTGTTGACTGTACTAATGAGGTTACACTTCTTCATAGTACAGTAGTTCTGAAGCATTAGAACCTGTTTTATTCTTGAGCAGTGGTGTATTTCGATCTGGCTGGACTGGCTCCTCTTTGCCTAGCCCTAGCAGTGGTGCCAGACATCTATAACTTTACACCTGGTCATTTTCCTTTAGCGGGAGTGGATTGGGGTTAGGTTACCCTACAGAATAATGGAGGTGTATATTCTAAACAGGAGTGTGTTATTTATTAGTCCTCTTCTTTGGAACTACTTTCAGAAGACAAAAATGCCGGAAACTGAAAACTATTTTCTCTGAGATTTGAAGGGTTTTCTAGGAGGATTAGAAATATGGAGCAGCATTAAAGTGAGGCCATAAACTCTCTCTGCCAGATCAGAGAAATTCGAAATCAAGCAAGTTTAATTTTTCAAGATGTCAGATATCATTTAACATGTTTTGCAGATGGTTATACTTACCTAAAGGTCACATGTACTTCAACTTTACATACTCTATTTAACAAGTGTTGCTATTTCTAAGTGGAAAACTGAAAAGTAAAAATAGCTTCTAAAATGTGCTGAAATGTCACAATGTTTAAGCCTTCATTCCTATTCCGATCCCTATTCCTTACTGCTAAATTGATATTTGTGGGTTGATGGAGATATACAGAATCATTGAAGAGGGTAAAAAATATGGGTGAATAATTTAAACTTTTTTATTCAGATGTGAATTCATAGTGAATGTCTATATATAACTTTTATTCATTCTAAATGATAATTAATAGGAATGTTAAATTTAATCTGAAGAAGGCATAGCTAGACAACATGAGTATCAATTGAGTGTACTTTATAATTAGAATCCAAAATTATGTCGAGAAACTGAGAGGAAATGAATAAATAATAGGTGTTTTCATTTTTTCAGTTGTCATAAAAAACTCAAAGTGGAAGAGTTCTTTGCAGGAGCATTTTCTTGAGTGATTAAAAAATACTTCAATATACAAGTAGAAATATTTGACTAGTATAAAAGAGAAAGACTTAATTGCAAGTGGATAGAAGGCAGGAAGCATGGTCTAGTGAATGAAAAACTCAGCTGAGAATTTGAAGACCTTGGATGTCCATTTGATATTGCAGTGTAAAGTAATGTCAGTCAAGTCACTTGTCAGTATCAAAACCTCTGTAAAGTTGAAATCAAATGATAAAGCATGATACAAGAATTGTGTATATAATGTATGTGTGTGTTTGCACATGTGTGTGTGTTTTCATGCTCTTTTTTTTTTTCTTTTAGTTGGGGCTGTATGTAGTACATACAAGTTCAGTTTTAAGCTCTGCTTTGCTGTTAAGTGATGAATAATGCAGCTTTTCATCAGTTTGAATTGCTCTATTGGGACTTAAAGAAACTGTTTTGTTCTTTGTAGCTGAGCCAATAACATTTCCACCTGGAGGAGGCAAGTCATTTATTATGGGTTCTGATGATGTGTTGTTAAGTGTACTGGGCCTTGGAGACCTTGCAGACTTGACAGTAACAAATGATGCAGACTATAGTTACGATGTAAGTGCAATTTTATTTTAAATTTTTTTATACAGTTTAACCAATAATAGTTGGGTCCCTTCTCCTCAACCCTGAACATTACTTATGCACTTCTTCACTTCTTTAGTAAAAGCTGTTACTTGGAAGGAAAGAGCACCTTGTGAATGAGCTAAGTAAATTGGGTAACCAGAATTGGGTTTTTTCTCACTTAATTCAGATTTTGTCACGGGGCTGGGAGGGAATGTGTTATGACATAAAATACATATTCATGTCTTAACATGACCAAAATGACAGTTATACATTGAAATGGAGTGTTGAGTAGACATGGCATGAAACAAATATTGATATTAACTTACTTATTTGCTGTCCTTTTGATGAGTAAGTAGTGTTAACAGCATAGACTATATATAGTAGTATTTCAGATGTAAACTTTTAGGGGGTATTTTTATTATAATCCATAGTGTTCTGACATTCCTTTGACCATATTCATTAAGTGTTAAATGAACCAATAGTGTTAAATGAATTTTTCATTAGTTGGTAACATTGGATGGCTGGTTAGGGAAGTGTTCAGGTAAGTTTTGCGTGCAGTTTTGTATTTAAAATGTCTTGTATTGGCTTAACTGCAGATTGCAATTTTGTGGTGTATTGCTGTCTTTTGTGAATGACAAATTCTTAATAAAGCAGTGTGTAGCCATTTTGCTTTTTCCAAGATGGAGGGATATTTGAGGCAAGTCAGGACTAAACTCAGAAAGCATTACAATGAGTATAATTAATACCAACTAATCAAACTGTTACATGAGAATCTGTGCTATTTGTGACAAAACTTTTTGTGGTGCAAAGGGTGATACAGAATAGAGGTTACCTTTGCTCTTGGGAAACATAAAGCAGAGAACAGCTGATAAATACACAAATATGAATTGCTGCCTGAGCTAATAAGAAGTTTGCAGTAGAAGCACATATTTGTTGAAGGTTGGAAGGTGTTAATCATCCTGTAGATGAAGTTGATCTTTTTCAATGTAGTTGAATTTTCAAAATTTCTCACTGAAAACCTTTATTAGAAGCTTTTTAATTTCAGCTTGGTTTGAGAGGTTAGTGGGAAGAGGGTATTTCATGTTCTAATATCTGGTTTATACAGGAGACAAAAGATAGAAGTAGAGTTTTATTTACTTACTAGATCATTCACCGAAAATGAGTTGAGATTGACCATCATTGTCAGTTGGTTTCTCTGGTCCTTGTCCAGTTCTCATTTCCCAGTACTCTTAGAATATTTTCTTCCTTTTAAAGCGTAGCTGAAAAATGAACAGTGGTTTCTGACTTCATGTGTCAGAAAAAGCAAAATATAAAATAATGCAGATGGCAACAAGTTTTTTTTATATTTAAGCCTACACTGTCCTGTCATGACTTTGAAGAGACTGAAATTCAGATGCTATTAGTTTTATCACAATGTTTCTTTAGGTTAAATAGCCTGTGATAGTTTTCATTTCTGAAGTTGTTCCTTGTAGCTATGGATTTGCAGCACAGTAAGACCATGTCTCATACCTTTAGTACAGTACTTGTAGTGCATGGTAGTCTAATGCCCTTGTAAGCTGAAGTCACCTCCTTCCTTTTCCAGTATATCTCCAGACAAGGAGGTGTTATGCTAAGTTAATGTGTAAGTAAAACAACAACAATGACAAAACCTCAAACCAGAACACTTAATGCATTTGCTCCCAATAGGTCTATGCTCTTCAAATAGCTTTTGTGAGCCATTAGAGTACATGAATAAATAAAGCTACCACTAGCTTTCATATATCACTCCTTGATGAGTGTTGTGTTTTGAAAAGGAGAGGATATGCATACAGGATGGCGATTGAGTACAAATCTTAGCAATTTCAGCTATAACTCAAAAAAATTCTGTATGTTTGATTAAATTCCAAGACTAATCAACAGTTAAAAGAGTACAGTCATCTCAAGTAATGCCTTTCATATTATCTAGTTACTTATGTTGACCTCAGTGCATGCACTTATTTGTTCACTGAGGGAGTAATGTTGCCAAATCAAATGCTCCCGTTTGTATATTTTTGAATTCCATACTAGCAGACAATGGTGTTTTTCTGAAGTAGGACTGATTGAAAAATGGAAAGCTTTCCTTTATCAGAGCCTGTAAACTTGGCAATCTCCAATAAGTTACAACTTTAACAAGAAAAAAGTAACATTAGAACATAAAAAGACACTGACTGCAGTTACTAATTATTGTTTTCTAAAATTTTTGTTTGCTGTTGGGGAGTACTTGAGATAGGGAAATGCATGTCTGCTTACTATGTGTTAGGATTCTATTGACTGCAGGGGCAAGGAAAAGATCATCATTCCCTGGTGCCTTATTGTTTTGTTGTGAGGGAGTTGTTTTTTGGTTTTTTTAGCTCAGGTGTAGTTTCAGTCTGGTTTTCCTGTGCTTTCAAGGCAGAATGAATGGGTTGTTTGATCCTTCTTGGTTTTAGTAAAGTCCACTAAAGTCCATGGAAAAAGGGAAGAGCTGCTTGTGACATTTTATGGTTCCATGGTCTGTCTTCTCATGACTTTGATTGTCTTGCCAGTGTGTATAAATACACACCTAGAGTAGAGCACCCAGGCTCCGTGGGGCAGTGTCCATCTATGCCTTATGTTTTGAGAGGCTTTGGAGATGTCACACTTTTGAACAATGATACACACTGTCACATTTCACTATTCTTCCATTATTCCTCTGACCCATTTTGTGAAATAATCTCACACTTATCCTTTGTAATCATCAGATCTCTTTTCCAAGTCCTTGACTGTGTTTTTCTGAGGTGGAGTTGGGTTTTTTGGAAATACATTATGGGTTAGCTTTTTTTCTTAGAGATTGCAAGGACCTCTTTAAAGATGTATTAGCTGTTACTCCTGCAGTAAGGATATCAAGATCCATTAGAAACATAAATAGGGAAAATAATTTTTAAAAACTGGTTTTTATATAACTAGATTTCTAGTAAAGTGTTTGTGGTGTCTTCTAAAAGAACCAAGATTTTCCGGTCTGTTTTAAAAAAATTAAAACTTCAAAGCTATACTTAAAATAGGAAATGCTTTTCATAACTTGTGTAAATTCTATAGCAGATTTTAGCAGATTTCTCTGTACTGCTGAAAACAAAATTACTGTTGCAACAATCCTTTTAAGAAGAAAGAAAAAGAGAGATAGAATCAGCTCTTTCCATGTTTTGAAAAATAAGGATCACTGTATCCAGTTCTGATTTTCTCGAATGACTTTTCGTCACAAATGTAATAGATACTATTGTTGTGTGGATGCACGTTGTGCCCAAAAAAATGAAGATCTTCTGCATAATGTGGGACAGATCATTGTATTAAAGAAGAGGGATTTAATGATAAAATCAGCTAAAAGTTAAGGATTGCTATTTCAAGTTTTTGGCTTTAATTTCTCGAAGCCCCAGATCAATGCAAATACACGAGGCAACATAAATTAGCTAGGTGGGTGAATACATTACATAATGAGGATTTAAAATATCAAGGAACTATTTGCTAGGAAAATACCTTACTTTTTTGCCCCCTTCTCTTAGCCATTTGGGGAGGAAAATAAATCAGCAGTTTGGTCCAAATTATGTTTAATGCAGAGCTCCAGAATTCCACTTGGCTCTGATTCCTGAAACAGAAGATTTTTTTTTTAATGAAGCTTGTGTAGTGCTAAATAACTTAAATCTCAGTAAAAATATTGCAGTATTCAGTGTACTCTGAAGTAGGAAGATGGCAAACAAAATGCTTTGTTATTATATGTATTTCTTGGTTGGTATTTTGAAAACCATAAAAATTCAGGTTACATATCTGGAATAAGAAGTTTCTGTGACTTGAGTGGAATTAAATTAGGTAAAGTTTGCACTTAGGTCAGAAATTTACAGGAATACAATGGAAAAGCAACTGTGCACATCTGTAACTCAGATCAGTAAATTTTATTGTCTGACCTCTTTGCTTTTTTGGATAGAACTGAATTTGGTTTGAGTGAGTAGTGAAAATTCAATCCAGGTTATAGTCTTCGTCCAAAAATACTTACTACAGTACAGTTACACTATTAACTGATTATTTTCAGTCCTGACAGATAAATGGTAGTAAGATTTGATTAGCCATGGGAGATTTTAATTTCTTATTAGTGTTGCTGAAATTAGTTTGAGATGTCAAGCTATTCTGGCCTACAGTTGAAAAACATACTTTAACAATTACATACTGAATAGACAGTATGTAAGACAAATTAGTTTCCATTCATTCTTAGTTTGCTCATTTTGTTCATTTAATTCAAGTCAGTTTTCTAAACTGCTTTTAGGGGAAGAGAGAAGTACTCAGATAAACCCATGTTACTTCTTTATGATGGAGGCTTAGGGATGTATTCTTTTAAGGGTCTGCTTGCTGAATAAATATAAATAGTATTCAAAGTTGTGAATTAGTTTCTTGCAATCACTAGAAGTGCTTGGATTTTTATGGTAACTTTTCTGAGCTATCTATACTTAATATTAAGCAGCTGTAATTACTGTATTTTAGCTTAACAGTATAGGTTAAGAGTATGAATTGGATGTTCATGGCATATAAATGTATAGTTTGCATATATTGCTTCACAAAGCAGATATTGGTCTCACAAATATATTTTAAACTCATTAAAGATTTAAAAAAATGTGTGTAATGTTATGTTTAAAATCATGACAAATATGTATTGAAATTTTGATTAGCTGTTTCTGTGTACCTGTAGAAGTATTCAAGAACTATGTATGTTTCTTGTCAATCTCAGTCAAGTTACTCATCTGAGGAAGATCACTCACCAAGCACTTCAAGTTCATTTTTATTGTGTTTAAGTAATAATGAGCTTTTGATGGCTATAATCTCTTTCTGGGGTGCAGACAACATGACACACAATGAAACATTTCTCTTTCTGCAAGGAAGAAGAATTAGTGTCATTGCACATTTAAATCGGTTTTGAAAATCAAGTCTTTTTTTCCGTGTGTTTAACGTTATATATCATTCCAGCCTGGGTCAAAGGAAACTGTTACAATAGAAAAATTTGCAGACAGTTTAGCTGGCCAGATGGGGTTGTGTAGATGTATAGGTAAATCAGTAGATAAATGCAAACTTAAGGTTGAATATATATTAGCTCAATCAAGCATAGGCTAAAAATAGGAGGGGATATATATAAAATACGTATTTTAAAATCCCAAGATAAAATTACTCCTTTCCTTTTCTCTTTTAAGTTGCCAGCTAATAAAGATGCCTTCCGAAAGACATGGAACCCTAAGTACACGCTACGCAGTCATTTTGATGGAGTGCGAGCATTAGCTTTTCATCCTGTAGAGCCTGTGCTGGTTACAGCCTCTGAGGACCATACTCTAAAACTTTGGAATTTGCAGAAAACAGTTCCTGCCAAAAAGCAAGTATATGGGTTTTTATGAAACATCCGTTGTGTTTTAAATGCCTTTGAAATTGATTAAACTCTTATATTGTCAGAGTTTTTCAGTAGAGATTTCATGTGGTACAATAACTCTTCTTTTTCTTTCAGGAGTGCCTCTTTAGATGTAGAACCCATCTACACGTTTAGGGCCCACATGTGAGTGTTTGACATTATTCATGGCTGATAAATATATTGTTATCTCATGTGTTGATAAAAAACTTGTGTGTAAAAGCCTCAAATTACAGTATTTTTGCATTGTTTAGACAAGGCATATTGTATTTTGTAAAGCAGCTTAATACCAAGTCCCTGTCATGAATTGCAGAGTCCATGATGACACAAGAACAAGAAAGTGGCAAATCTGATTAGTTGCAGTGGAAATGAGAGATTATAGACGATGATAATGAAATCACCTAAGACATTGGATTAGGTGGATTTGATATGTAGTATGTGGAAAGGATGAGTAAGGTAGAGGCTAGTCTTGGCTAGTCGCTTCAGATACAGGTCTGAGTCTTAATGATTTTTCAGCTTATGTTAACTGCTTTATTACTGCCTTAGTTTCACTTGGTAATTTTGAATTCTGCTTTCTTTCAATAAGAAGGCAAGATAAAAACACACAGTTGATAGCCAGAGTAGTACTTAGCTATATAAGTAAAGATCCACTCTCCAGCCCAGTTAGCAGGTGAGCTTTAAGGGGGTTCTTTGATAAGCATGGAAGTGAGTGGCACTTCTTGTACTGGCCTCAAAAACAGCAAAAAAGAAAATGAATTCATAGTTTATATTAGGACATTTACACATGCTCTTATTACCCTCTCTTTCCCTTACACCCCATGGTGGAACATAATGTCTTGCTTTCTCATTTATTACCTAAGGCATAAAACACTCTTCTCCAGGATTGGGTTACCACTTTGTCCTCATGTAATACAAGTATTTGTGAGTGATATAGAGGGTCACTGACCAATTGAATTTTCCAGATCTCTGTCCAAATTTAAGCTGTTACTTGTGTGTTTGTTAGTGAATACAAAAAGGTCAGGGTTGGGGAAATTCTGGTAGGGAACTTATCCCCATCCTGTGACTTCTACTGTGATGAAACAAAATAATTTTACTATTTTTTCCCTCAGGCAGTTATTGAGCAACATTACCTTTCTGCCCATCCTTATTCTTTGCTTTACCAAATGTATGGGTGGATTCAGCCAGTAGTCTTCCTTTTCAACCTCTTCAAATATGTAGTTATAGTTTGTTTAGCTGTACTCATTTATATCATGAGCATGGCCATCAAATCACCCAGACACCTAATTTTAGGGATATGGTTTTACAGTACAGTTAAATCTCTGGTGGTAGTAGTCTGTTCAAAGTAGTAGACTTGTTTTTTTCCTTTGGGCTACAACTTGTGCTTGTCAGATATCACAGCAAGCAGGCTGAAGAGGTGAAACCAGCAGGAGTCTAACTTTGGCCAAAAGGTACAGTTTTTAGGACCATTCCTCTGAGCCAGTTTCCTGGGGCATAGGTTACTATCTGGTTCTAAAAGTAGGATGAGAAAATAGTTGCCAGAGAGGAGAATTACAGCCACCTCTCTCTGCACAGCTCACTGTTAGGTTGGCATTGACGCACTGTATCAACGTTTGTAGGTTTTAGTTACTGCTGCTTCTGAGAAACACACTTTGAATTGCTTCAGTTTGCATAGTTTTAGTTAATTACTTATGATTATTTTAATAGAGGTTGGTATCACTTGTTGATGCTTAAAAATGGTGGTTTGGTTTTTTTTTTTTTTTTGAAAATAGCCAAGTTTTCCCTTCTCTAGGCAGTTACCAATCAGCTTTTTTCTCTCTGTCTCAATAGTGGACCTGTACTGTCACTGGCAATTAGTTCCAATGGAGAACAGTGTTTCAGTGGTGGTATTGATGCAACCATCCAGTGGTGGAACATGCCTAGCCCTAGTGTGGATCCATATGATACCTATGGTAAGTACCTTTTAAAAGATAAACAGCTTCTGACCATCGTCTTGAACATTATTTTTTCCACTTGACGTTAATCTGGTTTTTAGAGCTTTTGTGAAATATTACTGCCATTTGTCAGCTACGCTGTGTGTTTCCAACTGCTTATGTGTGGCAAACATCAGTTATTTGTTCCTGCTTGCACTGGTGATGTACTTTGTGTAGAACAGTAATAGGGAGACTTAGCAATTCCTGAGATGTATGCGGTAAAGAAAAAAAATCATAACATATTTTTGAGAAGCAAAAAAATTTGAACCAGAATTATAACTTCTTAATGATTATTTATTTCTTCTGATGGAAATTTGCCAGAAAACTGAAAACTGAGATAAGTGTGCTCAGATTCTATGTCCCATGTTTCTGACTTGCATCTCAGGTCCCTAACTTCAGATATCTTTAATGATAACTGCTTGGAAAACTCTGCATAGATTTTAAAACCCTCTATAAAAAGCAACTATGAAGTATCAGGGAGATGAAAATGAGATTCCCAGCTCCACAGGAAAAAATTAGTCCTCTTTTAATTATTGGTGTGCTTGAGAGTTTTGGACCATATCTATGTGTCAGCAGAGTATGCTGAGTAAAAACCGTATTAAGTAACATCTAGTGTTTAAGTGGAAAGCTGATTTTCTGCACCTTGTACAAAGGAAGGGCTATGATCAAGCTTCTTTAAGATATTGAATTTGGAAGGAAGAAATAAGAGATGAGGTAGTAACAAGAGAGTATAATTCTGGAAGAGGGGACATAGTTGTTTAAGGGGTTTTTTTTTCATTGGCTGGTTTGGTTAGGTAGGCTTTTTTGTTTGTTTGTCTTCCTGTTTGTTTGGTTTTCTTGAGAAAGATGGCAGTGTTGTGCAAAATGACTTGTGTAATATTTTAGCTGTTGCTTAAACAGGAAGGGCAGGGGGACATACATCTGGTTTATGTGGAATTTAATTTATGTTGAGGTACAAGAAATATTTAATGCTTCTTCACTAAAAAGGTTTCTTTTCTGAACTTTTTTTTTCCAGAGCCAAACGTTCTAGCTGGCACATTAATTGCTCACACAGATGCAGTCTGGGGTCTTGCTTACAGTGGTGTAAAGAATCACTTACTCTCTTGTTCAGCAGATGGCACTATTAGGTTATGGAACCCACCTGAAAAAAATCCCTGTATTTGCACTTACAATGGAGAGAAAGGTAACTTTCTGCAGTGGTTTTGACAGTCTGTTATGAGGTAGCTGATGATGCATCCAGGCTCATTATCTCCATTTATCCAAACTAGGTAACATAGCTAAAAGAATAATTTGTAATAAAATAATCATGGTGCTGTAGCATTACTTTAAAGAAAAGAGCAATTATCTTCTTTAACTAAGACCTTAAATGTTTAAACTGTCAGGAACTTTGAAAGTGTTTAATTCTTTCTAAAGATAGTTTTTGCTCTTTCTAGAGCATGGAATACCCACATCAGTCGACTTTATAGGTTGTGACCCTGCTCATATGGTGGCATCTTTTAACACTGGCAGCACAGTCATCTATGATTTAGAAACATCCCAGTCGGTGGTAATGTTTTCATCACAAGTAGAATCCGGTAAGTAGAGCTCTTCTGTAATAAATACCCATCTTGAATGAGGTACCTGTTTGTATGGTGTAGTAAATAAATGTTTTACTCCTCTACTGCATCATTCAGTTTGAAAGATGGTTACATGCTTGAAGATGCTTGGAACAAACACTACAGAAAGGTGTTTTTACCCCTCTGTTCTGCTCTTCTGAGACCCTGCCTGGAGTGCTGCATCCATGTCTGGGGCCCCAGGATAAGAAGGACACAGACCTGTTGGACTGAGTCCAGAGCAAGGCCATGAAAATGATCCCAGAGCTGGGGCACCTCTCCTGTGAAGACAGGCTGAAAGGGTTGGGGAAGTCTCAGCCTAGAGAGGTTCTTGGGAGATATTACTGTGATCTTCCAGTACCTAAAGGAGCCTGCATGGAACGTGGAGACGAACTTGTTTGTACAAGGGCGTGTGGTGACAAGACAAGGGGGAATGGCTTCAGACTGAAAGAGAGTAGGTTTAGGTATTAAGAGTTTAGATATTAGGAAGAAGTTCTTTACTGTGGGAGTGGTGAGACACTGGCATAGGTTGCTCAGAGAAAACTGGGATACTCCCTCCCTGGGAAGTGTTTTAGGCCAGGTTGAATGTGGCTTTAAACAATCTGGTTTAGTGGATGGTCCTGCCTGTGGCAGGGGCGATGGGAACTAAATGATGTTAAAGGTCCCTTTCATCCAATCCATTTTATTACTCTTTTAAGCAGGATTTGAAAGTAGTTGGAGGTAGTGAAAGCAGCAGTTACTATTCTCTAAGATTTCCTAAGATTGAGTTGTCTGATTTGTGTATGAAACCACAGTTTTCATTATATAGGCTTGTCATGGAGGATATTAAGACAAGTAGGTGAATAATAGGAGAATTAAACTGAATTTTTAGTTCATTGTAGAGTTCTGCCCAGGTTGGGATTAAACACGCTTTCTAGTGGAACTTTTTAGAAATTCTGTTGCTGCATATAGTATTACAGAGAGGTAGATCATCAAGAATTAATTGCATGTATTTGATGAAACTCTATATAGAGGAAACTTCTTTTTGGGAAGCTCCTAAAGTGTTTTGTAAGGAAAACCTCCAGTTTCTGCTCATTCCTTTCTATAAAAGGTGATCTAAAAGGATAATGCAAGGGGAGAATCTGCCTCTCCCCTCTAAGTTCTGTAGTTTACTTAATAATTAAACTTACAGACTTCAACACAGGTTACAAAACTGTGTAAAAGCTATCTTATAGATATCTTCTGCAAAGCCTAGTTTGAAGAGATACTTTTAAATGGAATCAAGAAAAATTAAGCAAAGAAATTAAGATACCAAGATAAGAAAGAGTTTTTTAAAAGAGTATCCTGTTGACTTCTAAAGAGATTTTAAACCATTCATTGTTTAAGTTGAAGGCACAAATATATCTGACAGAATCTGGGAGGGTTAGAGGGTTAGTAACTTCAGTTACTTGGATTCTCTGGTCTAGTAGAAGGTGTCCCTTCCAATCCAAACCACTCTGTGCTTGTCTTTTGGTTTTTTTTTCCACCCCAAAATGAAATATTTTTTGATGTGAGGCGTTATGAGCTATGTGCTAATCATACATTGCTCATGCTACAGTTTGTTTCTACTTGGCTAGTGCTGCCCTGCAGTATTTGCTGGGTTTTATCTCTCAAGAATCTTTCATGGGTGTAAACTACTTGCAAGCTTTAACCTTACAGTACTTTGGTTAGGGTCTGCCTCACTTTGCTCCATCCTTAAAGCAGGAAGCTTTATTTCTTAGGAGGTCTGTTGGTCCTAATATATTACTTACATAATATTAAATAATATGGTAATCTAAAGTGTAATGCTAAAATACCGTTTAACTTTAATGTTTAACATTTCCTTTAGGGCTGACGAGTATTCTTTTATTTTATTTTCAGGTGTGCAATCAAATAATCATATTAACAAGGTAGTAAGTCATCCCACACTTCCTGTAACTATTACAGCACATGAAGATAGACACATCAAATTTTTTGACAACAAAACGGGTAAGGATAAAGAGAATTTGTACATATGAGTGTGTCTAATTTGTACATATGAATATGTTTAAAGAAATCTGGATGACATAGGAAGAATCCATTTGTAGAAAACTTACTAATGATGTAGTCTCACACAAAACAGAACTTTTGGTATCGGTAAGATTAAATCTTTTCACTACCATCTCTGTGAAATACCTTCACTGTTGCAATTGAGACTTCAGAAGTCAGAAAACACTCTCAAAACAAGCAGAGATACTTGTGAGGGACAAGAAAGTGGTCTTTAAATAAGGAAAGCTCCAAATTATAGAGTATGTCTGCTTTGTTCCTTCTTTCATAATTTCCATGCTTTTAACTCTAAGCATGTGTCAGTTATGTTTTTCAACTCTCCGTAGTAAAAAAGGTCACTTAGTACCTATTAGGGCAAAAAATAACCCTAAATTCATCGTGGTATTGAAATCCTGTGTTATACTTAAGTTGTTGATAAGGCTTATAAAACAGAAAAGCATCTGGAAGGAAGAGGGTAAAGAAGGCTGTAGGAGAAAACTGCACTGTCTTGTCATGGCAAACACATTGCAATAATTGCGAGAACAAACTTAAACTTCCTATTTGTGAAATTACCTGACGCTTCCTGCATTACCTATCAAAGTTGGAAGCAAAAAAAAAATCAAGCTCACTTTAAATATGCACATGTAATACCCCAATTTGAAGTGTATTTGGTTTGGGCCCAGTAGATGGTGTTCCTGGGGTTTTTGTTTCCTATAGTAAAAAAGCTGGACATTTTTACCACTTTGCACCTGCCCAGAACATATGTATTTGAATTGTGGTCATTAAATGCATTGTGTTGATGTTGCTGAAATTCAGATTTATTACTTCAAAGAACAAGGAAAAAAATAATTGGGTCAAAGACAGAAAACAGAGGGCAGAAGCAAATGGTCTTCTTGTGGAATAAAATATCAGCGGGTCTGGAGGCGTCAGCAATAGTTAACGTAGTGAGTCACCTGAACAGGGAACAGTGTATTGACAGATAACTTTCATTAATTAGGTTATTAAACATGAAGGCTGATGAGGAAGAACTGGAGACCTTAAAAGACATAAAGAGCAGGCAAATTAAATTCCATGTGGATAAATGTGAAATAATTCATGTAAGGAAAAATAAACATTGTAATATAAAATAATAATCACTGGGCTGACTGTTCTTACTCAAAGTAAAACCTTGGAGTTATGATAAGAGGTTGGATGAAAATACTAGTTTGTTGCTTAGCAGAATAGCAAAATGCATGTTAGAAGGAGGGAAAGGAATAAAAAGCAAAAGAAAGCATTTTTAATACCTTTGTATGAATACTTAGAATGAAGTCTCCCTTATCTCAAAAGGGATGTAGCCAAATTAGTGTTTCAGAGAATGGTTAGAAAGATGATCAAAGATCTTTAGTAGCTTTTAGCTTCTTCAGGAAGAATCTTGGAAACTGAATAGGCTGAGATTCTTCAGGAAGACAGAGACATGAACAATGCTGATACACTTTGTTCATGTTGGTCATGGTCTTATAGGGATTTAGTTGCTCTTTTTTTCAACACATGAACGGAGGCTGAGTTGCTAATCCCCAACAGGTGACAGGCTCGAAACAAGAGAGAGGCAGTGGTTCTTCTGTGCAATTAAACACTCTGGAACTCCTTCCCAAAAGCATGATGATGTGCTAAAAAAGTGTTATTAAAAGTCCAGGAACAGAGGTCAATGTAAAGAAATGCATTGATAGTAGTTAAATGCAGAGTTAACTGTTCTGGTTTGTGACAGAAGCTGAGGAGTATTTTGGGCAAGTATCACCTATAGCTGCCTTATTTTTCTCTCCTAGCAATGACAGGGGTTGATGGGCCATTGATATTGGCTCAGTAAGTCTCCTTTTATGTAAAACTTCAACACTCCCCTACTGGGGCAGTAATCAGGACATTTAAGAGACAGAGGTTCTCACCCAGTCATTTTAGGTCTTCATTGTTGTTGCTGCCAGTAGAGATACCAAGTGGATAAAAAGATTGCTTATGATGGGAATACCTTTTTGAGAGTTGTGTCATTTGACCTTATGTTTATACAAGAGTCTGCAGTTGAAACTTCATAATTTCTAATGGAATAGAACCATTCAAATATTACTGGAATCTAAATAAACATGTTATCTTATATTGCATTTAAGGGGAATGAGTTGATTTTTTTTAAATAAACAGTACTTCACAGGAAATTCACTGTTTATTTTTCTTTTAGGTAAAATGATCCATTCTATGGTTGCTCACTTGGATGCTGTCACAAATCTAGCTGTAGATCCTAATGGAATCTATTTAATGTCTGGAAGTAAGGGGTTTTTTTCATACTCTATATAAATTCAGTATAAACTGTGCATTTATGATGCACTGAATTTCTGACAAATATAACCATTGTCTTTTTGTCTTTTTCCTTTCTTTCTTTCTTTCCTAAACAGGCCATGATTGTTCCATTAGGTTGTGGAATTTGGACAGCAAGACATGTGTGCAAGAAATAACAGCTCATAGGAAAAAGCTGGATGAATCAATTTACGATGTAGCATTTCATCCATCAAAAGCATATATTGCCAGTGCAGGAGCTGATGCCCTTGCCAAAGTATTCGTGTGACATAGCAGAACAAACCTGCATCATAACAGCAGGTCTGTTTGGACAAAAAAGAGGGAATGCGTCACTGCCATCAATTATAAGGTTACCAGTAAGACACTACATCTGATCTGCCTGGGTGAAGGCTCTTACGTGGGGCAGGTGGAAGTTGGTGAGAAGTCACCACATCCTGAACAATGTCAGGCTCATTCATTTAACTGTAATTACTGTATTCGGGGGGGTGGGGACAAATACAAAAAAGAAAACCAGTATTTGTAGCCTTGACTGGATATGAACTGAGCGTATGTCTGTTCTTTAGGTGTCTTTAAGCAAACGTGGAGTCTGATCTTACAAAAAGACTTTTATTTTGGACTCTGTGTGCTGCCTTAGGGTTAGGAATGTGGTGCTCTTGTGGGGGGAAGTGAGCTCCAAGAGTAGCTTTCTTTTCATCTCTTAGTAATCTTCTGTTTATCAGTTGAATGCCACAGATTCCCCTTTTAAACTTTTATTTTGCTTTAAAGAAAAGGAAATTTAACTTAAAATATTTTAGCATTAGTTGCACAAAATGTTTGGATAAAATTCTAGTTTTTATAAGTCTTTTTATATATTTAGCCTGTCACAACAGTGCTCAAGATTGTATTGATAATGTTTTTCTGCATTATAGAACCCTAAAACACAGAGATCTCACTGACCCGCTGCCGTGTAACCACAATCTTCCCTTCTTTTGCCTAATACAGCTCAGCTAAGTCCTTGCTTAAGGATGCTAATTCATCATCATCGCATAACTGTCTTCATAAATAAAGGACTGTAAAATGTGTTCAAATGAAACACAGAGGGGTTAACACCCCGAATGAACTCTTAAAAAAAATTAATCTTGGCATCCTATCACTATGTGATATTTTGTACATCTTACTGTATTTACGAGTTTATTTATCAAGGATTACCCATCTTGCTAATGGCCTATTGTTATTTATTTCACTTTTTGTTGGTCTTTATATCCTTTTATGTAGTGTGTTAAAGGGCCCTGTATATCTGTTATGGCACTCTTCGAGCAGTCTAAAATAGATGAGAAAATGGGACATTTGATAATTCTCAAGTTGCAAACCAAGAAATTCTTTTTCCTCTGGTTAAGTACCTGGAGTGGAGTTGATTCCAAAAAAACAATCTTGTTTCAGAACCTTTGGAGTGAAAACTATTTTTATTTGCATTTCAAATAGAATACAAAAGTAGTGAATTCAAGATTCATAAATCTGCTGTGTTTCAACTAGTTATTCCCTGCTTTTATTTTATTTTTCAGACGTGCTTCAGTTTATGGTGTAACTAAAAATTTTGTTTGTGTAATGCATGATTAATACAAAAAAGTATTTTTTCTAGTCTTCCACGAAACTTTTCTGATCAGTTTGCGAGTTTTGATGAGTTTTGTAAGGTTTCTGTTTTACAAACTATGAATCAGCAAATTTTTAAGATTGTACCACATAGCAAAAGTACAGCTGTTGAAAAATAATGTATATAAAATGCATATAATAAATATTAAATGGTGTACCTGTATGTTACTGTTGGCTACATTATTTTGTGTTGCACAGTTTTGAAAGAGTCATTCTACAAATTACTAAATTAGGTCTCATTTTTAGCAAAATGACCATTTGTTTATTACGCTTATAAGCTGCTTTGCTTTTGCAAGATTGTAATAGTTGTCTGGATGTTGAGCAACTGTTCAGTTTCAAGCAGTAGTACCCACATATAAGAACATGTTTCCACGGTGTTTTAAAAGATTTTTACAAGAACAAATCAAAAATTGCTCGTGTAGTCTTACAGCCCTTTTAAGATGATAATCTCAGTGGTTTTCATTATCTTTGCATATGAAGTGATTCTGAAGTGATTTAGGAGCTGGAAAGGTACTCTCTTTTTATTTCAAACTGCCACTGAATAGTTGTATTGAATTAGGAAGAAAAAAACCCTTCTAAATACCTAAAACTTGCCCATATATCTTACCTTTGTCCTTTTCTTTCCAAGTCCTCCCATAAAGTTGATGCACCAAAAACTAAGCCGAAGGTCAACATTTACCTATTCTGTGGTGTGTCACTTTGCTCAAAGTGTGTCAGCAGAAACAGAATATGACAAGATGAATATTTTCATTTAAAGTATTATGTTTAGGTGTAAGTTAACTAAAGCTAGAACATGTTCCTATAAGTGGTTTGACTGCATTGTTCCATGTAAGTTTCCAGTTTTCCGGTAAGACTGTATTTCATGCCATCTCATGTCAAGCAAATTAGAACTTAAAAAAAAAGGAGAGAGGTGCTCATGGTAGGCAGAATACTGCAGTTATATTTTGGAATTAATTTTGTTTTAGTAATAATGTTGCATTGCTTGAAATGTTACGGTAAATTATAATTGTGTAGGAATTGGAGAATTTTGTCCTTTATCATGAAGATTGGGTGAGGCCTTCCAGTAATTGCTTGTAGGACACTAAGACTTTACTTTTGAAAGTAACATTCAGCTGATTTGCACTTTTTGTTCTTTTCAGTCTAAAGCATTCAACTAATCAACAGACAAGAGAGTATTTGAATTTTATTGGAAGTAATTTCATAATTGCCTTTTCTGAAGCCAAACATTGTTTCTGGCAGCTTTTCCAGACTGCTACATTTTAATGCTAAAGTAAAATGTGATTGTTTAATAAACATTACCATGCATAACATTTACCTTTTTTTTAATTGTATTAAAATTGAAATGATAAAACCAAAAATTTGCTTATTTTCCTTAATTGAAATCTTAACGATCATCTTAGTTCACTAATGCATAGTGGATCAAATGCTGTAGTGAGGCATTGTTTATTGAATATTACCAATAATTTCTAGTACGACTTAGTTTATTTGTTGTGGGGTATAACGTGATGAGATATTTATTTTCATTTTCTCAGTAAATCCTTTCATAAGCTGAGGAGCTTTTTAGAATGGAAGAGCTGTAGTACTGCTAGTGGGGAAAATTATAGTGCTGAAAGAAATGGTTTTATTTAGTAAAAAACCTCAGCTTATGAAAGGATTTACTTCTCTTTTTTGAGACCCAAATGACTGGTGCTCAGAACCTGAATGGAAAGATACCTGAATCTGTTTAATAATAGACCTTTAGCATTTAGGGTGTGCTTGATGTTAACAGACTTGCCTTTCATTGTAGAAACTGGTTTAATCAGATCAGCGGTGACTGTAGTCCACTGTAGTGCAAATAGTAGTATGCCATCCACATAAATAGCAAATACACATGAAAAAGAGTGTAAGAAGCCCTGGTTAGAAACCTTCCCTAATTTAGTAATATGAAGGACAAATTTATTTGCCAGGACAAAATTGGTAGGTTTTCCAAGTGGAAAAACTGTGAGCTTGAAGCTACGCTATCAATGGCCATCCTTTTCACATATTGTATGGTAATTTATTTTGAAACTGGTAGTACATTCTGTCCAGGCATACTCTTATTATTATGTGCTTTAATTTACTTTAAAACTGATAGCACTCTGCTCCAGCACTTCCCATCTCACATCAGTGGAAAGCCCTTTGCTCACAGTGCTGGCTCCTTGCATTTTTGTTCTGTTTGGTTTCATAGACTCATAGAAAGGCCTGGGATGGGAGGGACACTGAAAATCATTTAGTTCCAAGCCTGTACTCCCACCATAGACAGGGGAAGCTTCCACTAAACAGGTTTTTTTTTATTGCCCCATCCAACCTGTCTTTGAACACTTCTGGGATGGGGCATCCACAGCTTCCTTGGGCAACCTGTGTGCCAGTCACTCACCACCTTCACAGTAAAGATTTTTTTTCTAGTATCCAGTTTAATCTGTTCTTTTTCAGTTTGAAGCAGTTTCCCCTTATCCTGTCACGACATGCTCATGTAAAAAGTCCCTCTCCAGCTTTCTTACAGGCTCCCTTCAGCTACTGGAAGGCCATATTTAGGTTAGCCCAAAGCCTTCTCTTTTCCAGGCTGGCCAGCCCCAGCACTCTGGGATGTGTTCCACCCCTCTGATCATCTTGTGGCTCTCCTCTGCAGTCACTCCAGCAGGTGATGTCCTTCCTGTGCTGGCACCCAGAGCTGGATGCAGCCCTGCAGGTGGGGTCTCAGCAGAGCAGAGCAGAGGGGCAGAATCCCCTCCCTTCCCTGCTGCCCACGCTGCTCTGGATGCAGCCCAGGACACGTTTGGCTCTCTGGGCTGGGAGTGCCCATGGCTGGGTCATGTCCAGCCTCTCACCCAGCAGCACCCCCAAGTCCCGCTGGGCAGGGCTGCTCTCCATCTGTTCATCCCCAGCCTGTGCTGTACAGGGGATTGCCCCAAGCCACGTGCAGCACCAGCACTTGGTCTTGGAGATTTCCCATGGTGCTGCTCCTGGAATTTGTACAGGTCCCTCTGGATGGCATGTTGTCCTTCAGGTGTGTTGACCACACCACTCAGCTTGCCACTGCAGTGTGTGTGTATTTATGTTCTGCCTTTAAAAACTTCTTTTTAAAAAAGAAATAACAAGAGCAGAAGGCTTCAGAACTGTTTTAAAATGCTATTTCTGAGATGAGCAAGAAAGAGTGTTTAAGAATGTTCCATTTTCATACTTGCTCTGTTGATACTTTGTACAACCTTGAGTCTTATGCAGATTAAATTAGTAACAGATTTTTAAAAAGAAATCGTTCAAGCTACAAAAACTTTAAAATGTCATAAAATTGTATTGGTTTGTTTTTAATTTTTAATATAGAAACAAACTTTGACTTGATAATGTAAACCCACATGATTTCTTATTAGTCCTCCCTCTTGCCTCTTCCTCCTGGAAGGCCGTGTTGTGTTCAGCTGACTCGAGAGGAT
Source organism: Hirundo rustica (assembly GCF_015227805.2). Classification (NCBI taxonomy): domain Eukaryota; kingdom Metazoa; phylum Chordata; class Aves; order Passeriformes; family Hirundinidae; genus Hirundo; species Hirundo rustica. Next base: position 27,534,333 of record NC_053455.1, read on the forward strand.
GACTTCATCGGCTCGGAGCAGTCTTGTGGCCACCTGCCCTGGCTGGAGGGAGCTGGCCACTTCTGGCCTGGAGCAGAGCAGGGCTGCAGGAGTCCCACCACAAGCTGGGAGGGGCAGGGTAGGGCAGGAGAGGTTTTGCCCTCTGTGCCTTCAGACAGTGCGGTGTTGGCAGAGAGGGAGAGCTGCTCGTGTTCTCCGCTGTTGGTCACGTATCCTTGAGGTGTTTCCTGAGGCTTGTCTCCACCTCTCCTTGGCTTGCCATAAGGCTGTTGGGAAGCTGGCATTGATCCTGGTGCTCCTGGAGCGACCGGTTGCATCTGGGCACTTCTCAGATCGTGCCTGATGGCTGCTGGGGTTTTGCTCATGCACAGCAGCTGGCCAAGGGCATGTGGATTTCCTTCATGAGAGGAGGGCTGCCCAAGCTGATGGTATTCTTGAGTGACTTTGTGGTGACTGGCCTCATTGCCTTTTTTAAGCACCATTTTTTCTGTTGTTTCAGGTATCTTTCCAGTTGTTCCTCTGTACCTTGCAATGGGTGGGTATCTGGTTTTTTCATTTGGGGCTTTTCTTTCTAAAGAAGGAGCTGCTTGATTAGAGGCATCTTGCTTCTAAGCTCTTGTGAGACAATGCAATGGGAATAGAGTTCTTGCTTCATGCAGAAGTTGTATCTTCCTTCTCTGAAATCTCAGCAGTGACTGGGAGGAAAACAATCAGACCCTGTAGCTGTGTTGGGGAAATACCCTGTGTGCAGCAGGCAGGGAGGAGGGTGCTGGGTGTGCAGACCAGGCTGCTGCAGCGCAGCTGTTGGGAAGTATCGAGCCTCTGGGAGAAGTGTGCTGGGCAGCTGGGGACAGGAGCTCAAAAGCAGGAGCTCTTGGAAGGGCCTGCAGCTGCTCTGCATGGACTGGTGCTGTGTTGGAGTCTGAATCATGGCTCTTAGGTGCCCCGTGCTTTTGGTGCACTGGCTGATAGCCAGAGGTTTCCCCTGGACTTCCTCTGCTGGAGTTTTCTGGTGTTAGAAATACTACTGCACCTTAATGGTAGCAAGTCTTTTTAAAATACTGATACATCCTCATTACTGGGGTAGATGTTTGCAAAAACAGGAGCTGTGTGTTGGCTTCCTGAATTACTGATGTGTCTCCCTTGCCTGAGATAACCCAGGTGACTGACTCTGCTAGTCTCAGTAAACACAGTTTTCTGTAAAGATTTAGTTGACAGGTGCGTACAGAAGAATTTCTTAGAGGCTGGAAATATTTTTCCCAATTTGACTGACCTAATACCTGACAGCTTCCATGGTGCACATGCATTATATTCTGTCAGAAACCTTTTTTTTTTTTTTTTTTTGGCAGATATTTGGACTTAACAGAAGCAACTGATCAGGGTCACTTTCTCCTAACTGTTCGCATTAGTCTAGTTTCTGTTTAGATTTGAGCAAATTTGACCATTGGGGAGTAAATTCCTTGTTGATGTATTTGCTACCAACATGCTGTGCCAGACAGGTCTGGGTTTTTTTCTCTAAACTGGCTCCTAGTCCTCACCAGAATTAGTTCAACAAATTTGTGTATCTCACCTAATTTAGAGAGTTTAGATGAGAGAAAGCTGTTTTCCCATCTACCTTTTCTGGACAAGTAATATATTCTTAAAATACCCAAGGATGTCAGGAGAATTTCAGAAACTACAAAATTGTGAACTTGCTTTTTATTTGAAAAAATTACTATTTTAATTACATAGTTTGTTTGATTTGGAACGTACCAAAAATTTGGAAGTAATGCTAAGTTAGTAATTTTTGTGATTTTCCCATCTAATTTAAAGTATTTTCCCAAATCTTGCCAGTCCTTTTCGCAATCTTTTGACTTCTTGTTGTCTCTAGCTTGTATTCTTTGGCAGATAATTGTTTATCATACTTGTAATCCGATCACATCCACCAGGGCAGAAAAACAGTTTTGTATCCCTTTGCTTACATTCTGCCATACTCCAATTGCCGTTGAGTAGTAAAGGCCGTATCTGACCTCAGCAGAGGCTGGAAAAGTTTAGTTAACATTTGCTAGCAAAAACAGCAGTGCAGGATTCCCATGCTGCTGTCTTAGGAGCTGGTCCAGTGTGAAGTTCAGCTGTAGGTTCAGTTCCAGCCCGGGGCTGAGGGTCTGTCCAAGCTGACAGTGCCGGGCTCGCAGGAGAGCGCCCGCAGCGTGAGCCTCGGCTGCTTGGCAGCGATGCTGCCTGCTCCTTCTGGCTGTGGCAAACCCTGACCCTTCCCTCCATCGCCCTGGGATGGCCAAAGATGCCTGACCTGCTGCTGTTTACAGACAACTGCTCTGGGTGTGGAATGCAGAGACAAACAGAACACAGTATTTGTTTGTGTATAGGTGCAGCTGAATGTGAACGAATTGGAGAGCAATGAAACAATGAATACCCTTCATTTCATGAAAGCAGCTTATGATCAAGGACACTTCACTAACCAGACTTGATTGTTTGAAAGGAAAGGAAATTTTGATCCTAATGAGATTAATTTTAAAGTGGTCATTTGCTTCAAAGCAGAGATTAAAACCTGGGATTTAATCATAGACAGCAAGTTTTCAGAACCTATTCTTTCCTCAGCTGAAGCTAGAAGCAAAATTTTTGAGGCAAATGAGGGCAAAAGAATGTGTGCTCCAGTTAGTAGATATGTATTACTGAAATGTAGCTCATACTTCAGTTATAAACTGTTCACTGGAAGTTTCCATGTGTTTGGTGTCTCTATTTGGGTGACAGGTGATCACAAGATACGCAGCCACGTTCTGCTTCCACTTCCCAAAAATACCACTTATGTTTACTGTCCCAGGACCAAACCCAAACCATTGATTTTATTAGGCTGGAGATTTAAGTCCCCAGTTTCCAGGCAGTTTGTTCAGGAAGAAAGTTGATAATCTTTGACACTGTGCTCAGGCCTTCGTGGCACTTGCATGGCACAGAGAAATTTTCTGTCATTTTTGTGGCTTTGATGCTTTCTGGAGCTGACTTACCCTTCAGGCTAATGAAAGGAAGGAAAGTGCTGACAGAATTGGTGGAGCTAGGCAGGGATATTGACAGTTGCCCCATAAGGGAAAAGGCTTAAAAATAAGGCATAAGCAGTTGTCTCAATTTTTCTTCTTCAGAACAGGGAAGGTAGGAAAGGTAAAAATACTGTATTTTATGGGGCTATGTCTCATAGATGGGAAGGCTTATGTGACAACACTAATATGAAATGCAAATGGAAGCAATTAAAATATTTATAGATGAATCTACTGTTCTGATGAGACTATACTAATGTGCCAAAAAATCCAACCCTGTTCTTCTTTCTCTCTTCCCACTTCAAAATTGCTTTGTAAGTTGTAGAGAATTACATTTGTTGACTTCCGATGCAAATGATTTTGGCTTGTTTCTGCATAGCTCTTTACTGGCATTGATTTTAAAAGGCATAGTACTTTTAAAGTGAGTATTTTCTCTTAAGAATGTTAGGATGGTCTTTCTTTTGGGTCTTTCTCATTCCCTGCCAATTCAATATTAATAATTTCACAATGATAGTAAAGGTTGGTCAACTTCTGAGACCCATTTTGCATTCTACTTAAGGATATAATGTAGAAGGCTTTTGCTACCGGGTTGTAGGCCTGGCTGTATGAAGATTTCTCTACAGTTTACTGACCTTCAGTCCTAGACTGTATCCCTGCTTTTCATATGTATTGTATTTGTCAGAGCTAGAAATAACCATGCTGTCAAGAGATGTGCATACAAGGTGATTCACGCTAAAGAGAGGGCCTGAATGCCTAAGATTTGGGCAAGGTGCAAAATTGGAGGGGCAGAAAATTTGTAAGCAGATCAGAGACATTCACTTGAGTTGACTTCTAAGACTGAGAAAGACATACTCCAATGACAAAGGAAGTCATGCTCCTTTCTGTTATAAAATAACCTGTGAGTGGAGAATTTACCCAGGAGAGATCTTGTGGCAGGGAATGCTTCCATTGCTCTGGCACGTGTCCTAATCAAAGCATGGCTGTTGCTTGTAGCTCTTCTTGGAAGTTATCATGGTACAAAAAGAGCTTTCAATTTATTTAGGACTGCAAATTAACAAAACTTTGTAAATTTGGATTGCTCTAATTTAATTGGGAAGGATGAGTTTTGAACTGCGTTAATTACTATTTCATGTAAAATTCAAAACAGCTGAACAGGAGTTACAGTTAAGTACCTAAACCCCTAACCCCTCAGCATTTTCTACTCTTTTCTAAATGAAAGAATCCTATTTTTTTTTTTTTTTTTTTTTTATGTGATATGTCATCAGGACTGGGATTGCAAATCTGAGGCCCCCTGAGTCTGAGTACTGTTCAGGGAAATACAGCATAGAAAATCACAAAGTGGTTTCAGTTGAATGGGACCTGTTAAAGGTCATTGAGTCCAGTTCCTTTACAATGGTTTTCATTAGTCTCACAAGAGAACAGAATTATCCCCCGCAGATCAAATTCTTGACTGACAGCCCTAAATCTGCAGCAGTTTTTCCCACTGGAGTTTGCATAACTGATGGTGGGTGCAGCTCTCTTCACGCTCTTTGTACTGCTTAGTCTGTCAGCATAAAATCCTTGACTGTGGCTTTACTTACCTTGTTTAAAAAACCAGAGTTTCAACCCTTGTCTGCTACCCTCTACCAACCATGCTGTTCCTCCTCCAAATGTGCCACCTTCTTACAGCACAGTCCCCATCCTTTCCACCCTGCCTCGGCATCTCTTTTATCCCTATCCCACCAATGTTTTCCTCAGATGGAAACTGCTCACAAATGCTTGCTGGCACATAAATACTGTGTCTTCAGAAAGTATTTTCTATACTCCCTGAGTGTAATGGGAGCATGTGAAGGGTGCAAGTAACATGGCATCACCATTCTTGTAAAATGGAATTATGTGGCCACTTAGCTCTACAGCTTTCAGTGTCCCAGGGATGAAAGCCTGTTTTTTGTCAGATGAATGAATGGCATGATTTAATCATAGACAGCCTATTTCTTTGCAATAGCAAAAGCTAAGTAGGAAGGAAAACATGGTTCTATCAGCCAACACACAATTTGTGTTCAGATTATTTATCTAGCATATTACCTAATATGAACAATGACTAAAACTTTGATATTGACTCATTCAAATTAAAATATTTGTAAAAATAATGCCCTCATTATTTGAGAATTATCTGGAATTTAAGATAATATAGTTAGGAAGCATCACATACAACTTACTCAAGCTATACTATATGAGGGTCATCATAAAAAGACTTCTGTGTTACTAGATATTAAAACAGATAGCAGCAGTCCCAGTTTTCTTGCAATATGTATTTCTATAAAAAGATTATAAACTAAATTAATTAAATTTTTGCACAAAGTTGATACAGCATATGAAATTATACAGCAAAAGCATAATACTCTTATCTATAAATACATAACAAAATTAAGAATAACAATTACTAGAAAAATACAGAGCATCTTTGCCATTTATGTTTAGAGTAATATATAGCCAGTTATAAGTTATTAAAAAGTGCACAGCAAAAGCCCAATGAATACAATCCCTTCTGTGCCACTCCATAACTACTAGAAATTTTACAATCAATAGTGGGGGAGAGGAAAATAGGGAAACCCCAGATTGATAGGGAAGGTGCTGTTTTGTTTTCTACTATATATTTTATTTGCAAACCACCTTTATTTTCTAAAGAATATTTGGAGTATGTTATTCACACCAGGACTCTGAAATAACTTGGTGAATATCACATCATTTTAACCACATATGTGTGCATATAAATGTATCAGCATTACTAGGTATATAATCAAATGAAAGCCTTTTTCAAGAAGACTATTCTTTCATCTGTAGAAAACGTCACAGATCTGTAAAAATGGTTTTACTACCATTATGAAGTTGTTATTCTGTGAACTACTAAATCCCACTTAATGTGTCTGCCTACGCTCTTCTTTTCTGACCATGTAATCTGATATAAATCCATTAGGTTTAAGATACCTCTGGACTTGAATTTGAATGCTTTCAGTTCCTACTGTGTGGTCTAATATAATCTCTTGGGCAAGATTCCTGTCTCTGTCTGGCCAATAGCAACTTTGTCAAATCAAGACAGTACAAGGCAGCAGACAGGAAACACCCAGTTGTCAGTTATATTTGGAATATCACTGTTGACTTCAGTGATGCAGAAAGCAGTAGTAGTAGCTAATACGTTAGGATCCAGATCCTCAAAGAACTACCGTGCCTTAAATACCTTTAAAATTCTGTGCCAAAAGAACCAACCAAATAGATCCACAGAAATCTGTGGGTAGAAGTTAAATGACTTCCGATGGAATAATCAAAAACCCCCAACTAGTACAAATAGACTCTTTCAGTTACAATCTGTCATATCTTTTCTTAAGCTGCCTGGCAATAATGGATGTTGCACAACAGGAGCACTGAAAGTACTGCATGTTATCAGTAGAACTCTTTGAAAAGATACAGAATTGTAAGCTACACAAAGCTTATAGAAGGTAGTACCTTGTATTTAGAGTTATTTTTCTCTTGTAAGAAGGTATCTAGCAAGTGGCAGAAAAAAGTCAGAGGTGTATTATTTCCTCTGAGTATCTGCTATTCTTAAGTGCATGATATGCAAAGCTTTAAACTTCAGGATGCTGTATGCTTGTTGGAAATATTAACTCTTGGCCAAATTCTGCACTTCAGTATCAAGTACAACTTCTAACAAGCTCACAAGAATCTTTGATTACAGAAACAAAAAGTAGACCTTCTTCTTCCTCTGTATTTTGATGACATATACAAGAATAAAACATCTGTACTTTAGAGGGATCATTTCAATTTCATGATTTTTAGTTTCAAATAGTAATAGTGAACAGCAGCTTTTTTATTGTTTAGAGTCCAAAAAATCTTTACAGATGCCTCTAATAATATCAGGAACCATCTGCTCCAAGCCTGTGAACTCCCTGGTAAAGAAAGTATGTGATTCTCTTGGTTCAGAAGCCATGTCTTTCAGATCATCCAGAGGTGCCCAGGCAACACCAACAGAGAAGACTGTTATTCCTACAAAAAGGAAATAAAAAAGATACCATTTTGCCTGTAGATAACAAGAAAACCAGCCATTTCTGCATTAATGAATCTATGTGGATTTGAAAAGCGTGTTTCAACACCTGCAGTCTGTCAAAGATAATTACATTTTGCCACTAAATACCAGGAATTATATTTGTCTCAGGAAAAATCCTGAAGGAAATATCATAAGAGCTAATGGCTGAGTTGTTCTTGTAGTGACACATAGGATTGTAGCAGTTACAATGTCATTCTTGAAACACAAGTAAAATTATTTTGAAAGTAGGTTTGGTTCCTTTGTGTATACTTTATATTCCTGTACTTCAAGCAACATCAGCCCAAAAGAGCTTTTTGGCCACAACATCTTATTCCCTTCCTAGATGATGATGGAGCTACTTGGCTTATCATTCTTACTCTGCTGCTTAGGGAAATGAGACTGGGTAGATGTTGATCCCTAAGCTGCTGCAAGTGAGCCTGGTCATACCTGACTCTGTAATACTGGTAGCTTGGGGTTTTTTCACCCTAATGGAAAACAGTTCCTAGGGGCTTACATTTTTCTGAATTCAAAGCAAGTATGATACTTTGCAAACTTTAAAACCTTAACATTTGCAGTGCAGCAGAAATAGGATTGATCAACTTTCGCCGCTTTTCAAAATACGTAACTTACCTGCTTTTTGTGCAGCTGCAGCAGGTCCTCTAACATCATCATAAGACTGACCATCAGTCAGAACAATGAGGAAATTCTTGTTCGGTCCATCTTTCACTGGCCCAAACACATTCCTGGTTATGAAAGAAATGGCATCTCCAGTAGCAGTGCCCCCGCTCATGTAGCTGATGTTGCGGATGGCCGAGAGAACCTTTTCCTTAGTGACGTAGTCGGTGAAGCCGAACTCGGGTCTCTGGTTGTAGGTGAACTGCACGGCTGCCACCTTGGAGCCGATGTCAGAGATCTCAAAAGCTTTTGCCACGTTGCTCACGAACTCAAGCACGAGGCGGAAGTTGCTCTCTCCAATGCTGCTGGAACCGTCGATCAGGAAGCCAATGTTGACAGAGTTGTAGCAAGTCTTGCTACACAACATCTGCTCGTGTGAGCACAGCTTTTGGATGAGAGGTTTTACGTATTTGGTAGTACCAAACCAGGTGGGCATTTGGTAAGAGAAGAAGCCGTTGTTCCGACAGACCGCCTGTTTGAAAACATGAACGGAATGGGTGAATGCCAACAGAGCAGGTGAATGGGTAATACTCAGACACCTATGAATTTTCTTTCAAAAGCAGGTTAGAAATGAAGCCTCGTGGTGGGAGCTTAGGATGGGGGTTTGTGCGCTTGTCTTTAAAGAAATTGAAACATCTGCACTCAAAGTCAGTGGAAGTTGTAGTACAGCTTATTTTATCTAGTAATAAACCCTGCCCCCCAGGCTCAGAAAGCTTTCAAATTATTTCGCTTTATTCACAAGAAGTGCAACAACTGAAAATTGTAATTTTGTTTTGTTTATGTGAACTCAATCATGACACTAAATAGCCAAAGGATTGAAATTTCTGTATTTTTGCTTATACACTGAAAAGTAGCCTCTGTGTTTTCCCTTTGAACTTGGTAGGACCTTTGGATTTTTAATCTATAGCGTGATACAAATACAGAGAGAGTTGGGTAGAAATATAGCTCCAGGTCATTCAGAATAAAATTTCTTTTCCCCTAGCTTGCATCAGATGCATGTAAAGTACAAGGCAACTGAGAAAGGGGTTAAATGCAAAATCAGCTCTCCGACTAATCTGGCTAAGATCAAAATGGAGAAGGGAAGGACAGGCCTCAGCCACCTTTCTGTGCCTCCACAGGGACAGACAGCAATAGTACAAGGGAAAGAGATCTCCTAAAAGAGGAGAGATCTAGATTAGATATTAGGAGGAAATTCTTCACTGTGAGGATGGTGAGGCACTGACACAGTTTACTCTGTGTCATGGATACCTCATCCCCAAAAGTGTTCAAGGCCAAGCCTGAGCTACCTGGTCTATTGGTTGGCATCGCTGTCCATGGCAAAGGGGGTGGGAACTAGATGACCTTTAAGGTCCTTTCTAACCCAAACCACTCTACGGTGCTTCTGTAAGTGTGCGAGGGTTGGACCTGCCTGCAATACCTCTGGGATCAGCAGCTAGAGATCTTATCCCCAGAAGAAGCAGAGCTTCATTCTGTTCATGCCATTTCTGCTGAAATTAGACGTCTACAACCTCCCTGTGTAAAATGACCAGTTTTTTCACTGCAGAGTAAGTAAAGACCTACTGATCAGAAAGCTCATGTGAGAGTAGGTGATCGCTGTTTGAATTCCTGCCCTAACTCAAAAGGAACAAGACCCACCACTCTGCATACAAGATCAAAGTTGTGTACCCAGACTTGCTAGGATATGTTTTTCCATATTTTCTGTCCTCTTAGTAGTTAAAGCAAGTAAATAATTATCCACAGAGCAGATAAGAAATACGCACCTCCCTGTCTGCCCTTTCAGGAGAGAGAATGTATCATATCAGCATTTCAATGCTTTGGCACATTCAACCGTACCTGAGATAGGGGAATTTCCTGCACCGAGAGTCTTCATGCAATTACAAATTCCAGGAGCTACAACTTGGCCAAGCTTCTGAACTGGGAGGATAATGATACCTTTTTGTGGCCCCTTCAGCAGGGAAAAATCTGCAGTGCTACTTTAACCTTCCTTCTGCTAGTCTTTTAAATCACTTATGAGCAGGGATAATTTAATCAGCTGGTTTGAAAGAATATTTTTATGTCTATACATCCATATAAGTTATTATATACACATATATTAGTTCATTAGAATTTTACTGTAAAGTAAATTCTCCAGAATGATATTCATGACTGAAAACCAAATAATGACATTCTTTCTTACTTTATCAACAAACCCGATGTCTTGTACCATTCCCAGCTCCTCTGTTGTGGGTTTTGCTACAGACACAATGAACACATTGACTCCAAATTCTCTGGCCACTATGCCGGCTTCTTCCAGATCATCTGAGGGCCAGCCATCCAGAAACACTACAATGATCTTGGGAATTCCCTTCCGTGCTCCATTTTCCAAAGAGAAGAATTTCTGAGCTGTGTACTTCAAAGCTTTCCCTTGTTTTGAACAGAAAAAGGATATGAAGAAATGATGGTACATTCTGGGATCAGCTTTCCATCTGAAATTGTGCAGGATTTATCTTATAGCTACAAGACTAAGCCAGTGTAGCACTGAATTGGTGCCCCAGGAAATTTGATAAGGAAGTTTGGGCAACCTCAAAGTTAAAAATGTATCACCCCAAATCAACACTCCTCCCCTCCAAAAAAACCCCACAGATAAAGCTGAGGTAGAACTCCCTGAGATGTTTTTTTTGCTCACGGGTCTGGTTTTCTGCTAGGAAGTAGGTATATTAGTACCTGCCAAATGGATTGGAAAGAAGAAAGTTCAGGAGCTACCTAAATTTAGCTTGTGAAATGCAATGTCATTAGATGCTTAGTTTCAATGTCTGACTGGTTTTGTCTGTGATAATTAATTTTCTTCAGATTAGCTGGTAGGGACTGAGTTTTGTATTTGCATGGAAAACTCTGTAGATAATAGGGGGACGCTTTTGTTATTGCTGAGCAGCTCTTGCACAGTGCCAAGGCCTTTTCTGCTCCTTGTGCCACCCTGTCAGCAAGAAGGCTGCTGACCCCAATGGACCACAGGGATATTCCACACCAGACAGTGTCATGGGCAGCATATAAAGCTGTGGGAAGAAGAATGAGGGTGAGGGGACATTTGGAGAGTTGGCATGAACGTGGGCTGGAGCCCTGCTTTCCTTGGGATGGCTGAACACCTACTTACCCATGGGAGATCGTGAATGAATTCCTTGTTTTGCTGTGCTTGTGTGAGTGGCTTTCGGTTTCCCTAATAAACTGTCCTTCTTTCAATCTACAAATTTTCTCATTTTCCTCTTCCCAATCCTCCCCCATCCCACTGGGGGAAAGTGTGCCAGCAGCTGCATGGGGCTGGATTGCTGGCTGGGGCTAAACCATGATGTCTTCTTCCAACCACTTACCACTCCTAGATTAACTCTTTAATTAGCCACCTAACAAGAAAGAAACTCTAATCCTTTTATGAATTTGTCTCAAGATATCATTCTGTTACTAGTGGAAAGTCAATAACTGTTGAAATGCAGGAAGCATTTATACAAGCATAAACACTTGTACTGTAATAAAATGTGTAATAAGCACACCTAACTTCCAGAAATTAAATGTGAGATGTGGCAATTTTCTAGTGGAAAAATCACTGAAGTTGATTAAGGCAAGTGTGGCATCATAGCTCACTTTCTGACCTGTGTGAATTGTAAGAACTTCGGCATTTACACATACACATATATACACACATATACCTATATATAAAAAAATACATAAAGAAATAATTTCTGGTTTAGGAGGAATATGAACTCACCTGTATTGGAATTACCTCCTCTGAACCCTAATTCCTTTATGGCAAACAAAACTTCTTTTGCAGCAGTAAAGTTTTTCAGATAGAATTCAATTTTTGGATGTTCACTGGAAAAATAAAACAGAGTAATAAAGTTCACTATTCATACTGGCATTAGCAAGCTAGAACACACTTGGAATAATTTTGCTCTTGATAATATATATTCTTCTCTGGATTTTAATACTAAAAATGTAAGTATGCTCCTTGTTTAATAAGTCTTGCAATCTTTAGCAGGAGGAATTATCTACCTGAATGGGTAAATTAAGGACAGCCTGATTATCAGAGAGCTGAAAACAATAGGCTGAAAATACATAAAGGAAAAAATGAACATGCCAGTTAAACTAAATGCATCTGTGTAATTAAAAATAATAATAATATTCTTGGCATAAATGATATGCCAAAAAAAAGATAATTGGCAGGTTTTCTACTATTTATATGACAAATACCTTCCTTATAAAAAAATCCTGCAAAATGCAGTTTGAATTTTTTTATTTGAGAAGTTCAAGGTATGCTAGCTACTGACTAAGAAATTAAAGACTTTAAGTATTCTGTGCCCAGATTTCATTTTTAATTTACAGTAGAAAGCAAAAACAGGTGACCAATTACAATTTGAAAAACATCAGCTGTAATATTTTTCAGTTGGTAAGAACAGGTTTTTGTTTTGTACATATACATAGCCATTAGGGATTATTCTCTCTCCACAATTTCTAGAAACTGGCATCTCTCCTTTGCAGGGTGTTTCCTGCTGTTCTGCTAAGATGCAATGCAAAGCTGCAGCAGAGTGGCTTTGAAAAGTCCAGCTGCTCCCTAGTCAAATATCAAATATCAGAGACAGATGTTCAGATTTGTCATTTCCTCTCACAAGTACACCGCAACATAGCACAGAGCAAACAGTGTTACAGCTCAAGAGTTTCTTTCCCTTGCTATTCATCAGCCATTACTGAGTGATATTGTTCTGGAAAATGAGAAGTGATAGGTTATTTGATTTCTCGTACCAATTAATCCATTATATTTTGTGTAGATCTGTTCTTACCTGGCCTGTACAACTCCAACATGGGGCCCTTCTGTTCCAATTCCCAACATTACAGTTACTTTTCCAACAAAGTTTTTCTGCAAGTTAAACCTACGTTGGCCAATATTGTAGCTTCCATCAATGAGAAATGCAATATCAGCTTTACAGTCTGTGAACATCCAAAATAATTAGACTTATTAACACCAAATACATGTTAGGATTCTGCTTTGCAAAAGTTAAATCTGTGTGTTCTTCTGTTACCTTTGTTCCCAGTCTTTTTGTCAAGAGTCTTCTTAGGTCTTTTACCTTTGGTGAAAAAAACAGCATGGATCATTTAAGAACAAGAAGATGAATGGATTGAAGTAAACAAAAAAAGCTCTGACTTCAAGAATTACAGTGCAATCTATCTGCAGTAGCAACTGTCAATCAGTTTAATTAAACTTGTGCTACTACTGCTTTGCTCCTTGGAGAATATTCTTCATATGAAACAGCTTAACCTTCCTTTCTACATCTGTCTGACTGATGACTGAGTTGTGCAAAGCTGGGTAGAATTCTGTACCTCACCTTCCCAAGTGCTGCTGTTTCTCAGTTAGCAACCCTGCTGTACAATGGAGTTTTAATGGCTTGGAAGCAAACCCTGACTTAAACTGTAAACCAGGTGGTCTATTCACAAACAACATGCAAGTCCAGTATTAAACATCACCAGCCTTCATAAAAAGGGTTTAATGCAGCATTTTCTGTGGTGAAATTCACATAACAACTAAATTTCTGCCATGCATGTCCTGACAGCTGTTCAGTAGTTCTGTAAGAAAGAATGCATTAACTGTCTTCTCCATCACTTAAAAAGAATGAACATTGCATGAGCTCATGAACTCTTACCTTCCTTTGTTTTATCTGCATTACTTTTCAAAAAAATTCCATTTTTTTTTTAATTTGCAGGAACATTAGTGAGATCAGACTCAATCTCCAAGACTACACGATTCCTCTTTTTTTTTATGGTGAAAGATTCTCTGCAAACCCAGATACTGCATCTGTTCTCTTCTTTAAAAATAAATGAAGCATATGAAACACGTTCCTTTAGCCAGGGACTCGCACGCTGCAGTGCACCCTGTCTCAAGGGGCTTCCCTTGCTGCGGAGGGCACGTACCTGTAGCAGGACGTGCTGTTGACACCGATCGTCCAACTGCTTCGAGAACTGTGCTCTTGGTACCTGCTAAAATAAGAGTACTTTTACTGGATTTTAGTGTATTTAGATGAAGGTGCTTGAAGGATTACTGTAGCTGCAATAACCTTTCTTTGTCACCTGCCATTAGCTACTCTGGGAGTAGGATATGAGCCCAGATGAACACTTGGTGTGATCCAGTATTGCAGTCCTTATTTTACAGGTAATTAATTTCTGCATTTGAAACGACAGCAGCTGATGAGTAATTACAGCAAATATATCTGATGAGAGGTTTTGAGCTGTAGTAGCCATTACTTCTGGCTGATAAAGTGAGGATTTGATCTGGAGAATTGGATTTCACCTTCACCCTCACCAAAAACACCAGTAATTCCAAGTTCTTAGCTAGCAACTTGCAATGGGCACTACACAAGGAGTACCAGTATCTTAGATATAGTAGGCTAAATTTTAGCTGTGTAAACAGTAAAAACACATTGCAGAGATCAGTTTCACAAACTTTCTATACCAGCAAACACACATGCTTCAATAATTATGAAACCACAACAACATATACAGCCGATATGCTTCTGCATATGATTTTACGAGGGCGGTTTAGCCTCACCTGAGTGGCAAGGCCTGACAACTGGCTTACAATTAGGCAGCTAATAATTAACAACTGCCACAACAATGAGGGCAAAAACTTCTGGAAAAAACCACTACACTGCACTGTAGCTTAATGACCACATCACGTGCAAGTTGACATTATTACTATATTTGGAGGGTCAGTGTTCTCTTTGCACGGAACATTGCACAAGGTATTCGAAGGGCCTGACAAAGGAGAGAAGGAAAAAAACTAAATGGCTGGAAGTGGCAGGAGGACCAGACTTTGGTCCTAAGCACTGACTTTGATCTACTTAAACTGTCATGGAACTGTCAACTGCCTGTTACCATGTCATTATATTCTAAATAACTGATCCATTTTTTATGTATCAGCTTCTGTTACAGACTAGCTACTCTAGCTGGAATAGTTTTCCTTTAGGTAATTGAGGAAAAATTAAGTTAAAATAATGAATTAGAAGTGAAAACTTCTGTTGCTACACATCAGATAACAATCACCTTCTTTATGCATACAGAATCACAGTGGAAGTGTCCTACAGCTCTGCCAGAGCTTCAAATGTAGTTTGCCTAACAAAAAGTGTAATCCACCTACCAGTCACTGAGAAAGATGAAGCCCATCTAGAGAGCACCTGAGACTGGATCCCATTGGCATTTACAGCAGGGTAGTTTTCCTGTCCTGGGAGAGTCCGTACCCTTACTGCTCCTCCTGCGTTGGTAATCACCCCACTAAGGTTCAAAAAGGGTTGGTATAAATCAGATATTTTAGTCACAAGAAAATGCAATACAGGTAATACCATCATTAGAGTTTTTGTCACCAACCTTCCCAAAAGGTACAATAGAGGCAGGCAGTTGTGTTCAGGCTAGAACAATCTCTAAGTTGCTGAAAAGACTTTAGGAGAAATTACTCTACAGAGCATTACGCAGATTTATTAAAAAAAAAAAAAAAAAAAAAAAAAAAAAAAAAAAAAAAAAAAGGCAGGAAAGCCTAAAATTCTGTCATTTAGAGTAATGCAGAACAGTGATGTTTCAGGCCATATCAGTTCCTAAGTGACAATAAGAAGCATCAGAACAGTCAGATTTCTTTTTATGTGCTACTGAAAGAAAAGTTATTTTTAGAGGTCAAAAGTCAAAGTTGAACTTCTCTAAGAGGGAGCAAAACTTGATGCCTTGTAGTACATGGGCAGGTACAGTTCTATGGGAGATTAGCAATTATTTCAAAACTATTTAAACACAGCAATATGTGCCTTTGTGATTCTTTTTGGCTTCCTGCTTGAAAAGACAACCTGGCTTAATCTGATTTAACATATTGTGAAAGTTGAATAATCAAGATCAGAGTTTAGAAAACTTTACATGTATTTCGGATAATATGAGATCTGGCTATCTGGGCAAAAGCAAATTCCACATAAAATTCTATGTGGATTGCTGTTAAAAGACATTAATTCTTCATGGATGTGGCTCACATTTCTAAATTGAACTGTGATTATATATATATAATTCTTGTGGCTTATGCCACTGTAATCTGCTTTGCTTTTCACTGCTGTGCTTTGCTCCTATGTGACTGACTTGCATGCCATGGCTGTTTTGATTAAACTGGAACTCAGCAGATTTTCCAGGAACAGCTTTCACTTCCCTGCTCATTATGTTATATGCCAGTGCTGCATAACAGGGACTTCATGTGAAAGCTGTTGGTCCATTCTCTTGCTTAGCTTGTTAATAATGACCCACAATTTATACCCAAATGGTATTTTTCACTCAAAAATGGAAACAAATTAAACAGAAAAGGAGACACACAAGGCAGTAATCCAGTACCTCACTGCACACCAGCTAATGAATGAAAGTATACCAGCCAAGTATAGCAGAAATGTCTTATAAAATACAGGAAGTTCATCTAAAACATACTTTAAAATCTGAACTGAGATAAATCACCAGATTAAATGGAAGCTTTTTAAGATCCCCATGCACTTCCTCAATTCAATTAATTATTTATTAAATAAATTTATTAATTATTTAATTAATATTAATCCAATTAATTAATTATTATTCCCCAGTGTGCAAGAACTGTTCATTTGCACTACTGGAGAAAGAGATACAGGGTGTTGCTGAATTTTGAATTAATTTTTCAAGGAGTCTACACATCAAAAGTGATGCCTAGACCACAGAGTCCTGTGGCCATGGGAGGTGAGCCTTACAGATGTAACTGCAGTCAGTTTGTCCTCAGGGACTTTAGACAAGACAGCTGAATTGTCTGAATTCCCATCTTTCCTTCTTACTATCACCATCTGCAAACTCCTTCCAAATAGTCAGCCTTTCTACATCACCTCAAGAATTATCCTCCCCATCTCCAGACTGGTCTCCTGCTGCTGCCTGACTGTCATCAATCACTGATATGGAGCAGCTCAGGATTTCATGCCAGCATCCTCTGGACCCCTAAGCTGTTCCTTTCTTTCTGTTTTCTCTGCATCCCTACTGGTTTTGGCAGGAAAGAAGCTCAGCAGAAGAAGCAGGCTTGATACCAAAATTTTCCAGGGATCTGCAGCTGCTCAGAAATCCCTTTGGCCAGACAACATTTTTGTCAATATTCTTCTGGCAAACACTGGGGCAATTCAGGTGCCATTTGTGTTTATGGGCACTTTTTGGCCAGCTTAGTAGTACCATGATATGCTATTGTTAGACTTGAGTTCTGGGACCCCAATGCTTAATGAGGACTGGTTTCACCCTTTGATAAGTTAGCAAGGTTATGAAAAAATTTACATGTCTATTTAACATCTAAATATTACCACACTGGGCTAGGTCTCCACGTAGTGGAACTGGCACTAGAACAGAACTGCACAAGCTGAAAACTTAGTCCTTCATTTGACCTTCTGATTATTAATCCAATTAATCACTCAGTGGTAGATTTAACTCAGTTCTTCATGCCTACATAGTGTCAGCTTGGTAGGAGGTTCTCCATTCTTCCCTCAACAAATAAATCTTTTATCCCTCTGCCCAGAAAAAGAATAATATTAAATCAATATTTTGTTTCCTGAGAGTAATTACACATAAAATGAGAGAAAAAGCCAAATATAACAAGCTAAACAGGCAGAAAGCTTATTCATTTGCAGTACACAGAATTATTAGTAGCTGAATTCTGCTGAATTATTTTCATGTATTACAAAGCATTTTCTTGCATTATTAAATGCATAGCAATGGAACAATGCAGTTATTAATGCAAGAAAATGCTATGTAATACATGAAAGGACTCAGAGGACTAATCACTATTTGATTATATAAAATTAAGGAATCCAGCCCCAATATGGACCCAGCACGCCAACTGAAGCGTACGTGGAAGGGGGAAGAGACCCATGCTCACACAACTATTTTCAGTTTAAAAAACGAAATGAGCCGTGGTCCCCCAACTGGTGTTCCTTGAGATGCTGGGTGGTTGTCTGACACATGGGAGATGACACAGGGCCAGGACACAGTGATGCTAAAGGTTCAGAGATATCTGCACTCACCAGGCAGTGAAATGGAGGGTACACCTGCTTTGAAATGAGTGCTTAGAAGAAACTTACAAAATTTTCCAAGCACAAATCTACTTACGTCACAATAATGGCAAACTCCAATCACCTATCGGGAATATCTTCTTGAAGTTTCTTTCATGCCAATATGGATTTTAAATATTGCAACACAGGGCAAGAAGGAGCAAATATTTTCTATGTTTTTGTTGGATTTTGCAGCCTGCACTGAAATGAGCTGAGAACTAAACAATTACTGCCTCTCCTCCATGCATCAATCCTTTTTCGCTAGGACTAGTTTTGGCTGTTAACAGGTGCAGCAAAGCCACCAAAATGTTCTCACGTAGCAAATTCTGTTCTGAGTATCAAAGGCCAGCAGAACTAATAGCCCCCAAGTTAAAGGCAGTCTTCAGAAAGAGCAGTTCTCCTAAACAGATAATTTTTCACCTTTAGTCTTCTTTTTCAAAACACCTTACTACAGTCTACCGTACTCAAAGACTCAAGATTAATTTAAATCCAGTCTAGAAGACAGATTACAAAGGTGAGTATATTTTAATCCCTTCATTGCTATTAGAGCCCTCATTATTCTCACAATGTCTGTGAAGAGAGACTGTTAGATGCAGGTTTTATAAAAACAGTTGCATATTTCACAAGTAGTACAATTTACATTGGCTCTTACTATAGAAAAGTATGGATTTTTCTATAGTCTCATGCATCTGGGCTGGAGATCAGTACACACAGTTTATAAGGTACAGGCTTCAGTGCAGACCGAAGTGAAATATAATAAAATAGAGATTGTGCTTTATTGTCTAGGTGAAGACTATGCAAATTATGGAAAGAAATATGCATCTTCCATTTCTTGTACCTCTTCCTTTTGTAGAAGTATTTCCCAGCTGTGCCAGAACTGAGCCCCAGCAGCTTTTGTGGTGGGACTTTGTTAACAGTCAGTCACAGACAGCCCTGGCATGGGGTGCTCAACAACACTGCCTACTTGAACTGGTCAGGAACTTGTGTGTCTTTTCAAAATGTTCAGTTCTTTAATCTCTTTAGAAAAAGGCCTTGACAGCAAGAGCTTTTTTCTCTTTAAAGACATCTTTGATAAGAAATGGAATGTTAAAATATATGGCTACATCACTAAATACAAACATTGCCTTAAAAAAAAAATTTAAAATCTCAGTTTTCATCAGTTCAAAAAATAATAATAATAAAAAAAATTAAAGAAGCAAATCCAAAGTCACTACCTGCATTTGATCTAGACAATCTTTCACAAACCTTTTTTATATACCTTAACTAGGAAGAGTGAAGAACCAAAGTGTAATTTTTTTAAACACCCATGAAGACTCATAAAACACACTAAATGGAGACTTTAATTCTTTATACGGAAGCATCAGAAGGAAGCCTGTCTCACAATAAAATACACATGGAAACATGTAAATATGAGACAAACTCTTCAGCTTTAAAAACAAATAGAAACAGACACCCATAATACCTCCCAAGGTCCTTCTAACTCCTCGTACAGTACCTTAGCCCTTAGATTCTTTTACAGCATTTGAGAAATTCAAGAGTTTCTTCTCAAAACCCCTCAATTTTTTTTAGAAAAAGTTCATTTTAGTTTACTTAGGAGTTTAAATAGTGGACAAATAGCCCAAATTTTGGAAGTGTTATTAAAAGTTCTAAAATTTTAGTTGATACTTTAAGTAAGATTCTAGATAGTAATGACAGCCCCCTAAATATTATTTAAAACGCCTGGAATGTTTTTTTATGCCATTGAAAGTGTCAAGCAATGAATATTAACTCAAGAAAGTTTTATTTTCCCCATTTATCTTCTAGCCATTTATATTTTTGCAAAATTTTAAGTGTATGGTTGTGGATATTTTAACATAAAAAATACTCTGATAGCCGCAGCATCACATCAATATATTATGAAAGAGCTTTCTTCTGTTGCTTGATGCTAAAAAAAATATTGAAACCACTTTTCCTCCATTTCTTTTAAACAATTTGTTTGATGCAAGCTTTTTAAAAAGTCAGAAAGTGAATCTGCTTTTATTCTTCAATTAGTTACTATTTATACTGTATTCTTCCATATCTACCAGTGATACAAGTGATTTTACAGTGAAAGGCCATCTGTGGACAATGCTGGGCCATTTCAGAGAAAGTTAACAAAGCAGTTTTCAGGAACACTCAAACGCAACTCAGATAACTTGTGAGTAGCACAGACATTCTGGTTTTTCTTTCTTTTCTCTTCTCCCAATGATGTTCCTGTTTAGTTTACAGGACCCAAGGTCCAGAGAGATTTTTGCTATGACGGCATCAAATGGCTAAGGTTTTTAAGTGTGGCAAAGACTATATATATATATATATATATAAACTCGCTTAGCACATGGGTTAGCAATGATCTCACTTACCTGTGTATAGCAGCTCCACAGACACTCGAAAGAGAAGCATAAACTCCATCCCCAAAGACATAAAATTGCCACAGAGGACAGTTTGCTGGGCAAAGGACATCTTCTGTCCCCTTTCTAAGGTCAAGTCCTCTTGTAAAGCACGTGATAGCAGTAGAAGCTAAAGAGAAAAGAAGAACTTTTGACCTGAAAATCTTAAGGGTTTGTTGTTGGGGTTCCTTTTTTTTTGATGTCTCTACAGTTTCCAAGTTTGAAGCAGTAGCTGAATTTGAAATTAGGTACAATGCCTACAAAGATGTCTTTAGAGATTACAAATGTACAATTATGACAAGGAAGCACACACTTCAAAATTACTTACGGGGAAAAAAGTAACAGAAAAAAAACCTCCCATGAACAAAAAACATTAAAAGATTATCCAAAGAACATTACACATGGAAAAGCAATTCACATCTGTAACTTTACGGCAGAGGCAGAAGGGCAAGAGGAAGACCTTTGAGGGCTGATGGACCACAGATGCAGGTGGCACTTTCCAAGGAAGAATTTAAATCACTCTGACATCCCCAAAGAAATCTCCAGCCATAAGATATCTATGAGTCACTTGGGAAATTCTGAATCTTCTCTCCAGTGGCATTCATGAAGCAAGTTGACAGCAGCATTTCCCTTAGCCTCTTGCAATAAATCCTACTGAGGCCAGTGTTAAAAAAAAAAAAAAAGAAAAAAGAACAACCATCTCCTCGCTCCAGTAATACAGTAACATCTAGAACATTGGTATCAATTAATTACAGTGATGTTTACATTGTTATCATTGTGCAGAGGAAAGTCAGATTCATACAGTGATACCAAAGTTATTTATTCAGCTGAGGCACATGCATTTTTTATGTAGAACTCTGTCTTTTTTCAGAAGTTGCTCTCCAGATTATCATCATTAAGCTTTCACTGTGCTTGCCTGTGTGCAGTGAAGGTATGCAGACACAGATTAACATCAGTACACTATTTCGCTTGGCAAACTGATGTTTTTTCTTTTGAAAACATTGAGGTCTTTATCTTGCATGGCAACTTACCATCCTTCTACTACACAAGGTAACACAATCCCCTGGTTTGTTGCACAGCAAATTGAGATTTGGCTTAGATCATTATCGATTCAGCGGCATAAGTCCAACCCATGCCTGGCTGTCTATTCTGAACTTCCTAAGGCACACCTTGCCCTAGCACCTAGAAGGTGCAAGAACCTTTTCTAAATGCACCTGGAATCCTACCTTTGCACAGTGTTAACACTGATGAAAGCTGGCAGAGGCTGGCCAAGGTAGCAGTGCATGCATTACATGCCAAGGATTGCATGTTTCAGGGATCAGCGATCTATCTCTCACCTGCTTTTCTGCCCACTACTTTCCTTCTTACCCTGGGGTGTTTCCTGACCCCAACATATGCTGCTTATAAATGCGAGGACTCAGAACACATGCTGTTCTTCATGAGGGCATGGAAAAGATGATACCTCCAGCTAATCTCACTGACTTCAGAGCTGAAAAGCACAACGGCCGCAGCCAGAAATGCAGTGGGAAGCACGTATTTTCATTCTGACTGCATAAACTGATCACACACATTCATCAATTATGCATGTAGTTTTGCTCTTAATTATATACAATAGTCATTAATGCTATGCTGAAACAATGTTAAACTACCTACTCACATCTTCCTGAAAAATCGTGGCTGCTGTTTGTTAGCACAAATACAGGACTTGTATATGCTGAAGTAAGAAGAAAAGAAAACAGTAAGAACTTCTTTATATTTCCCTTTGAGATAATAAAAGCTGTCTACCTAGCAAGAACTAAAATGATTTAATCTGATTCTCAAGTACTCTAAGAAATAAAAACGTTTCTTTCAGGACTTAGTCTTAACTGCTCACATCCTGGCCATGCTTAGTCTTATTTAATTGCCTTAAAAAAAAAAAAAAAGAAGGAAAAAACAAGCAGAATCAGTGCTTATACCTAGAAGCTCCATATTTTCATTGTCAAAAGTGCTGTATTGGTATGCTAGAAGAAGCCAATTTGCTTTGCTGTTTGAGTCCCCTAATCCTTTTCATGGAAGTTCTGCAAGTGTGTTTGCTAATTACTGGGCACTGAACAAGCAGTCTCCACCAAATGACACCTAGCAAGACCATCAAAATCTAGCAGCAGCTGGAAGTCCTTGGGGGAGTAACTGCAATAAGCACCACTGGTAATCTCTGCTCTCACAGCACTGCTTGTGCCTCTCACCCTGCAACATTCTTCCAGCCTCTAAAAGTGCAAGACGCCACGGGAAGTTTTAACTCCTGTCACTTCTAATGTAATGTACTAGACTGAATTCCTTGGCTGGCTGTGCACACAAAGACAGTAATTAGATGTGTCTGGTTAACAAACCTTGTATGGCATGGAGACCTGTATTTCCCTCATCACCAGGTACTTACTAATTACCGTCATGTGGCAGGCTTTTGCATAGCACAGAAGATGAGGGGGAAAAATAATCTTTCTGTGTTTTCCCTGGCAATCAAAACACAGAAATCCATTGTAGCCCGGCCACAGGATTTTTCTGTACTGGCAGCCTAAAGACTGTCATGATCCTTGTCTACACGAGAGGCAGGCTTCCAAGGGAAGGGTGCACATTGTTGCTGTGTGAACTGAAGAGCTGACATGCTGTAGCTAGGGGATTTAGCAGTTTATACCTCAGCACTGAAGTAAAAACACACAATTTGAGGTAAATTATGCTGTTAATTAGTTTTCTCTAAGCTGTAACTCTAAAACGGAGACTAACATCGGAAG
Organism: Hirundo rustica; assembly: GCF_015227805.2. NCBI lineage: Eukaryota > Metazoa > Chordata > Aves > Passeriformes > Hirundinidae > Hirundo > Hirundo rustica. Next base: position 27,557,349 of record NC_053455.1, read on the forward strand.
TGTTTGGTGAAGTATCAAAATGAAAGCTAATTTTCTTGTTGATTACCAAAATAAAGACTTAAGATATCAGGTCTGCAGTGGTTTTTGTTTTTCCCTGTTTGTTTATGCATCAGCTGCCATACAACCCATAAAACTTCAAGGATTTCATCACAAACATGAAAATGTATTAATGAGGTCAGAACACCAGAATATACAATATTGTTCTTTGACAGCTTGCATACTCATCATTCTCACAAATTTCATCTATGACATTACTACTGAAATTGAAGAAGTGCTTGTTTTTGTTAGTCTATCCAAGACACTTCAACATGGCAAAAAACAGCCAAAGAGCTGCATCTACATATAAAGTAACTGAGATAGAACCCTTATGTTTTAACAACTGTATTGGAAGAGCAGTAGCAGTGGAGGCATTTCTCTCAATACTTACATGGTGCAATACTCTAAATCCAAGTAATTTTGGAAGAAATAAATATAAGCTTACAATCTGCAGGAGAGGATTCAGTTCTAGACTCCTACCCATTCTGTACTCTGGTGAAGACATGAGACCTATGCTCTGTTGCATTCCATTAGGCCTTTAGAACTTCAATAAAACAACTATTGTCCCATCCTGTCAAGACACACACTCTTCAAGCTTCACAGAAACACACTACATCAGAGTACCCTACAAGAGTGAGGTACAAAGAAAAGGAACTGTAATTCTTCCTGATTTAGGCCATATTTAAAGTGTAGGGATGAATGTCTTCCATCATTGTTGACCTAAAAAAACAAAAAACAAAGACTCACTTCTCTCTTGAAACAATCATATTTTCAATAATTCCATCAATTTACATCTTTTTGGTGCCTCTTCCCATGTACTCTGGTTTTGCTATGAATAGCTACTTCTTATGTCAATCTACAAAAGTTCTGACTTAATTTTTAGCAGGATCTACTGCTTTAAGTTATTCTAGGGAAATAAAACCCACAGGCAAAATCTGATCTTTTCTTATCTTGAAGCTTCCATGCATTGCTTCAGGAAAGCAGTTTATTTATGCAAAGGAAAAAATAAATTCTATGTACATTATTACAAAATTAAAAATAGGATTCCTACTACAAAATATAGCTTTATGAGTTGTAATATAGACAAGTACATCCCTATTCTTTTGGTATTTAGTACTTTTTTTTGAAATAGAAAGATTTTAGGTATTTTTTTATTTTGAGGCATCAAACAAGTCTGCTTTTTCTGTCTTATACAAGGATTATCAATAGTTGGTAAAAAAAAAAAGACATACCAGTAAACCTACACTTGTTCATATTTTGGAAAATATGTTCACAGATTGCACAGTAATTCATGTAAATCTTTAGTACATATCCTGATCTGGATATGTACAGGGCAACAGGATTTAGAGAAACCGGGGCTACATCGTTCATGTCAATCTGAGAGCTGCCCTTTTCTCATCAGCGTAAGGCCACCTGCCATCACACGGCAGCGTTCACCCACCCGCAGAGCCTCGTGCGGGGCAACCAGGACTGCTGAACTTGGCAGCATTCGTATCCATTCCAGCACGAGTATAGAGAAAGATCCTCCAAGATCTTCCCAAACATTACAGCCTAAATGCAGTAGATTATTGAGGAAATTTATGCTCTTTTCATTACTTTGAACAACAGAACTTAGGCACTTTTATAAATGCAAGTTTCTAGTTCATTAACCAAATGCTGCTAAATTTAGGCTCAGAATAAGGGTAAGAGGCAGTATCTTATAGAAACCGTTCACATCAATGCTATTTTAGCTGGTTCCAGATACCTTCAGGTTACAGAGGCTTCTCCAGCCCTGAAGGAAGCATCCCAGAAAATTTTCATTTGTTTCCTGCCAGACTGTCAGCACTTCATCTGTAATGCACCTGTAAAATAAAAAAGGGATGGGAACTGGGGCTAGAGAGCACTCTTCCATTGCTGTGCATTTTTTTCCTTTTTTAGTCATAGCACTCCTGTCACAGATATCAGTTATCAGTTTAGCACAAAAGAATTTTCCGAATCTTTGATAGGATACAAAACAAGCAGCAAATCCCGATTCCGAATAACTGTGAAGTCGTTAACAACCATTCAGAAAAGCTTGGGGTCACTCACCCTCTGCAGGCCAGGCCTGCATCTGGAAACACGTTCTTCTGGAGGCTCCCGTCCTCCTTTGGTGAAAGGTTCCACTGAAAGGGGCAGACAAACTGCTCGCGTCCTTCTGTCACACTTCTCCAACTGCTTCCCGTGGCTCCTGGTTCCCATGGATTTATTCTGGTTCTAGGAGAGCCTGCTCTCCAGCAGCAAGGATGCAGTCCAACACAGGATGGTACAGCAGGCAGTCCCTGCCATACCCTGCTAAGCACGTTCTTTTGCTTTCCAGGTCGAAATAACGGCAGGGCAGGTCTAAAACGCTTTTAATCAATTCCACGGTCTAAAATACGCCAGAGATCCTCAAGTTCTCCAAGCATTGTACGAGCGCCTTTATAACACACACAAACACGCTCCCACTCACTCTTGCTACCGGCACTCGTGGACACTCATCGCCTCGGCGCTGCTTTAGCCGGGCCAGGAGGCTTTCAGCCCCGTCTGCAAGCGTTCCCACACACGCCCCGTGCCCCTCTCCACCGGCCGGCTCCGCGCACCCTCCCGGCGGACAGAGACGCTCCGAGGGGGGAATCTCCCCGGGATGTGGAGGGGGACAGCGGCCAACTCACCCGAGGCGTCGCTGCCGCGCACCGGGCCGGAGAGCAGGAAGGCGCCTGCGAACAGACAGGGAGCGTGGGTCGGGTCGGGTCGGGTCGGGTCGGGGCGCTGCTCCGCCCCGCCGCCGCCCGCGGTACCCACCGAGGAGCAGGACCGAGAGCCACATGGCGGCGGGGCAGCCCAGAGCCGAGCCCGGGAGAGCGGCGTTCCGGCCGGGTCACGGCGCCGTGCCCTGCGCGCTGCCCCGCTCCTCCGCCGAGCCGCACGGCTCACGGCAGCCGCCGCTCCCGCTTTAAACCTCCGGCGGGCGCATGAGCGCTGGGGCGGGCGGAGGGAGGGAAGGAGGGCGCGGGGCCGGGCAGCTCCGCCGCCGCGCCCGGCAGGTGCTGCCGTCCCTCCCCCGCCGCGCCCCCCGCGGGCTTCTTCCGCCCGGCGCGGCGCTCCCGGAGCGCTCGGGTGCAGCCATTCGCCCCCTGCGCGGTGACTCGCCCGCTCGGGACGGGCGGTGGCCGTGTCAGGACGTTCCCGTGCCCGGCGAAGCGCCTTTGCGTTTGCCTTCCCGCCCCTGCCCGCGCACCCCTGGATATCCCTTCCACCCGCGGTTCTCCGACAGCTCGAGTCAGGTGTCTTTACTCCAGATGTCTTGGGAAATGCGAGCGAGGTGTTAGCTGCTTCGCCGCAACCTCTGCCCCTTGCTGGAAGCTGAGGAAGGGACAAAGCTGCCATGAGCGCTGCGAGGGGCTGCGAGGGGCTGCCGAGCTCGCCGCGCCCGCCCCGGGCTGCAGCAGTGCGGGAGCCGTCCCCGGTCCCGCTGGGCGCTGCAGCGGCGAGAAGCGGGGGATTTAAGCCTGACGGAATCATTCGAAGAGGTGGAAATGCCCGAACCGGCTTTTCGGGTATCGTTTCCGTTTGGTCTGAAACGTTAGCGCAAATACTGCAGGTGCCTGCCTTTCATATAAGTAAAACTTGACTTAGATTAAAATAAAGGGAAAAGGAAAAAAAAAAAAAAAAAAAGGCAGTAAAACCCAAACAACCACCCCCCTAAAACCTAACCAACCAACCAACTGGAACCCAAACGAATCAAACCAAACCCCCGCTTTACAGCCTAATCCGTTTCCACAACTGGATGCACACACACACGTGTGCTCTGAAGGACCGGCTGGCGCTGATGCGCTCTAGACAGGTCACTTGGGAATCGTGGGCACGGGACAGAGGTGCCTGCATTTTAACGAATGCCTTAACATCGCATTTTGTGCCTGCCGACAGCGTACGCTGTTTGACTTCTGCTGGGACACCTGTTCCCGAAATGATCTTTTACATATAAATAAGATTTCGGATTTCATAGGAATTAGGATTTGCAGGGGCAGAAAATTCAGTGCGGGCGGGCGTTGCAGCCAGCCCTGACAGCGACCGGCTTTGGGAGGCGGCTGCTCAGGGCAACTCACTTTAGCGGTTTGTTTGTTTTGTTTGTTTGTTTTTCTTTTTTTTTTTTTTTTCCCTCATATTTCACCCCTTGTGAAATATCTCTTGGTATTTATTTATTGAAAATAAATATATTTGAGAACTCTGCGATCTGTTCAGACAGACATACGTGGCCCGTAAGAGCAAAATAGGAAGTATGGCCGGGTAAGTTATTCGTAATTTATTGCTTTTCCGGAGTTTAATTCAAGCAGAGCACAGAAATGGTGAGAACACGATACTCCTTTCCCCCACAGGTCTGATGGTCCCAGGAGCACATTTTTGTGCTTCCCACACAGGATAAAAGTGGCAATGTTTTCTTCATGACAGGGTCTTCTCCTAAGGGAGCATCTCAAATGCAAAATTATGAGAGGCGGATGATGAAGATGTCAGGAACGTCTGCTGGCGTTTCTCTCAGCTTCTCAGGATCCCGAGATCTTGTCAAGAAATTCCCGCTCCCTCCGCAGCCAGAGGTGCCCTCGGGCGGGTCGGTCACACCTCTCCTCCGTGACAAAGGCGGCCAAAAGCCGTCTCCCCGAGCTCTCCTCCCGTGCGGGGAGGTGCGCTCTACTCGGCACAATATTTGTGGCAACCCTCGGGCCCATTTCCTTAGAGCTGAGGTATTTAAGAGAGGAAGGACATTTGCTCAATCTATATTTTTAAAGAAAAACCCTGTGCAGCCGAGGGGCGGGCAGGGGGCGATGGCAGCGGGCGTTCCGCCTCGCCGCTCCCGTCCCGGTGCCAGCGCCGCTCCGGCCCTGCCGGCGGAGGCCGCGCAAACGGGAGCTAAGCCCGGCCGGCGCGGGGGAGATGGTGTTGCCTAGTCCTGGGCTAATGTTTCAACTTCTCTGGTGGCGAGGGCGAATTGCTCCGCAGAAACTTTTATCACACGGGCTGGGGTGTTTGCCGCAGTGAAATGTCCCGGGAATACCTTCCTCCGGAGGTCGAGGGACAGGCAGGAAGAGCAGGGAGAGGCATCCCATTAATGCCGGGAAATACGGGAAATGCCTGAACCCAGGGAGACTGGATGCCCTGCCACACAGACCCACAGAAACCTCTCTGTCCTTTGTGTGAAGAAAGGCTTTGTACAAAGATCAAAAAGGACAGAAGAAAGCGCTAATTAAATTTTAAGCCCTATACTCCGCTTGGGTAGCAAGGACTCTTCCTGTGCCTTGCCGTTCACTCGTTGGGAAAATGCATTCACTCGTCCACACTGCACTCCTCTGCTACTTCCTTTCTACATATTTCTTTCCTCTGATTCCCTTCGTTTTCTGGAGGTTTGTGTTCCTGGCTTGTCCCTGCATTCCTTTCAGACCTACAAAGCTTTCCTTTACACTTTCTTCACAAAGGCTGCTTTAATCATCCTTCAAACCGTTTGGCACTGACTTGTGCATGTCACCTGCAATTTTATGTTCAAGAGGTTCTGAGCTGTGCTTGAATTTTCTGGTTTGAAACCATGCTGTCTTGGGAACGGCATTAAGGAGCTGCCAGGAATGCTGGTATGAGACAGGAAAACTGATGCCAGGCTGGTGGAGCACACACACGTGCCTGGCTCTGGGCAGCCACCCGTAGCAAGGCTGTTCGATTCCTTAGAGACAGGTGATTTGGAGGGACTTTAGAGAGCTGCATGCAAATATTACTTTGCCTGTGGACACAGCTCTTTTCCTGACATCATTGGTCTCAATTTGTTCACACCATCACCTTAGTTAGGCTCCTTTATGAAACATTAGTTTTTGTTTTGTTCCCAAATTGCTGTCTTGCTAGTAAAACAAACAGAATCTTAGGAAAAACACTTAGGAAAAACACATCAAATAAATAAAAGCATTTAAGCCAGAAGAAGGAAGCAAATGATTGTGGAAGCAGCACCTAAAGCAAAGACTGTAACATAGGATTTTTTGATGGTCTCTGTGCTGGGTGGCAGGGGAAGCGCTAGTTTATGTAAATAAAAGTGCATGCATGCAGTAGTATTTAATGAAGCAGCACCAGGGCGCAGGCTGGAGCCTTGGAGCTCTGCCACTGTTCCTGTCCCACTGCTGAAATGCTCCTTGGCACCCTTTGTCCCCCAGCAGCTGCTGGTCTCCAGGTACAGGGGTTACTCCAGCCTGGAGTCAACACTGGCTCCTTCCTTTGGAGGCAGAGTGCTCACATGCACGGACAGGCACCAGACCACAGCAGATGGCCAAGGCCCGTGGGGACACCTCAGCAGGGGCTACAGGGACAGCAGGCACCCTGCCTGGCATTGCACAGCCTGGAATACTCTTCAGGAAAGCTTTTCTGGAGTGTGCTCAGTTCAGTTCAGGCCACTGCTAGAGGCAGAGTGGAACCACTCCAATGCACCTGCCTAGCAGCCTGAGCACTGAGGAAGACAGGTGGCTGCATGCAGGCACCCCCTTTCCAGAGTCTGAGCACAACTGCTAGCAAAAACTTCCTCATGGACAGCAAACCCTCATCTACCTGCAGTTTATACCTTTATGTTAGCAATTTGTTTTATACAGCGACTGCAGAGCTCTGTGGGTAGGGACTAGATGTGAGTCTGTCTCCTCTCCTATCAGAGCTTTCCCCTTGAAAAGGGAAAAGACCACCCATCTCTCACCCATGATTAGTACTGATCTCACCTCTGTCCTGTCCTGTTGTGTGCTCTCCAGAGTAACCTGAGGGTTGGTCCTTAAGAGGATGTCTGAAGAGATTTTCTTTTTCGAGATAAAATTTTTACTATGTGTGTTACTGTGGCTTCTATTACTGTATTAATTCAGATAATTATCTTATATGTTTCAACTGACATGAGGATAAAAAAGAGGCTTGGGGACAAAATAACATGGGTAAGAGCAAACAGATTAAATTTACTTCACATGTGAATTTTAAAAACTTGTAAATTATAATGATTATTTCAGAAGTAATTACTGGCTCTGGATTAATCCTTGGATGCTTAGCTTGATGTATTATGACGATCTCTATTAGCAGGGAGGTGTATTTTTATTAACATTTTGAAAACTTTTTCATGTTAAAACATTGAGGACTCTTAAATAATTCATGAAGACAAGGATGAGGCCCTGCTTCCATTTGCTGCCCATTCACTCTTCTGTTTCACTTGGTGCAGCAATGCCGTCATGTGCAGGAATAAACTGTCAGTCAGAAAATCTCTTTTGTACCCTGACAGCTGGGATGCTGATCTCTGTGGTGAAACACAGAGAAAGGTGTGTGCTTTCTGGAAACAGAATTTCAAATCCTGTTTCTGTAGCCAGCACCTGAAGTCTGGGGGTTCATCCATTTGGTCAAGAGGCTGCAGGTACTGCTTCCTGTCTCATGGGCACACATTTCTTGGAGAAATATGCATCTTTCTGTACGTGAGGCACATTTTTCTGTTAGATATAAACATTATGTTAATCCTGAATGGAAATGCCCGATCAGAGCCTGCCTGTAGTCATATGGCTGTTGTTGAATGTGTGGCTTCTGTTATTCCTGGCTCTGTAGCTGGTGAACATGCTGTTCCTTCCACTTCCTTCGGTAGCGGTCATCTGCACATTTTGAGGGTAATCCAGGGCACCACACACACACACACACACAGAGTAACAATTCTTAAAACCACAAATTCTTCATCTTTCCTTCTTGCGCACTTAGATTTGCACACGATATTTTTTAGTCTTCACAAATTAAAAGGACATTTTCTGACTAACTTTATAAAGTGGAGATACAGTGAATCAATTTATCTGCTTTAACTCCTTATAATTGGAATAGATTGGGACAAGCAATATCTGTGGGTTGGAATTTGAATTGGTACCTTTTCTCTTGATTGTTGTGAAATGTCCAGGAAAAAGAGATAATTGAGAAATATTTGTAAATGTGCATGACATGTGAAGTTCCTCTGTAATGTGCTTTTATTGCTAGTCCAGAAAAGTACATATTGCCAAAACTAGCCAGTACTTGGCCATTTTGACAGCAGAAGTATGTTACTGGTGGATTGTCCAAAATCAGAATCATGCAAATCCATTTGTAACTCTTTTATTTCACTGGGCTTTTGAATATAATAAACTAATGGAAATGAAACCTAGCTGTATTTCACAATGGTTTTGCTCAGTATGATTTAATCATTTACACAGATGATTGAAAAGGGTCACTTTTCGGTTTCTAGAAAGAACAGGCATTACAATATCTGTATCTCTCTATTACTATAATATTTTGTTTAAAATATTTTTTGTTGAATTCTAATGACAGCAAAGTAAACAGATTTATGATATCTATTTAGGTACCATTATATCTTTATTTAATACTTAAATTCTGATAACACTTAGGAGATTTCAGAAATAATTGTGTTTCTGTCATGTTCAATGCCATATAGGCTTGTAGGAGAATAATTGTTGATCTAGGGCAGTTTTTAGTTTCTAGAGATGAAATGTCTCTTTTTTTAAAATTACGGGTACTATCATCTATCACTTATTATAGGGATGAAATTTCAGTTAAGATTTCACTTTGGTATATATTGTAAGCATTTATGTGAATTTTAAAATATTGTTATAGTTTCTATTTTGATGAATAAAAAAAAATCTGACACTTATTGTTAAAATCATGTTTAAAAATCACTATTCTTTATACTTGGAGCTTGATTTATTCTCCAGAATTCAGCTCCTTTAGCTAGAACTCATATCAGTCTACCAAGTGGTAGACTTGGGTTTTGATTTTTTTTCAGCTGAACTACTACCCATCTCCAGCAACAGATGGAGCTGTAAGTATTTTTCTCTCTATTAGTCCTTCAAGGTTCTTTTTTCCCCCTTCAGTAGTTATTTGAATATATTTTCTTTAAATGGGAATGACTTACCACAGCACTAATTTACCTCTAACTCCAAGCTATGTACTGCTAGAAACACAACTTCTCCAGTAACTTCATCCAAGGTATGGAAAGGGTGGGCAAGTGACAGAGCTGAAAACAAAAATCTTGCAATTTTCTTTCTCTGAAGGCAATGGCAAGTCTCAACCTTTTCTATTCCTGCAAAAGTAAAGAGCTGTGGAGAGTTTGTGGCATCAGAGAATGGTGGCTAAGGATGCCTGTGTTTGTCTGGTGCCTGGTTTCGTGTTAGGGTGAAGAGGTTCTCGGTGAGATTGTTTAACTCTTCTTGAATTAGGCAAAAAGAAGACTTCCCCCTGTGCATTTCCTTTGCAACAAAAATGATGGTTTAAAACTAAAATTATTCTGAAACCCACCCTTAGCCAGGTCATCACTCATCTCTGCTTGGGCATATAACGGGAGAGCAGCCATGGATAGAAGAGCAAAAATGTCACCTACACAGGGATGTGTGGAGTGATGGTTTCCTTGAAGGGTAATGATCCTAGGCTGGATGGCTGCTTATCATAGCCACAGCCTGACTCTGGGGATGAAACACCTTTGGTGGTGAAACCCTGCCTTTCAGAGGAATGTCTAATACTAAGGGTAGCCGGTTTTAAGGTCCTCGAAGGATGTGCTGAAGGTTTTTTATAGTTCAAGCTCCATGAGAGTGTATGTTTGCCTTTTATGAGGCTGCTCTTTGAACCATTTCAGTGCATGCAGTGGTATGGGAAGAGACAAGCCTGGTTCCTTTTGAAAGAACACAAGTTTGAGAGGAGAAAACAAACAGTATATTGGCCTTTAGCTCTGCCAGTTCCAGTCAATTCAGAGAGATGATATATTGTACAAAGGGTATTCAGCTCAGTGTTGGAATGAATAACTAATTTCTTTGAAACTTCTTCAAGTGAATGGTAGTTCTGAGATACCAGAGATTTCTGGATTAATTCCTTTAGGTTTTATTGATTTTTATTTCTGTCTTTTAACACTGTATTCTGCCTTGTTAAATGGGTCTTAAAAACCCATTCAGATCATGAAATAAATGAGACGATATAATTTCCCCTCCAAAACAGCAGAGATTAAAAGATAGAAAAAAACAATGCTCCTTTTATTTTAAAAAGTCATGCTGAATGATGAATGCAGATTTTCACTTTGGTGCAAAACTTTTTTTTTTTTTTTTTTTTTTTTCCCTGTCAGCTATTGCCAGTTTGAAAGAGATATAAAATATTTTGGAATAAAGAAGCAGTACAGAAATGAATGTCCATTCCTTTTCTTCCTATGGAGAGAAGTTTTTAAAACAGGTGTTGCTGTAACCCTTTGAAATAGAAATTCAAGATATTTTATTCACAAAAAACCAGGGTAGTTTTGTAGGACTGGGATCTCCTGAGCCCGTAAGTTCAGAAGTGCTTGGAAAAATATTAGGAGTAGCATGGGTTATGGCAGAACTGGAACTGTTCAGGATGACAATGTTTACTTCAATGGCACTGAGACTCACCCTGTAGAGGATTTAAAGGCCATAAACTTCTACGCTTTGTTCTCAGATTTTTGTTTTAATTCTTTCTGGTTTTACTGATATTTGTTTCCTTTCTTTTAACACTGCTGTCTGTATTGGCTCTTAAAATCTAACTCAGATCATGATATCAAAAGAGAGGAAGTATCTTCTTGCATCTTCCAGCTTGGCAGGCGGATTGCTTAATTCTGAAAATGGGAGTGTGGCGAAGGATTTGAAGTTCCTAATTTGTTGCCTCAAGTATCATCACTATTCACTATCTCTGAATTGCACACTCATTTGTATGTAGCATGACTTTTGCGACTGTAATTTAAGTATTTTCTTTTTGCAGTAACAATTGTGACAGCTTGATTACTGTTGTTAGAAGGGAAAAGAATAGACTTTAAAATTTACGTCTGAAACAAAAAATGAAAGCATTTTATTTTAATTTGATCACAAACTAATTGTTGGTGGTTTATTTTACATTAGGGTTTCAATTAAAAATAATGGAATTTTGATTGAAAATGTGAGCAATTTTATTTTTAAAGCATTGAAAACCCCCCCCCCCGCTTTTCTGAAATTAAATATCTGATTTTGATATATTAGAATATTCTAATTGATTTTTATATATTAGAATATTCTAATATTAATATTAAAGATAAAAATATTAGTGTTTTTTTCCACCAGATTTAATCTTACTTTCTAGCATATCTGTCTGCAGTTCTGTTTTCTGAATAATTCACTATTCATAAAAAATACAGTTCTCCAGGGTTTTTTTTTAGTTTTATGCATTCACTTGTGTGTGAAACAAGTACTGTAAGAAATATTTACATATCAAATATTACATCACTTGATAATCAATGGTCAGTACAAATAAGTTAATCCGTAGTTAACCCTTTGTGGACTCAAGTGTCCACAAAGCCAAGTACTTTTTGGTACTTTCTTGCCAGTGGCAGACTGGCGACAGTTTCATTTTTTTTTTTTTTCCCCCATGGATATATCTCTCCAAGGTATCTGCTTTTATTAGCAGCATTTGATCTCTCTCTAATGAGGTGACCACATTACAGCTTTGTCAAATTCCTTCCCAAGAACGGTACTTCGTGTTCAGATTTTTTGTTTATATCACACAGTGTCACAAGAAGGGCTGCTGCAACCCTCAGAAGTTGATTTATTGCAAGTACTCCTTGCTGGGAAAGATTGTTTTTATTTTTTGGTAGTATACATATTTTTAACTTTTACAGGGGAAGATTAAACTCTAAATTTTTTTGTTTGCTTATACTGCAGCCATTTAATTAACATTAATTGATTACATTAAAATTAAGAATGTTTTCCATGAAACTATGCTAAAGGAATGCTTAAATACACTTTTTAATGTTTCTGATCCAAATACAGACAATGTCTTAAAAGAGCACTGGTAGGAGGTCCATTCTTCAGTTTTATAAACATTTCTGTGCCTCACTAAGGCCCACAAGACCTGGGATAAGGCCAATGTAGACCAAATACAAGTTGGCTGATCCATGTGCAGGACTTAAGGCCAATATAAATGCATCAATGAAATGCCTGTGTATGAAAAATCTGAGGAAAACAGTTTGAAGAAGACCACCAACAAATAGATCACACATGAACGTTTCTTTCATGTGCCCGAAAGAGAATCATTACAAATATATTTGGACAGTTTTATTTGTTGATTGTAACTTACCATAGGGCAGGAGAGAAAATGATGTTTTACAACTATCTCCAATACGAGAGATGTAAAAAATAACATATTATGTCATGTTATAGAGGAACATATTAATTTTTTAAAGAAGTCTTTGTAAGTGAAGCAGTTGATAGAATGGAAGAAATAAAGGTCTAAATTTATGATGTTACTTTGTATCATGTGTCTAAGGAAATGTTCAATCATTTAGCAAATGCTACACAGAAATGCCAAGCTGAACGGATTGAACTGGTAAAATACGTGCAAGTTACCACTACAAATGCTGTACTTCATTTAATAGTTCATTAGGTAAGAAAGTGTAAGAAAAAACCAATTCCATCTGCTAGGTAGCAGATGAAAGTGTGGTGGGTAAAAGAGCCTGGGGCTGCAGCCCATAGTCGTGTTCTCGAGTCATTCTGAAGTCTGTGAGAGTGAGCACTGTTCTGCCTTAGTGAGAGCTGCAGATTTGCATTGTTTATTAGGATTAATTCTGTACTCTAACTTTCAAAGGGAAATGTCACACTAATGCCAGCATTTATTGGTGTCCAGCAAAATTTAGAGACAATGAACCCTTGTTCTTTCAAAATCAAACACTCCATGAAGCAATTCTTTCCCCAGAAAGGGATTTGAATTCATTGTCACATCTGGCATATGCAAAGCCACATCTAACTGTTTTGGATTTTTTCTTTGTTTCCAGGAGAAAAAACATCAAATGCCAAAAAACCCCAAACAAACGACCTCTCTTCATAACTCAAGCTACAATAAATATATTGTGCTGCAGCTGTCCCTCCCTTCCTGAGTTTCCCCATTCTGTCCTTTGTTTTTACAGATAATGCTTTCTTTTAATTGTGAACAATTATTAGATTCACATTCTATGCATTTTTATAATGCAAATCTAATAATCTATTTGAAAATCTCTTCAGGTTTAATGACATTTAAATTTTTAACTTTTAACTGTGATTCAACTGTCAGTAAAAATTCAAAATCCAAACTGTATCATTTCATAGGGACAATATGTAGTGCTAAATTAGATAAGTTAACTTTCTCATTGGAAAACACAGTGATAAGACATATTTCTTCAGGTTTCTGAATAAAATTTTGAAGAAAATAGAATGTCTAGAGTATATTTCATAGTATAAGTTTTGTCACATATTTCAGTTACAAGATGACACTCTAATGATGTCAAGCCATGTTAAATGGGATGCACATGCATGCTGTTGGCATGTAGAAACTGTAATGGGAATGTTGGATATTAGTCTCTGGGAAATATTAATTACCCCCCTTATTTCAGACTACAAGCTCATCTGATAATTTAGTAGTTGATTTCCTTCGCCTTTCTCTGCAGGTGCTACGAAAGGCAAAGGTGAAATTTCATTTAAATGTGCTTCATTGAAAAGGGAAGGGAACAAATGGAGCCTGCCTTCATTTTAATGTGGGGACCCCTCCCTAGTGTGACCGATGTCTGGCAGAGATGTACAGTATGAATAGCATGAAGCTGAAGCAGGGCAAGTGCTGAATCCTGCCCTTGGGTCCCAGCAATCCCAGGCAGCACTGCAGGCAGCGGACAGAGTGCCTGGAAAGCTCCCTGGTGGAGAAGGACCTGGGAGTGCTGGTCAAGAGCAGCTTGGCGTGATCCAGCACGTGCCTTGCTGCCAGCAAGGCCAGTGGCATCCTGGCCTGTATCAGCAATAGCGTGGGCAGCAGGAGCAGGGCAGGGATTGTCCCCCTGCACTCAGCACTGGTGAGGGCACACCTCTGATCCTGCATCCAGTTCTGGGCCCTTCATTACAAGAAAGACACTGAGGGGCTGGAGCATGTCCAGAGCAGGTGAATGGTCTGGAGCACAAGCTGTATAAGAAGCAGATGAGGGAGCTGGGGGTGTTTATCCTGGAGAAAAGGAGGCACAGGGATGACCTTATCCCGCTCTACAATTGCCTGAAGAGAGACTGTAGCCAGGTGGGGATCAGTCTCTTCTCCCAGGCAACTGGCCACAGGACAAGAGGAAGTGTCCTCAAGGTATGCCAGAGGAGATTCAGGCTGGACAACACAGAGAATTTCTTCATTGAAAGCGTGGTCAGACATTGGACCAGGCTGTCCAGGGAGGTGGTGGAGTCACCATCCCTGGAAGTGATGAAATGACCGGCCACAGCGCTTAGTGCTGTGGTTTAATTGACATGGTGGTATTGGGTCCAAAGGTTGGACTCAACGATCTTGGAGGTCTTCTCCAGCCTTAATGACTCTATTCCGTGATTATTTTCTGTGATTCTGTGATCCAGGAGATGGCATTCCTCTTTTCTACAAGTAATGTCTTTAGTGGTCTTGTGCCTGGGACCCCATTTGCTGTTTCCTGCCATGCCATGGCGACCCAGGGACTCTGGCCACTCATGAACATCCTTTCTCCACAACTGATAGGAAGCGAAGCATCATTTCTTTTGCACTGTGTGTAAAAGTGAGTTCCACATATCAGGGATGATGAAAGTTATGGAAAAGGCTGTTAAATGCGTGGGAGGATTTTGCACTGAAAGTTGAAATCAGGGTGCTGTAGCGGCAGCCAAATGAGAGTTTTCATGTGCTAGGGGTAGATTGGACGTTGGAGGGTAGAGGAGCACTCAGGAAAACTAGAGATGAATCTGCAGGTGTTACACAGTAGCAGAGGATTGGAGGAAGTAGTCTGTACATGTCAGTGTCTACACATGGATTGGCTCTTTTGTGGGGAGTTTAAAAGAGGTATTTGTACTTACATAAATATGTAATATAAAAATATATGAGGTGTATAATAGATAATTTTATACACACACTTATAAAAATACATGTATAATATATAAAAATAGATGTCTATATATGATGGAAGTGTAGATATATGCATCTACACATTAGTCTCTATATGTAGAGACATTTATTTATAAAGTGTGGTAACTGCAAGGGTAAATACAATGGGTTAGCAGAAGGTTTTGTCATGTTGAGGATAACAGAGAGAACAGCATGCAGTGCAAATGTTAGCACTGAAAATTTTAGGGGAAAATTCACAAGTGTGAGCATTGTAAATGAGTTGCATTGCTACAGTCTTCTGCTGGAACAGCAATGGGTTGCAGAAGTGATTTTTTACATCTGATATTGCTGTGGCAACAAGATGTCAGCTGGAGCTCAGAAAAAGAAGCAACTCTTGAAGAAGAGGGTCAGAACAAGTGAGAAAAGCCCAGAAAAAGGAAGAGGCAGGGAATGAGGTGTTGAGAAAAGATGACAGGTGGGATACAGAACGAGAGAAAAGACAGGAAAACGAGATCTGACTGGATAGGTCTATTTCTTGTTCTTTTTCCCTGCTTACCATTTGAAGCACTGATTTTATTGTACTCTTCTCAAATGTTTTGAGGCTTTTGTCCAACCAGGAGTTAGAAGAATAAGTTGGCAGACATGGTGAATGTTTATTGACTTTACTGGAGTATAATATTGATAATAAAGCAGAAGCCTTTTAGCTACAAAGCAGAGAAACAGGATTGAATAAAACCCCAAATCCTCTTTGGCTGCAATATCAATCTGAGATCAGTCTCAGAGTGCAAGGGTTGTGAAAGTATCAAAAGTAATCTAAAATTAAAGACCAAAATAGCTAATATTGATATCCTGTTTAGGTACAGAAGCACCAATTGAATCAACTGAAAAACAGGGTTTTTTTGCAGCCAGTCCTTCAAATGGGCATCTAGGAGCCAAATGGCCACTAAAGAACACATGACAGTGCTGAGAGAAAAGACAGCCCAGGGAGTGGGTTTTTCCTTTGCTGCTGCTTTCTGACCTACAAAACATCCTCCTTATTAAAAAAAAATTCCTCCTAGCAGCTAATTCCCAGAATCCTGGAGAAGAGAATTTCTACCGCGAATGAAGGGCAGGACTCATCAAGCAACAAATAAAAGAGAGACAACTTCTTAGGAAAAAGATTTCTCTTCCTGCTTCTAGTGTTTATTCAGTGTTTATAAATCACCTAAGTACATGAACACCCTCTTGGTCTCTGTGCATGGGAAAGCACTGACACGTCTCAAGTACAGCTCCTCTCTCCCATTTTTCCAGAGCTATGCCCCTCTTCATTCCTGATTGAAATTTATCAGTGTGCACAGATTTTTACTTTTTTCAGAATGCTAGTACTATTTCCTCCCTCTGTCACCATCATTAGAAAAGTGGTCTAGAAGGTGCTGTGTCACTATCACTGGAATTAAGTCCTTCTGCTGTGAATCGTGGCCATCCGGTTCATTAGCAGAGATTTCTCTTGTGAATGTCTCTGACATCTCAGGACTCAGATTCAATGGAATCTTTTAGAGGAGGCAGTTAATTAATTACACTGAGAGGATAAAAAAACCCAAGAAAATAGTTATTTAACACTGCAAGATATCTCTGTGTGCATATTAACTATGGGCAGAGAAAAAAGAAGGAAAAGTATTCTGATTATTTTTAAGCATTTTGGAAACTCATTATTCTCTCATGGCTATGACAGAAAGACCAGTGTTTTTCCTGCTCAGTGTATTGTACATGCAATTGTTAACCCTGGATGTAGTTTCACCATTCCCCACCTTCAGGTGGAAAGCCAGATTAAAAGGTCCTCTCTATCCTCCACCCCCAGCCGTGCTCTCAGTGGCTCCTCATCCTGCACTTCTACAACCACCCACGTGCACAATGGCATGTGATGCCACCCTGACAAAATCTGACGGGATCCAGGTTAAAAATAGCTCTGCTAAAGGGTTATTTTCAGCAATCCTGTGCTCCTGCAAGCAGTTGTTGTGGCATAGCTGGAGAGGGGAAGCTGCAGCGGAAGAGCAGGACCACGCAGCCGGAGGTGGGAAGGAGAAGCAGATGCCAACCTCCTGTGGCAGGATGAACTCTGCTGCCATTAACACCTTTGGAGCTACGGGTGTGATCCTGCTCTTGCTGAAAACAACAGGGATAACCAGGGGCATGAAGGAGGTCTTCTCAGCTCACCTCCCTAGAGCTGCAAAAGTTGTTTGTTAGCGGCTTTTTCTCTCTGAGAGTCCTTTGCTGCATTAATAGTTCTACAGCTAGTTAATTAATAGTTATTAATAGTTCTACAACTGTCTTACATGAACCATCCCTTTCTATGTTTGTGTATTGGATTGTTTGCGTCAATTGCATATCTGCATGTAAAATTAGAAATTTGCAGTCAAAAATTAGCAACTGAGAGTATTCCAGCACCAATATTTAATATTCCATAAACCAACACATATTTCACTTCTAATTTGGGTACATATCTAAAGGATATGTGGTTAAAATTTAGTAGATGGTTTTGGATGTCTCCAAGATATTTGAAACAGCTGAATGGTTTTTCTATGTCAACACTTTTTTTTCCCTGTTTCTGAAGCATAAAACTGACTAGATAAAAAAAAATTATATATTTTAAAAATAGTTTTAATGTACATTTTTTAAAATTTTCAAATTTTAAAAATAGAGCTTTTGGACATATCCTCTTGGGCACTTATCAAATTAACTGGATCTGGTTTATTCTCTTAAAGTTTTTTCTCTTAAACTCTTACTCATGGCTTGCATGTTGTTTAATTGCCACAGGATGGTTTATTTTTATAATATTAAATTTGGGAATATTTATAGATAGTGCACTTAGCTGGGGATAGGCGGCTTGTGAAGATGTGTGAGGACACAAAACATGAATTCACCCAGTGTGAGTGGGCCCTTAGTGAGCAATGCCTGCTCTCCAACCTGACCAGCAGGGCACACTTAGGGGCTGCTGCGCAAATCAAAAGGTTTGGGCTCAAAGGACAAACAGCAGAGGGAGATGCATTTAATTGCATTATGAGCAGTAAAAAATATGTAGTCTTTTAATTCTTCCCTTCTCAGTTATTTAGAATCAGAATTAATTATTAGGATAAAAATACTGCTTGAATTAATCTTGTTATAAATTAAGAACTGCCATTATTTCCAAGTCTTCCCAGTCTCATAGTTTTGTGGTTACAAGGTTAGACTTTCTCTTCTGGACCTCAACGGTATTAATTCATGAGCTTCAATTAATAAAACTCTTCTGAATAATTTTGATATCATCAAACCGCTTCCTCTACCCTCTGCCCGTTATCTGCTGTGGTGGAGACTGGCCGTTCACAGGCACATCCAGAACTTGGATCCAAGGAGATAAAATTCCCTCCTAGTGGCTGCATCGGCTGTCTCCTCCATATTGACCTGTTTCACATTTCTTACACAGCGGCCTCTTCTCCGTGGAAAGACAAATTCCCTTGAGTCCTTATCTTGGCATCAGGTTGATCATGTCTACCCTTTCAGATCTGCAACAGCTGTATCCTGATGACATGTATAGAGCAGTCAGAAACTGATCCTGGGGATTAAAAACAGGGAGTCTTTTGTTTAATAGGTGTCAACCTACACAGGGATGAGTTGCCAGCCCTCTGACCACCTGTCTCTCCCACCAAGTGCCATGGGAGTTAACAAACTTTACGGGACTTGGCCCAGGCATGAGAAGAGCAATTTGTAAAAGGAGCTGTGAGATGTGAATTCCCCATGCTCATGGAGACTGGTCTGTAAAGTCTGTTGTGTGCAGAGAAGTTGAGATTCCAACAGAGAACTGATCCTTATGCAACAAAACTGACTGGGTATTGGTTTGGGTATTAAAATAATTTCAATGGTGCTTCCCTTGCACTTCAGCAATATTTAATGAGAAACTTAAACATTAAAGCTATACTAAAGGCAAATTCAAACAAAAAATTGCTGATAAAATTTTAAAGTTATAACTGATGTGTTTCTTATACCTAAAAAAATAATTACAGACATTCCAGTGAAAATGGGGTTCATTTTGCCATTTTGTATTATTGGTACAAGGGTAGGTACAGCCTCAGCAGTGGGACACCTTTCTGCTTGTCTTAGTGCGGATGCTACTTCATGGAGGGAGCAGAGATACAGGAAGCTGCATTCTCATAGACTTTTAAGTATGTATTAATAGAAGGATTGAGTGTTTTTTAAAGCAGGATAGCTGATCAACAGTGGAAAGTCAAGTGTCTTAAAAGTACTGTTGAAACAAGAGATCTATGATGTTGCCATTTTAATGAGGCCATTACAGTGCCAGTAATTGCTACAAATATATTCTGTTGACAGACGCTCACAAAAATGAACAGAAAGAAGCCAATAATCACTTATAAAATACTGCTTTCAAAACCACATTTCTAACACTGATTTGTTCATCCAAAACAGCAGAAGATACTAAGCCTGTCTGAGATTTTTTCTGATATTGAGAATTACTTGGAAGGAACTTTGGGTTTAACTTTTCAAATTAAGAGAACTTCACCAATGGACTGCCAGCAGTTTGGAACGTTGAGTTCTGAGAATTTCCTGCAATGGGTGGAGATGATACTGAATAAAAGTTTAAAATACATTGGGTTTTTTATAAAAAAAATATGCTCCTGATGTCTGAAAGCATCTCAAGGAAGCCCTGCAGTAATGTAGGAGTGGTTCAGTGAAGTTTTGGACTTTCTGTTCACATAAGGCAAACTGACTCTAATGCAGCACAGCTATAGTATCATCATGAGTAATTATACTCCAAATTTTAATGTTACATTTCACCTTAGTTTGCTGAAACCTGTGACCCATTTCATTTGTTGCATATGCCTCTCTTGCTCCAGTTTCCTGCCTGGAAAGTGGTGACTAAGTGTAAAAATAGATGACTATAAATGTATCTAGATGCTTGTAGCCAAATCTAAACTACCCACTACCTGCAAGCTGATTCGCAGCCCCTACCAAGCCAGCTGGATCAATAAGAAATGAAAACCCATCGGGGCAAAGGAAGAAGGGGAACAGAATGGGTCTAGCTCAAACTGCACAGCATACCCACACATGGCTGTGTTCCTGTCCACAGAAACAGTCTGAACAACTACGTGAACATAAGTCATTAAAAATATGGATATAGTCTATATACCTAGAAACCTAATTCAAACCATATAGAGACTTGAAACTTAGGAGAAAGAAATTCAATTTTCTCAAGTTGTATGGAGATTTTTGTACTCCATTTTCAAAGGTAAAATCCAATTACATTTCTCTTCTTAGTCTTCATAAATAAAGACAGATTTATATGCAAATATCCTTTCGTAACTAATCCTAACTAGAGCCTCTTGTCTGCCAAACTGCCAGAATTTTGTCCAACAGTTACAAGTCTTGGCAGAAAAGACATATGTACACAGATACATATAGGTTTACAGAACATTCTGCCATCGTGTTACTCAGTGGCCTGGAAAAAAGTGGTACTTGGAAGTTCATGAAATTTTACTAAGAAACTCTTGACTTACAATGTAGACAGATTATACCACAGAAATTAGAACTCTTTCACAAAATTTTAGGGCATGATATGTCAACAATTTACTTCACATGCATTTGTGAGAAGAGGCATCATTCCAGCTAGAAAAGGATGAAAACAAACACAATCAAAGTGCAAATGGGAAGGATCCAAGAGGAGTCACTGTTCTTTAAGGTTTTTTATTCTCAAGCAGAAGAGGAGAATGCTTCCAAGCACATTCCACACAAGGAAATTGCATCTTCAAGCTTACTCCTAGTCTCAAGCTAATCAGAGAATTTCTGGAACTTTGACTACTGTAGTGTAAGTCGCCTTAGACCTTCTGTGTACAAGTCCTTCATTCAAAACCTAACAACGAACTATAGGGATGATTTCTGTGCACATTTTCCTCCCAGTAACCCCAACTACTCTTCTGGGAACACTTATTCCTAAACAGTTTCTGTCTTTACTATTTGTGCTCTCCTTTTGGTTACAAGCTATTATAAAATTACTAATTTTGTTTTCATTTTTTTGTGTGCAGTCTAGCAATGACCTACTTTGTTCTTTTCAGCATTCCCAAACTGGTCCTTACAGTTCTTCAGTCTCTCTGCCTCTTTTCTGAACTCTACCCAAAAGTTCAGACAGGTCACCACATTCGAAATATTGCACTGGACTCTGTATTTAAAATACTCTCTACTCATTCAGAGAACAATTTTGTTCAGGGGAGTTTTGTCACGGAATGTCACTTGGATGACAGCTCCAAATTGCATAAAATAACACATCTTCCTGGCTCCTCCTTCCCTGGGAAGAGGCCACTGTGCACACCCAAGCCCAATGACTTCAACCAACACTTTGCTCCTAAGGAGGCCAAGCTGATCACTCTCAACCTCTTTTTGTACAGGTTTATTTTTTTAGTTAAACCATGTTTCATATGATCTCCCCTGTTTGAATCCTGTTGTATTGACTTCTGTCCAGACCTCAACATTTTAGTTGCCTTTGTATTTATGTGGTATTCAACACCACTTTCCACATTAGCAGCATCAGTGAACTAATGGGCTATTTGTTGTTTCCCCAGTCATTAGTCAAGGCCTTGCACTGAACAAGCCCTTCAGCAATATCTGTGCCTGCCCAGGACTCTACTCCTCGGCCTCATTGCTGCTATTTACCATTTCTCTATATAGACAACCCTGACTTGCAATTTCAGGCTCCCTTGCCTTTCCCTGTTTTGTGGAGGGGCACACCAGAATAGCAGGATGCTCCGTGGCCAGTAGGGATGTGTAACTGGCCAGCTGGCTTCAACCAGACTGAGCAGATATGGCAGAAATAGCAGAGCTGTCCTCTCAGCAGAGACACAGGGAGATGCCCACTTCTCTTCTACTCACTCCCCAGTTTCCATGGAACACATAGGCACTCCATACATTTACTCTCTGCTCTGTCACATGGTTTCAAATTGGCTGGATTGAAGGATTCCCCAGAACTCCTTCCTGAAGGAGTTAGTCTATCAACATACTTGAGCTGGAATGCGCCCGTGTGCACTTGCAGCGACTTGCAGCAAAAGCGACTTGGTGGCAGATGCACCTCATCGGGATCTCAAAGGCTGAGCAAAAGAAGTCCCTGCAGTCAAGCTCTGTGCAAGGCCAGGGACTTACACTTGAAAATACAGAAAATATGTTTGAAAAAGTGAATTTCTGTTGAGGTGAGTATCAAAAGAGCTTATTCGGGTGTCCCAGCCTGAGTCACCAGAAAGTTCAAAATCTGTGAAGTCCGAACTTCCACAAGAGCAATGATGAGACATTAGATTAAGGGGGAAAAATGAGAGAAAGGCTGGCACAGGGATTATTATCCCTCTGTCAGTTGCTTCACTGAGACCTTAAGCAGTTACCTTAGCAGTTTGTTACTGTATTTTCTCATCTGTCAAACAAGAGAAAGAGGCAAACCATTACGAACAGGCAACAAGTTACTCATTGCATTAGTGTTTATGGACTGCCTCGAGATATACTGGACATGGGCAGAAACAAAACTCAGGGAGGGTGGGCAAGCCAAGGATCAAATTTTGAGGCATCAACTTTAAAGGTGTTCCTCAGGGTTCAATTCCAGGCCCCCTTCTGTTCAATACATTTATCAAGAATATGAATGAAGGAGTTGAATGCGCCATTAGCAAGTCTGCTTATTGTACCAGACTTGCAGGGGCTGTTGACTCCTGAAGGACGAGAGCCCTTGAGGGGAATAAACACAGATACCCTGCTGTATTTAGCACTGGTGCAGCCTCACCTAGAACATTGTGCATAGTCCTGGGCTTCATGATTTAAGGAGATGAATGTCCTTGAATGGGTCCAGGGCACGGCAGCAAAGTTGGTGAAGGGTCTGGAATGTCCTGAGGAGCAGATGAGGAGTTTGGGCTCATCTAGTTTGCAGAAGAAGAGGCTGAAGGGTGATTCCATTGCTCTCTAGAGCTTCCTGAGGAGGGGACACAGAGGGAGGTGCTGAGCGCTTCTCCCTGTGATTCAGAGACAGGAACATGTGGGAATGGCTCAAAGCTGCAACAGAGGGGGTCTACACTGGACATTAGAAAGCACTGATTTACCAAGAGAGTTTGGTCAAACCCTGGCACAGGCTTCCTAGAGAGGTGTTCAATTCCACAGCCTGACAGTATTCAAAAGGCCTTTGGGCAATGCCCTTAATAACTTGCTTTACTTTCGTCAGCCCTGAATTGGTCAGGAAGTTGGATTATTCAGTTCTGTTCTAAAGATAAAAATGCACAGGTCACAAAAGCTTGAAGCAAGCCTTTCAAGTTTGCTGTGCCACCTCAGCTCTGAGGCAAGAAGTTTCCCCTAGACAAGAAGGGCTGGCTGGCATAATTTCCCCAGATGATTCAGAAACTCTGACTAATGTACAATACCACCAGTGATATTTTCATTTTGTGTACTTGGCTTCCTTCTCCACCCACCTCTTCAGAAAGGACTGATTTGCTGATACATTTCAGTACAAACTCCTGTATCCCTTTTCACTGCTGGTGCCAACCAAGTTCCTCAAACAAGGCTGTTGCCTTTGACCTTCAGAATCCGTGAGTTAAACAGCATGGTGTGACCAGCTCATAGTCTGCCTTTCATGGGAACGTCAGTGATGAGGTTACCCAGACTACCAGCAGCCATATAAACACAGCATCCTAAACAGCTCCCAAATCAAATCAAGAGTTGTAATATATTGGTGACTCAAGAGAGAAAAGCCTTTTTTTCTGAACAAATTTATTTCTCTTTGAAATTAAGACCTCCTGATTTCAATTTCACCTCCTCTGCTGCTGCTAAATGAAACTGCTAAAAGCAAAGATGATGCAAAGTAATGTCCTTTTTGGCCTCGGCAAAACTTTATAATATATGAATGGAAAAACTTGGCACAGCTCATTCGCTGGACTCTGAAATAATAGAGCATTTTCTTCTGTCCATTTTCTCCCATCTCAGATAACATCTGGCACAGACTTGTTTCCTTGCTGCAGGCCAAACAGGCTCTTGACAGGAAGGACAGGAATACACACTTCTGTGCTATCAAGCAGCACCACAGCAACTGTGCTTTTGAGGGCAATGTGGAAATCGTACATGTAAAGGTGTATGGAAGAGGGTGGGAATCAGATGGCCACACCACATGAACCATGAAGTTATGAGCTGCGTCCTGACTCTGCTATAAAGGAAAAAACTGGCTAAGTTACATATAATATGCTGAGAATAGTTGGGAAGGAGAGCTTCTTTAACTTCCTCACACATGCCTTTTCAGAGTGCAGCTACTGTGCAGAAGGATTTTGCTTATGTGATTACTAGAGGGTTTTTTTAGCATGGGTACACGAGCACACACAAACTAGTTACCTGTGACATGTTTAAAGCAGAACTGGCACAGTCTACGTATTCCTGCTACATTTACGGTTTGCTGTGGCTGGAGTTTTACAGTAAGGGGGCATGAGGGGTCTCACAGAGAGGTGGCCATGTAGGCAGAAAGATGACCTTGCCCAGAAAAAGTATTGAGAACTGGATACCCTCCTGAACAACCCAGAAATTAACTAATTTTCAGGCACAGATCAGTAAGCAGTTCTGTGCAGCACAGCAAAAGACAGATATACAAACTGCAAAATATTATTTGCAGGCTCATTTTGGTCTGCCACAAAAAGGGAAAAACAAACTAAGACAATATTTCATAACAAAAACTTGTTAGAAACCTCCTCAGGCAAAGAACAGAGCAAGGACTAAAAGCTTTGATGGCATATAGACTCCTGGCTACACAAATCTCTTCTAAAATAAAGCAGTCTCTAGAACAGATAGTCAGATCAGACAGTGACTGATCAGTAGTTTTAAGTTCATGGTCTTTCAGATAAGACATAAAACTGGGTCCTGACCTTGTATGATCATTAAAGATCTCATAACGCTTTCTGCAAAAAGCGGGTTCTTAATCCCACTGGCCTGGAGACAATCCAATTTAGGTAACTACCTAAATCAATCTTACAGATTTATCTAAATACAGCACTCTGTTTTCCAGGCTGATATATTTTGTGGCATTTCTGTGTGCTGTAATATACTAAAAGAGTCCTCCCTGTCTCAGCATTAGGTGAAGTGATCTTTTTATATGCACTAACTGCCCCTCCTACAAGGGGGTCATGAACCTTAGTATGTGTTAAGGAACCCGGAAAAGCAAAATGCAGTGGTGTCCTAGTTTCAGCCAGAGCAGGGTTAATTTTTTTACAGTAGCCATGAGTATGGTGTGGCCAGATCCTAATGTCATTTGATACCACCTCGCATCATTAGCAGGGTGGAGAAAGGGACTCTTGGGTAGCATGGAAAAGCCAGTTGGTATTTGTCATTTCTTTGTCCTATACCTTTTGTTATTAATATTGCTTCTGATCCTGTTTGTTTTCTTATCTCATGGCTGTTTCCAGAATTGTTCTTATGTCAAACCATGCCTTTGCCTTTTGTGCTTTCAGTCAGGAAGGGGAACAAGCAGCATTGGGTTTGGGAGAGTCTCAGAGGGAGCAATAAATGTTGGAGTACCTTTCCTAAACCACAAGAAATGGAAAAGGCATTTATTACCATGTTCAGCTTGATTCAGTTTCCATGAAAACCTTTTCACACTAGAGTAGCTAGAAATTAGATGTTCCCAAATTTTGAGAGCTAACAAATAAATGAAAAAACAAAACTAACAACAACTACAACAACAACAACAAAAAACCAGAATAGAACATTTATCCTTGTGCCACTGAATAGTCTATGGAACAGGATTCAAAGAGAGATGGGGCAAGACTGGGACAGCTGGATATTGCTTGAATTATGGCCACTGAACACATCATGATGAGGAGGTTAAACTACAGGAGATCCAAACCACTAAATTTTCAAAACGTCAGGATAGGGTTCTTTGATAGGCATTTAAAGGAATCACAAGTCCTTCCCAAGCAGAGCTTTCATCCAGAAGGATTCATAACATGTCCTGTTTTCAAAAGTTCTTTACAAGTATCACCACAAGATGTCCCAAAATTCCTTGGAGTGTATTCCATTTAGAAATCCATAAGAGAGGATGAGAGAGCAGAAAAAACCAAACACATGTGCATCAACTGTGCTATTCAGTAAGTAGTTAGCCACCCAAAACCATCAATAATTATCTCTTAGAGGAATAAAGCTGCAATAAAATCCTGATGCCAAATAGCTCAAGCTACAGAAACTTGAAATATGGATGTAGTAAAACAGTGTGGATTTTTACTGTAATAAAAATATAAGAGGACAATCACATATGTCACCAGAAAGATTAAGCTTTGAGAGACATAATGTCTTAAGATGAGCACACAAGAGTGTGCTTGTGTCAGGCCTCTGGCCACTAATGGTCAAGGTTCATTTTGAATTGAGCTCTCTGTTCACATCTGTCAAGGCAGCTATGTTATTATTTTGCAAACGAACAGGAAAGCTTGTTATCAAAGCATCACTAAATTACAGTTACTTACAGCAGGTACCTCTCACCATCCTTTGGTTTACTAAACAGAGGCTGTGATTCTGCTCCCACTAAGATCTAAGACTGGATTCTCTGGGAAAAAGATCAAGGCTTATATGCAGATGATTACAGAGATGCTCACACCTGCATCTTGGGGAAAAAAAAAAAAATAATCCAGTTTTCTTCACCAGAAAAGCCTAGGTAACCATTTTCCTCATCTTCACTATCTATTTTCCTCAGCAGTCTGACTACGCAACCAGAAGCCAAATACAACTTCTGCAAAAGGATCCAAGAACAAGTCATTTCTCATGGTGGCACCTGTTTCTTTGATGAGCCTACAGAACAGGAGCACACAACAGCTTTTTTAATGCTTGCAATGTTTTTCTGGTTAAAACATTGTGCACTGAAGGCAAGAGAACACAACCCCAATAGGACTCTCATGCTCACTCTCTCTTGTTCCTCTCACATTGGGGAAAAGCTCACAAGCCAAAAAGGCACTAGTAAGCTTTAGCTTATAGCATGCAGTAATGAGACTGTGGGAATATTCTCCAGTTACTGATTTAGTACAGTCTGTGGGAAGAGTATGTGGTTAACAAAAAAGAAGCCTGAACTAAGCCACAAAATAAGTTTATCACACTCTGAGAACATTTTTCCTGTAACAAATAATTTTTCATAAACAATCTGTTGAGGATGAACCAGAAAATAAGAATTCCATTTTGGATACAATTTTGTCAGTGACATGAAAGGTGGAAACCTCAGAAAATCTGTAAAAACTTTTACATTAGAAGAGCTGTTAACACAGTAATTGGGGTCTCCCGCATAAAGAAAAATTACCTTAACCACAGGTTATTTGTCTTTCTGGAGTGTATAATTTCTCCATGACCATCCAGACAATTCCTTATCCACCAAATGGTCCATCCATCAAATCCATGTCTCTCCAGTTTAGAGACAAGGATGTCATGTGGGGCAGTGTCAAATGCTTTGCACAAGTCCCAGTGGGTGATGTCAACGCTCTCCCCTTAAACCACCAATGCTGCAACCACATCTTAGACCCCCAAATTCATCAGGCACCATCTACCTTTAGTGAAGACATGTTGGCAGTCACTGATCACCTACTTATATCCCATGTACCTTAACATTGTTCCCAGGAGGATCTGTCCATGGCAAGGGTTTAGTCTGACTATAAAATTAACTCTTCTGTTTAAGTAGGGACCAAGAATCCCTTACTAGCTGTAGACTTATTGCTTCTTTCTTCCATTTGCAGCTAGTATAGGAATCACCAAAAATAAGTAACTACAGAAAGCAGTAAGCAAATTTGCTTGTTCAAAGGGAAAGTTAAGTTGCAAAATTGAGGAGTTTTATTATCACACGAGCATCTTGGTAGCAGAAGAGACTCATACAAGAAGAAAATTTATTGTCCCTAAAATAATATACTAACTAGAGGAGCTCTGCAAAACGCAGGTGAGCACCTGCTAACTTTTCCAACAATGAAATGGTTGGGCTTCACAGCACAAGTGCACACTGAGCATGAAAACCTCTGACTTTCATCACACACAAGCAGTTCTATTCACTGCTGAATACAAGTATCTAAAGTTCTGTGTTCTAGTTTTAACTTGCAAATTGTACTGCTACAAAAAAATATAAGCCCAGAGAAGGCTATAAAATATAAAACTTGCTGTAAGAGCTCACTGCAAGGAAGCATGGTCAGCAAGCACACACTCTCGTCCATAAATATTTTAAGTGTTAATAAAACAGTAACAAAGAGAGAAAGACACTAAAAAGTATATTTTACATTCGCTTTCCTCCCACTTCTTTTAACAGTGGACAGACAGGACTAGAGCAATGGCAGCTCCTGCCCAAATAATTTCATCAATCCAAACATGATCAATCTTACAGCAGACAAGAGGAACAAAAACGAGCCACCATCTGTGATGTCTTCTGGGTGGCAGCACAACTAGTATTTTCTGAGTGAGCTGACACTCATGTCAGAGACAAGAGATGCATGCTGGTTTTAAGAAACTTTTGTATCATTCTAAATTTGTTTCTTATAATCTATATTGAAGGATACATTGATGCCAGGAGTAGCAAGCTGCTTTTTTGGTGAAAGATGCTAATAACATACACAGTGGCTGTCATTGTATCATCATGGCATGTTAAACCCCTCTGAAACTACAATTCACTGCCAGCAATGTGATACCTGAATTTAATTCAGAGCTCTTTGCACTTCCTGCTGCTTGGAAGATATTAGAGACCCTCCCTGAACATGCATTGTGCTGAAAGCTGCTAAGAAAAGTCCACATGCACTGAGGAAACCTGGAATACTGTTTTGGAGAGATTAATTTTTGAGGCAAAAGTTTACCTTGGTTGAAGCAGTAGCAGTAAATAGTCACTTGATACACAGGCATCACTCTCCCTTTCAGAAGACAGATCCAATACATTAATTGCTAAAGTGTCATCTAATATCTGACAGATCAGACCCAAATGGTGTGGTGTGCTTACACCAGACGGCAATCTGAGTCTTAAAAGTAAAGTTACAGACTTCTTTGCTGTAAGGTTTCCAAATGGGCATGTTGTGCATGTTATTTATGGACATCTGCCCAGACCTTCAGATGAACAACTCCAGAGATGTGAGCTTCCACCTCAAACTCAGTGACAACATCTCAGTTCACCAGTTTAACTGTTGAAATACTGATGGCTTCTGCAAACAGCCAAAAGAGCGAGAAAAGCCAACAGGGAGCTAGAAGTTACTATAATGGTGAAAAATTGAAAATAAAAAGGCGAACAGAAGGAAGGAGAGTATAGTGAAGGACAAGAAAGACACAGAACACATAAAGTACTAAAGGAAAGGGACACTGAAGAGAGAAGAGGAACTGCAAAACTCCTCTCAACCTGAGAGACCCAGAAGCAAAAGCTGTGCCACCATCCAAGACCATTGGCTCACTCAATCCTTCCCTTCCCAAAGCTTCAGACCAGTCACTATGGCCAGGGAAAGAGGTTGTGCTGTGGCGGGACCTCCAGCACCTGCGCTCCTGCTCTGCTGTCCCCGCAGTTACCACAAGGATTGGGCTTCTCTAGCCTCCTGTTTCCATAGTAAACAATCCTGCCAGAGCCCCCTCCTTGCACCCAGGGCCCCACACACCACCCCAAAGAGAGCCCTTGCTGAGGGCAGGTTGGCCACGAGGCTCAGGACTCGGGCAGCTCTCCCTCCTTCCTTGGAGGAAACGTGAGGCAGTGCTTTCGGCATAGACCCAAAAAGACAACAGTGACATTAGCCCCAGCACGAGACACAAATAGTTTAACTTGACCAACCTGATCTGCGTCCTCCACAGCCCTTAGC
This sequence comes from Hirundo rustica, assembly GCF_015227805.2. NCBI lineage: Eukaryota > Metazoa > Chordata > Aves > Passeriformes > Hirundinidae > Hirundo > Hirundo rustica. Next base: position 27,587,072 of record NC_053455.1, read on the forward strand.
CAGACACCCATGCTCCAGAGAAGGAGATAAAGGCATGAATCAAGGTATTTACCTCCTGTCGATTCTGCTTGACAAATACCTCAGATTTCAGCATACACTGTCATGTATGTTGTGATATATGACCTAAAGTTAATTCATGTTAGGTAATGTGATATGTAATTAATTCACGGTGAAATGTAGTGGTATGCAATATAAAACTGATCTGTGTTCGGTCTGATTAAAATCTGTAAACCTAAAGTGTGTTTAAGGTTAACTAAGACTAAAAGCTGCACAGAGGGACATGAGGGTTGGGGGAAAGAAAGAATTTCTGCCAGGAACCGCTTCGGGATAACCAAAAAAAACCCCTAAAAGAATGGAAAATGGGAGATGGGCGCGCTAACAATCGAAGGATTTGGATAAGATCGGTATCTTATCTGTTCCTTCAATTTAACATTTCCAAACCTTCTCCCGGACCCGGCAATCATGGCATTGTTCCACTCTAAGAATCTAATCAACGGACCCCGGACCTGAACATGAATACCTAATGAAGCTACCACAGAGCAAGAGTTCTACAGTCGCTGTCCACTCTCAGCAAAAGACTGTATAAAAACCAGCAGTGCTGGACACAATTTGTGAACAGAGGGGGTGGCGGATTGACAGAGTCCATTACCATGTTCACCCAGTGCCGAAACCCCGGGGTTCAACGCTGCCCCTTTTAATTGTGGCTATTGGAGACTGAGTTTAAGTCTCAAAATAAAATTCTAAATTTTGACTTATTTGATTTGGCTTGTCGATTTATTACATATGTGGTTGTGCTTTGACATCAGTGATACTTCTACATCACACAACCCCCATTTTTGTTGTGGCCAGGACAAGCTGCTGCTTTGTAATGAGCAGTAACACCACTGTTCTGGTTTGTCATCCATGTTGGATTAGGGCAGGGCCAGACAGAGTGTGAGTGCATCGAGTCTATCCCCTACACCTCAGATTTGGTTCTAATGTCCATACACAGTCCTTCCTGGGAATATTCATCACTCTGACTGGGCTTATGAACTGTTTGTTCAACAGGCAACAACATACTTTAAAGGACATTCATCTCTGTCTGGAGCCATAGGTGTCTCTGGTATCTGCTGGTTACAGCCTGCCTACAAATAAAGAACTGGACCTGAAGATGGGCCAGGTGCCGCCCTGTCTGAAATGCCCTGTGTTCATTTAACCTGCTCAGAGCTATTGCTGTGGCCAGGAGGTTCACAACAGCTGGTTGTGTGCCTGCTCATTTAGCACAGATCTCAGGCTGTGCTGGAGCTCTTCATGCTGCAGCTGGACAGAAACCTAAACACAGCATTGCTGAGCTGTTTTGAGACTCAAGATTATCACAATAAAGGCAGGGAAGGGAGCACACTGTGGCAAACTTACCTCTGCTTACAACCACCACTTACCATGCAAAACACAGCAGTTCCGTGAGCAGGGCTTCCCTGCACATTCTCCATTCAAAGGGAGAGGGAAAGCCAGTTTTTAAAAACTAGGGCAAAGGCCAGTAAATTACTGCAAAATTATTTACACAAGGAACACCAGAAAGACAGCTTTGTGAATGTAAAGCTTATATGGGCTTCTGTAAGCAAGGGGAATAAACATGTTTTGTCTCCCAAATACGATCATCAGCTGGAGGCAGCACCACATCATCAGTGAGAAATTTCCAAGAACTTTGCAGAACTAGGAAGAAGTAAAAAGCAATGATTAACAGGACTGTCTGCTCTACTTTATGTCTGACACCAAAAGTAACGCGCTTGTCTGACCCACAGTGTATTTATACATCCACATCTTATAGCTTGCCCTGTCCATGACTTCATCAGCAAAAGGTGTTTAGAGTTTGCCTGGCATTAAGTGGCCAGACAGAATGCATTAGTCTAGAAATGGATTATTAAATTCCACAGTCAAACTGAAGTAGTCAATAAATCCAGAGGAACAGAAGACCTTCAACTACATAATGCTTTATGTGTACTGTTAAAAAGTTCCCATACAGTTTGGTTTCAGTCCTGTTTTGATTTCTTTCTTGCCTAACCCTTTACTTTCTTCTGTCAGGCCTTGTCCTGCCTCAGTGTGTAGTACTGCCAGCTACTGAGTTGCTTACATCTTTTTGGGAACCATCCCTACTCAGAAAAGTGAGCCAAGTCACCACATATGGATTCTAAACTCCAGGACTTCAAACCGCTCATGCAGTTGAAGGATCACAAATCAACTCTTTTTCTTCTAGGCAGAAAAGAACATGCTTCCAAGCTGATTGGATAACTCTCTCTTCCCTTTCAAAATGCAAAGGAAGATTCAGTAGAATGCCATTGAAGTCATAGGCTGCAAAACTGGACAGCCCCACCCTCTCACCTGCCTACTCAATAGCAACACTGAAAGGATTATCTTCAACTCATCTTCATCATTTGTTTTTAAAACCACAAATATTTGTGGGTTTTTTGTTTTTTTTGTTGTTGCTGCATTCCAGAACAGCCCACGCAAAATTTGTACCAATGGAGATCCCACTGTTATCCACATGGGACATCAGGAGCAGCTTGGATGAAACCAAACATAGGACACAAAGGACCAGAAAATGGGGTGCCCCTTTTAAGAATTAAAAGACAGACAGGAATTTTTATAGCTGTTGTTGCTAGTTTTGTTGACTTCTGATGAGAGTTACCAGATAACGTATGTTCCTCTGAGATAGAACCACTTCAGCACCAGACACCTATTTGTGGGTCCTATTTCAGCAGAATTATTTTCTTCTCAAAGAAATCTTAAGCCTTCGATAAGGAGTCAAGAAATCACATCCATTTTTTCAGACAGTTTTTCATTTTCTTCATCTCCTCACTTACCCTGACCAGGATTAAACTGAATTAAAAGAATTGGTAAGCTTTGGTCCTGTCTCAGACTGCATTTAACTTAAGTTTAAATTTTACATTCAAAGTATAATGATTTTTCAAAGATGCTCCTGCTGGAAAAGCACTGTATGATTCTTAGCAACCTATCACATAAAATATTTAATCCTCCACACTTGCTCCAAAAGCATATGCAAAAATAAAAAATGCAAAATATTCAAACAATGTATAAGGGTAGTTGTTTTTTCTTCATGTCCCAGTAGCACTGAGGTTGAGAAATCTTGCATTCAAACTAGATAAAGCAATGCCCTCTAGTGTTCTGTGGAGAAATCCCAGACAAGATTGCCGAAAGCCTTAAAAAATTCATGCACCATCTCAAGTGACAGTCAATGTTTGAAAACTTACAGCTTTCATATGCAACATCCTTGGAATTTTCTGCATATGACTGTGGCCTGCAGAACTATTAGGGATCAGTTCTCTTCCTTCTCTCCACCGCTGATATTTGCATCATAATTTCAAATACCATCTGTGGACAGTCTTCCCACCTGAGGCATGTGTCAAATCACATCATACCACCCTGCACCTTCCCCAGGTACGCACAGCATTTGGTACCCTGTGTTACTGACTCATCACACAAGCAGGATGTAATTTTTGGCTTGCGGCACTTTCTTACAGAGCTCAAAAGTTTAGTAGAATTCTTTTGTCATCAGCTGTCCCATGATACTGATAAACTGTAAACTCAAGAAAGACTCAAAGCATTCTATGGTTCAAAAAAACTCCTGCAGAGCTATCAAAATATTTATTTACATCCTATACACATTACAAAATTCAGCTTTGCATTCCACAAAGGACTGGAAGAGACTTTGTAACTGGAAGTCTGAAAAGCAAAAGGTAAAGTCCTTGATGAAGGCTGCTCTTAAATGGGAAGCTGAGAGTCCTTAAATTTTACCATCCATTGCTCTAAAAGACAGCTGCTGGGCTCTCATCATCTAGACAGATTAACCTGAATGACTTTGATTAAACTTTTAATCGTATCAAATACTTTTAAAATAATTAAAAGCAATTTAAAAATCCTGTTAGAGCCCTGTGCTTTTGTTATTTTACATGATATTGATCTGCTGCAGATAGAAACCATAGATCAAAAGGGAAGCGAAAAAAAAGAGATTGTAAGGAAATACCAGTTCTGCCCATTTTCTCTCTGAAATAAGGGGAAAAAAGATGAAACTATTTTCTGGCAATCTGAAGGGAACTGGTACACTTTGAAAACTGCCAATACAAAGTCAGCATCAGCCACAAATGCCCTAAGCCCTATGTGATTATGCAGGCATTTGAGGGGGCAGCAACACTTGACTGTCAGGTGAAAGAAAGATACTGTATTATGGTTGCACACAAGCACTTTTCCAAATGAAATGATTCTTTGGTTCTATTAAGTTGCTGTCTGGAATTTGTTTCTTGTATGAACAATTGCAATCATTACAAGTGTACCTATTAACAGTGATTCACACTCCTGTTGGGCCATTCACTGGAGCGAGGTTAATTACAGGCATGGTTTCTTCAGAGGAAAGCTAGCCTGGCCTCTTTGATAGGTAAAAACAGAGGCTGAGCTCTTCAAACCAGGCATCACCCTGCACATTCTAGAGGAATTTATTCATAAAAACAAAACACCGGAAATCTCTTTAAAGTTTTGTTCATATAACTCAAGTTCTCCAAACAAAAGCCTGCCAGAGTGACCATGAAAAAGTATAAAGAAAACATCCAGTGAGATCATATACCTAGAGTAAATTCTGGACTTATGTGGCACTTGTGGTGTGCCTTTTAGGATTCTATATTTGCAGTCCTTGTGTCTAAGGCTGCAATTCAGAATTTGGAGGTAGAAGTGGGATCAAATTAGACATTTTTAAAATTAGGTTTGAGTTAGGAAACCCCACTTCAAAATTTAAATTGCATTCTCCTCAGAGGGCAACCAATACATATCCTAATTAAACAAGCAGATAATTTTTTTCTTTAATGAGGGGTGGTTACTGCCAAGCATTCTGGCCTGCAAATAAATTATTTTTGATCTTGTTATACATGTAACCAAATTAAGGGAGAAAAGAAAGCAATTTAGAGATCATCCAAAAGACAGCCAAGGGAGGGTATTCGGTGCTCATACCACTGCACTAGGAACTCACATTTCTTACAGGTCTAACACAATACATCTGTGTTACTGAGTGTATGCACAGAACACTGTCTTGGAGAAACTGCTTGCATGTATATGTTAAAAAAACCCTCTCAGGATCAGATTCCTCCCTGTCACACTGTCATTCTGTTTGCAGGGTATAGTGTGTGGAAAGGACCATTCAAAATCCAAGGTATAAAAAAAACAATGGAAGGATCAGGAGAAAACAGACATTATCTTGAGAACCCAGCTTCCAGCCTGACTAAACAAAACAGCTTTTCCAGTTCCTTCGGTTTATCCAACAGTCCAGTGCCTTTCAGACATTTTCTCGCCTCCTCTGGGAAGAAGCAGAACAACTTGAAGGAGAATGGAGGAAAACGCTCCAACATCCATCACAGAGAGGTCACACGCATACATGCTGTCTTTCCTTGACAACATGTATGTTGTTCTGCAGGGCTGGGAGCATTCTACTAGTGCTCCACTAGGCAAAGATGCCAAGAGTGTCCAGGTAAGACACTAAAACAATCTGAACTGCAAGTAGTTTCATCAGTGAAGTATAAACTGAGCTTTTCCATTCTTCACCTTGGCCCTCTTCTCGCACAAGTGCTTTGCTATGAGTCTATTGCTGGTGTGTTCTCTGTAATTTCTTTCTGTGTCACCACCTGCAGGTACTTCAGTCGCATGGGAGGGAGCTGCTCATAAAGGTCAAATCCCAAAGGACTCTCTGCATTCAGCAGTCTGTAGTACAGCAGGTGCTTTTTCAAGTCCTGAGGAAAGAAAGAAAAGGGTATCTAATCTTTCCCACTGTCTCCTATACAACACAGTAAATCTGCAAATAGTACAATTCCATCATGTCCAAGATATTTAATTACATCATCTTCAATAGAAGAGCTATAAAAGGCAAATTTCTTCCAATAAAATTCACTTCTTTTTGCATGAGAATTCCTCTTCTAAACACAAGTCCTTTGTCTCCTCAACAACCCCTCACAATGACTTCTTGCCAGAAACCCATGTGGATTTTTGAGTGTGATCTAATCATTTACCCTGGACGCTATTCATAGAGGGCCAAATCTGAAGGCCCGCAAAGGAAAGATTTTGGCAAGTTCCTTGAAAAAAAAGAGAAACCTTACATCTATCTTTTTCTTTTCAGGGGAAGCATCCAACTAAGAAATAAGACAGATTACTGCTGGCCACCTATTCATAACGGTACTACAATCATTCCTCTAGCATCTCTTAGTATCCGCATATAATGCTGCTTGGACAAGAGGCAAGGAAATACAGTACAGGAGATTCATCTAGGTTCCAACAGGCTCAGTGTTTTGAGGTCAATTACTGTAAGAATAAGTTAAGCGTATTTACAAATATTGCAGGCCAAAATCTGGCAAGATCTAATCTCACTCATTCTCAAATTAGCAACATAATTAAACACAAATTTCAAAAGCCAAACACAAGTCTGTAAGAGTTTCCATGTATGAAAAACTTAATTCCCAGCAGCACAAGCTGAATTACAAATCCTACCTCATCCACCAACAGCCACGTCTTTCGCAGCATGCTTTTCCGAGCAGCATCTGTCTCCTGGGAACAAAACACATACTTTCCTTAATACAGTGCAGTAATACCTTTGCCCAGGGGCATACAGCACTCCAGGATGATTTGCTCATTATAATGATGAGCAGCTTGTTCCAGCAGAAAGTGCTTGAGATGTCTTATCACCTAAATCCTGCCTCTCTGCTCCTTTCCCTGATCTGAATCTCAGCTGACTTCTCAACCTTCAGGTAGAACTGCAGATCAGAGGTGAAGTGTTGTTAGCACAGCTATTCACTGAGAGAGGCCTCAAGGCCATAGGAGGGCTTCTGCTTGGTTACTCAAGCAAAGTCAAAGAGCGCTTCGCACCTTAAGATAGTTAAGGCAGAGGGCAAATCTATTACAAGCTCTCTCTGCCTGATCACCTTCCTTATTCATTCCGCTTATTCTTCCCCCACACCACAGAACACATAATTGCTGACCTTGAAGACTTAGGTAGGACTGGCTACCATTAATGCAAGTGCATTAGGGTATGATGAACAAAAGCTGCTCCCTCATATGTGGATTCTCAAACAGCTGACCAGTCCTCAACACATTTGCTTACAATTTTTGACTTCAAGTCCCAAAGGTCAGTGATTCATCGCAAGCCACGCTGGATTTATAGGGAGAGCAGATGCAAAACCCAAAAACTGCAGCCCTGAAGCTCTTCTGTCCATTACCCACCTGTGCTGTGCTTTCTTGGGAGAAAATAAAACTGTTCACATGAGCCACGGCCACCACATACAGAACAGGGCACCAGGTGTGGCGCAGCGCACCAGTGACCAGCGTTCGGAAGTAGAGTCGCAGGAGGTCCAGGTTATCCTCAGGAGGGGAAGTGTAGCGCTCAAGAGGCACAGGAAACTGCAACAAACCCATCCAGGCAACATTACAATTTTTGTCAGGGTCTAATTAGTGAGAGGTTCATGACTTCTAGGGTGCCCTTCCCTGCGCATGCCCTCCTACAATGCAATGTACCCCAGTGGCACAAGCCCCATCTGCAGCAGAGCTGCTACGGCCCACCCTGACTGATGTGACTGTTGTTGTCAAGCTCTTCAGCTTTATGGAGAGCAGTTCTACTGGTCCTATCGCTGCAGCTGATTCTTGGCACAGATAAGATGTGCACTTATAAAGTAAGAAGACAGAATATTTTTGACAGCATCACTAAATTCTATCTCTTGCGTTCTGCTCATTCAAAAGAAATGCAGTCCTACACTGACAGACCAAATTTTCTTGCTGTTACTCAGGAGAGCACAACTCCAGTATAACTATATGTGGGAAGATAGTTGAGAGAGAAAATGACTATTTGTCTATGCACGGGCAAGGAAAAAGTTCTCACCAAGGTGTGAAAACACTTATTAAAGTGAAAAGTAGTTGCTAGCAGAACACAGGGTGCCACCAGCCCTTCATACAAGCAACCTATAAATTCTCAATTGTTCTCAATGGTTAAACCAAGCAAGGTTTAGGACAGTTTCCACTGAAGACTGAGCAATTTCACAGCTTCTGCCCTTCACATAGACACACAAATCAAGGTTAGAGAATCACAGGCAAGAGCCCAGTAACACAGAAAAACATAGTGACAGGCAATCGGCAATTACCATAAGCCAGGATTACCTGCTGTAACGGCACTCCCAGCGCCCGCAGGATATTTGTGTGCTCCCCAAAAACAGAGAGACGCAGATGAACACTGAAACGCTTCTGGAGAGGTAGAAGAACAAAGACACCAAAGAGTGGATCTCCAAAGGAGACGCCCTCAAATTGCTCCAGGAGATTTATATAGAGATCGTGGAAGGACGCTAATCCAGGGAGAGGAGCATCCAAGTTTAGGGAGTCCAGGGCCTTGGGTTGGCAATACACAGAGAGAAGGGCAGCTGTGTAGCGGTGGATTGGTGCTTCCAGAAAGAGGTCACTGCCAGTGAGAAAGACACACATAAGCCGGGCAAGTTTGGCAGCAGTCGGGATGCTCTGAAGGATTTTAGAACGCCAGGTTTCCAGCAACAAGACCCACTGCAGGTTCCAGGTCACAGTGTTGATGAGATCAAGTGGGAGAGAGTTCAGTACAGCCCCACGTGTCTCTGCATTAGTCACTTTGTTGTAGAGGCTGATAAGTGGAAAGAATGGCCAGTCTGAAGGCAGGATGGGCCCTTTGACCTCAGGAAGCAGCATTGACTGGATGAGGTAATTCCGCCCTTGGTAGGACGCTTGGGAACGCAGAAGGGTGGGCTGCAAGTGGACAAAGTGAGAGAGGTAGCAGGAACGAATGGAAGGCAGATTCTGGTATGATTCTCTCAGCAGGGCACCACGAGTAACCTTTGGAAGAAATGCTGCTGCAGAGCCAGGCTGTGCCAGTTTGGCACTGGTGCCCAGATGCAGAATATCAGAGAAGTCAGCTGCTTCTGGTCCTCCAGCTTTCCCTTCACTGTAAGATAAAGACAAATAACAGCTTAAGAAATAAACAAACAAACAAAAACCTGATATGCCAAACAAAAAGCATATCACAAATTTATCCCTACAGTCGTCCTGGAACAGAGCACTCAACACTTTCTACATCATTGAGCTATTCTTATACAGAGGGCCTGTAAAGCATCAGCTACTTTGGTATTTACAGCTAATTCACAGAACCACATTTGGTTGCTGACTAGCAACACTGAGGCCATGCCACGAAAACACAATGCCAGTCTAGTGTGGGGGCTGAAACTCCTTGTCCAGAGCCTACTTACCAACACAGACATGAAAGTGCTGAGATGAAATACTGCATATCAGATAAGGCCTAGACAAACCAGTAAGACAATTCTCAAAACAGTAACTTTGCAGCTGGCAGTGGCAAGCACAGCGGAACCACACGGACTGATAGAAACTGTGGAGGTGGAGGGTGTTTGTCAAATCCATATGCCACACTCTCAGACCAAAGACTCACCATTTTTTTTTGACCCAACAAAAGAGCCAAAACACCACCACACAAACAAATCCACTAACAAATTTCCCTTCTTTCTGAAAAAAACTTAGTATCTCCTCACAGCACTTCGGTTCAACCTCCTACAGAGATGCACCATGACTAATTCAAAAAGGATTGAGATGAACAAGATAAACTGCTACCATCTTCTTGCCCAGATATGAGAGGATTCATATCTGAGGTGCTCAGGATTTCTTCCAGTGTAAGGTGGAAGACATGGCATTTGTCAAATCAGCAAATATTTGTGTAAGAACTTGTTAATGAGGGTTTGAGGAAGACTCATTAAGCTCTTCAGGCGATGTCAATTTCTCATTTATTTTCTAGACTCCCTTCTCTCAGGATGGCAGATGCTAGGCCTTAGGAACATTCAGTTCTATCAGGAGTCACAAAGGCCTTATCACAGAGGAAATCAAAAGAAACTGGTCACATTTCTCAACCCCGGTACATCAGAGAAAAATATGCAACGACATTTCTTGCCTGATTACATGGCTCCATGCCTGGACAATATGCCAATGAGTAAGTAAAATTCAACTACAGGCTTTGTTAAACGGCAAAAATTATGATAAAACTGCACTGCCAACGTGTTTTTTCCATTTTCCCCATGTTTTCCCACATACCAGACTCGAGAAAGGAAAAAAAAACTGCAAAGCTTACGGAAGAAACTCTGGATTAAAGGCAAGATCCAGTAGGACCTCGTGAGCCAGATGCTCACTCCCTGGCAACAGACGGCTTAGCAATGCCATGGCAACACAGTGATGGAGTGAGGCGTGCTGGGTGTAATCCGGACAAGTGCCTGCCTGTACAGGAAGGAAAACAACAGATAAAAGCACTCTATCATTTGTCAACAAGACAATCAACAAGGACAGGAGGGTCAAACAAGACACAGATCTCGCTGCAAAGTGAAAGACTGAGGCAGACTGCAAGAGCTGTCAGCATTCATACCAAGAGATATTTCTGCTTCCCCTGACTGCCTTAGATAGTCAGATATTTTTTTAGCAACACAGCTGAAAACTTTCTTCTTACTCTATCCCAAAGAAAGGCAAAAATGTAATTTTTCCATCCAAAGTATTTTGGAACCAAATCCCCACATCAGTAACTGGAAAGATGCTTTTGCTAATAGGTCATAGAACTCAGCAGAAGAGTCGCCAGACCAAAGTCAGATACAAGAAGGAACAGGGAGATGAAGACCAGCTGCCAGTGAAGTCAGCTCCTTGGGGAAAGAAATGAAAAGACTAATAACGATACCATTCTCCGAGCCAACGCTAACACAAAGTACTGCAGGTGATATTCATGGCGTAGGATCCACGCAGATGAGGGAGTCACAGAGGGAGGTCCAGTCTGCCAGCTTTGATGCAGATAATCCCTCAAGCCTCTGAAGCCCAGCACAGAGCTGTACTATAAAGGAATCACAAGAGGAGACAAATAATATTACAACAGTTTGTGTCTGGAGGAAAGCAAACCACAGCCCTCTCCAAGGCCCAGCCCCTGCCTTCTCTCACATGAGAACTGCTGTTGGCTACTCCAAAAGCCATATGTAAGAACAGCCTTATAAATATCTGCTTTTCCTCTCAGGGCTCACCTGCATCCATTGTGACCATACCCATCACAGATAACTAACGACTAGTCACTGCCTACAATTTCCATAGTGTTCTTAAAGGCAGAAAACTGGCCAGTGGCTTAAAATGTTTTTCCCTCATCTGACCAGATACTTCCCTTAGTAGCCAATCAGCTAATTCAACACAAAGTGACACAGGAAGGTTTCGAGAAAGCTTATGCTAGGTATTCCATCTTTCTAGGGCTCAGACATTTGCTCTTTAGGGTCTGCCATCTTACTCACTCATTATAAAAATTCAGAACAAACCAAAGTAGGAACAACCCTCTTCAGAAGCACTGTAGCATTCATTCTCCTCTTTAATATTACCCCATTTTTCTTTGTTATACATGCTTCAACCATGCTTTTCCTCCACTGACACTGAAGTTTTATATTTTGCTTAGCCAAACAACAGTTATTCAACTCTTCTCAACATTCTTTATAAATCCATCTTTTAAGCATCACCTGCTCTGTAATTCCAGCTTTCTGGTGTCAACTGAATATTGGAATTCGAAGACAAGATATTTTTCTGATCCTCATCCCACTTGTTCTGAAAGTCAGGCTGTTTCTCTCCATAATACTTTAATATTTTTAAAATAAAAATGCACAACAATTCGTTTTTAACAGTCTCTTTTATGCCTGGGAAGGTACAAATACTAACCTCCCTCACAAGTACATCATCATTCACCTAGAATTTACAGTGAAAAGGTTTATTCTCACCTTGCTGGTCAGGCCCTTGTGAATGTGAGTGATGTTATTGATGAGAAATAGGAGGGCAGTAAGGAAGGGGAAAGGTGACTTGGCACCAGCCAGGCTCAGAGGAGGTTTGCCTCCAGTGCAACTCAGAGATGCAATGCTGCCAACAGATTCTGGTGCTGGGGAACAGGACAGAGGGTTGCACAAAGCAGAACATGGCCTGTGTGAACAAATAAAGAGAAAGGGGTCAAAAGCATTCATAGCACTGAGGCATTATCTTGTTGCTATCTATCTGAACTGTACCACACACTGCAGTAAAATGGAAGGCCTGAGAAGTGAAAGCAAAAAGCCAGTCTCTCAGCTGGTACACCAAGCACTACTGCCATACAAGCTAATGCCAGTGAGCTGTCAGGAACTCTTCAGTTAAATTGGTCATGATGAGAAGAAATACTGATGCAGTGACGCATCTCTGATGTCAAACACTTGAAAGTGTTGGACCTTTGATTTAAAAAAAAATACGCCGTTCCCTACATACATACGCACACCAGGCTAAAAAGGCTGCCCACCCACTCAAGACATTTCAATAATAAACTTGTAGGAAAAATCAAAAAGCCAGATTATATCTAAAACTGACATTGCAAAAATGCTGCCCTTTATGCACTAATGAAATGCATATTTTGAAATTGTACTCAGAAAGGACATAGCTTTACTCTACATGGACATGGCTGTGCAGACCACTCTTGGCATGTGTGTTCTCTGCAGGTGAAACTACAAATTCCCACACCAGCAGTGCTTGTGGAGCCCACAGTAGATACATCACATCTGTATAGGTAAGACCACCACAAAGAAGAGTGACCACAAGCAAGCTGCTTAATGGTAATGGGGTAATAGGGCAAACCCTGTCAAAGGTCCGTATCGTTACGGCAGAAAACAAATTCCTCAAATGCATTGCTCTTTCGACCACTGGTATTACATGCAGGAGATGCATAAACACGTGGGGGCTCACAAAGTACCCTGAAATCCTGGACCCAAACTGCCCAGAGAGTTTAGACAAAACTGTAAAAATATTAGGGTTTTTACAGTCAGTGTTAAGAACAGCGAAAATTCTTGTGGACGAGCTTTTATTTTATAGCCTGACCAAATACACTGTCTTCAGATCACAAGGACAGGAAGAAAAAGGTCTAACAAGTGCTCTTGTGTTGGAAGCTTTGCTGCCAAGAGCTTCAGATCTCAGTTTCAGTCATGAAAGAACATGGGCCAAACTGTTTGGTCACCATTCAAATACCACTTGAAAACAAAAATTTCAAGTGCCCTTTATATCAGATGTTCTCAGAAGTGGATGGATGCCTCTCTGACTGCAAGTCAGGCCTTTTAGATTCCCCACTCCAGAAGATTAATCACAGCCTAGTAAGGAGGCTCCCTCTACAGCAGAAAGATAGAATATCTGCACTGCTTAACTGTTCCAGAGCCAGAGCTTATGTTATCCAAATGTCTGGAAAAACACTTTGGTATCTGTTCTTGCACTTCTCTGCAGGGGTTTTCAAAGCCCTAGTGAAGCTCTGCAGGAGCTTAAAGATGTGAATCTAGTTAAATTCTTTTATCAAAGCAGCACCACACAGAGCACATGAACAGTATATGAACTCACACACTCACCTCACCCTGTAAGAAGGACTCAACTAATGCTACTTGTGCTTTTTTTTTTTTTTTTTTTTTTTTTTTTACCAGTGAAACCATAGAAGAATCAAGGCCAAGAGTGACTAAAATAATCTGAAATTGATATGAAAACCCCAGCTACATGGCAAAACAGAGATGCAGCAGCACCAGTAGAGAAGGAGGAGCTGGAAACCTCTGCAGCTGTCATGCCTTTTCTGTGAGGGGGGAGAGGACAAAGCAGGGTGTAGGCACAGCCCTACTGCACTCCAATTCCCATACCTGGGGCATACTGTACAGGGAAAAGAGGAGAGAAGGGGGGAGAGCTGTCACACGGTACAGTATAGAAATGGGGCCCTCTCAACTTCTGACAACAGCCTCTTAGTAGTGGAATGGTTTTACCTGAGCAAGTCCCACATGCTGTCTATGGCAGGCTGCCTGAGAAGGGGCTGCAGCATCTCTGACGTCAAACCTTCCAGTTCCTCTAAGCAGTCAACTGGATTGACTGATGGCTGTAGAAGACATGGAGAATGACAGGAAAGGAGAGTGAATAACCACAGCATCCAGTGATAGCAAGAAGCCAGACTTATTTATTTACTTCCTCTGTGTTTATCACCTTTTTGCCAGACCCCATCACCTACATAGCGGTACTGCTCTAGGTTAGAGCTGGCCTCATTGCCCATAGTGTGGAGGCTGAGAGCTGGCACCTCAAGGTGTTCTCACACTCAAGTATTGAAGTGCATCCCAGAGACTGTTAATCGGTGGGAAGCAAGATATGGGATCCTTGGAATCAAGATTCCCTAAATAAAAACTTGGCTAGACCCCTCTCCCCCTTCCATGTACATATTTCTATTTAAACTGAAGATGACACAAAGATGATCAGAACTACCTTGAGAAATCTGAGTGGGACCATCAGGGTTTCAAAAAAAACCAAAACAAACCAAAACAAATCAGCTGCATATAGTGTGAATGACCTACCCATCAAAGCATGACTGTGGATGAACACTGCACAGCAGAGGAACTGTGGCTTTTAGAAAATCATCCAAATTCTTCTGACCCTAGTAAGCAATATTCCAGGTTGAAGGAACATGCTGGCAAATTTTAACACTTTTTATCTTCATTAGAATGCTGCTTTGGGATACAGAAATACTCATTTCCATTACATAAAATCTGATTTTCCCCCAGGTGAAATCCGCCTCCAGATATCAGTAAAACCTTTGTGAAGATGTTAACCTTAGTTTTTAATAGTCTAACAAAAATATTCCAAGAAGGTCCCAGTATACACTAATCTAATTACTACACAAGTTAATTTTTTTTGCACTAATATATTCAAACATGCTATGTACAATTTTTTTTTTTTTAAATCAGCTAACTACAGGATGACTGAACATCTTTCTAAGTGGAAATTCAAAAACCCAGCACGACTGAAGGACTTAAAAAATTGTTTCCTCAGTCACTCTTCCGGAATATCTGTAAAAGTTAAAAAGGAGCATTAACCTCTTGGCTGTCCTGGTTCTCTAATGCTCAGGACATAATCACAGCTGTGAAAGGTATACCAACCTTTGGGGCCCTGAAGACATCTTTGAGAGATACTGGCAGTTTCCACCCCAGCCGTAACTAATAAACTCAGTTGCTTTTGGCAAGTTTCAGAGGAGTTGCACAAGTGTGAATAATTACAGCCACTAAATTAACCCCACACCTCCAACACAGCTTTGCCAAGTACGAACTCAGACACGTCAGTTGGGCAGTAAAGAGGAAAATTGCATTCATCTTTAGAACACAAATCTTTAAGGTGCCATAAAGCATAAGACATTATTCTCCAACTGACGTGTCACCTTTAGAAAACTCACTTTAAGAGATGATCACATACTACAACTGTGTGCTACAGAATTTGACCTTGGATGTCAGTGGGGCAACAAATAAATTTATCTTTATTATTTCCTTTCCAAAGTTCATATGGCATGACCCTTAATACTCCATCTTCCACCCACATGATTGCAGTGCGGGTGTCCACATGTAAGCTCTCAGACCAAAGCAAATGCAAAAATGCATGACTTGATTTATCCCACTAGAAAAAACGACTGCCAAATAAAATTATGTTGTATTTGCTTCATGCTTTGGAGCTCTATAGTAAATCAGAACAATCAGAGCACTACCACATACCTTGATTGAGACTGATTCCAAAGGATGAAAGGACAAAAGAGGAAGACAGATATTTGGCACTGCTAACACATAGGGCTAGCAGACTTAAGTGATCCTGAAGGTCATGCAGCCTAGATATGAGCTGTGGTAACAAAATCAGTGCTCAACTAGATGCCTTAATATCCATCCTCTTCAATACTGCCGTTAAGTTCCAGTTTTCAGAGGTAATACATAAGCTGATGCTGGTGAAATGAGAAGACAACCTGTATTTTCAAACCTTACCTGTTGGCTGTAAGCACTGTAATAAACTCCCAAGAAGATAACACAAGTTGTGGTCAGAGGCTGGAGAGTTTGCCAAGTTTCTGTCTGGGATATCTGCTGAAGGATTTTTTTCAGACTTGTCTCAAGGAAGGGCTGTAAGCCTGATACTTGACTCCATACTACTGGAGGAGGTGGAATTGGTTTGTTATCTTCTGAGTTGCTGCTGAAACACAATTGAAGAATGACACAGGACAGCAAATAAATATCAAACAACTGTCTCTCTAAATCATCAATTTTAATAGAAAGATGTAGTCCAGAAAATTATATCCAACAGCACAGCTAGGGGGAAAGTCTTTGCATAATCCCACAACCCAGACCAAATAATTTAGGCAGAAAGAATAAATGTAGAATGTACTTTAAAAAAGCTGAAGTTTCTTCTCCTGCACTACTCTGCCCCTGAGCTATGCTCTAGCTTTACTAGAAATGCTATCTCATACTCAGCTTTAGTTAATGAGTTTCTTGGTTTCCATCAGAAAAAGTACCCGCGTCTGCAGCAAATCCTACTGCTTTGATGTCCATCAAAACCTAACCACCTCTTAATCCTGGACTCATCTTGGCTTCTGCAAAGAGGTTCTATCCTCCAAGCCTCAAGACGTTTACTTTCTTTACTCCCAAGGGAAGTCCAAAGCAGCATCCTAGCTCCTCTCTGCAGGGCATTTGGCTAACAGTGACCTTTATGCCCCAGAGCTTAATGTAGATTTTGACTCCCACCTCTGGCCATGCTAGCAGGCATACAGCTGTCAGACCAAACACTGCTTCTGATCTTGCGTCAGAGGGAATACACCCCACCATGTAGGAGCTCACATGAGGGACACTGAACAACTGAAAATGAGGGGGGAATAAAAAGGTGACAGCCAGGACTCCAAACCAAAGAAAGGGAAGATGGGATGCCAACAACTGAGATGCACAGAGTGGTGACTTAAGAGAGCCTACCTGCTCAACTTGGCCTGCAGCTCTGCCGTGTATCCTGCTGTTTGTGTCACATGTGTCAGCAGAGTAACCACTGCTGCAGCTCGCTGCACAGACAACTCAACCACAGGGCTCTTCCCGCTGAGCAACTCAGGCAGGGACTGCAGTATCCTCACCAGCACAGGGTAGAGATCACTGCAGTATGAATTACAGAATAGATATGGTTGGAAAGGGTCTCTGGAGATCATTTGTACTTCAATTCCCTGCTCAAGACAGGCCAGCAAGAACAAGATCGCACAGGGATATGTCCAGTCTGATTCTGAATATCTTCAAGAATTTATCTTGAGGTCATTATCTTGTTGTGCAACAATGCTCCAGTGTTTGACCACCTTTACAGTAAAGTTAGTAAAGATTACAGTAAAAACACTTCAGTGGAATTTCCTGTATTTTCATTTGTGCCCATTGGCTCTTCACTTTCCACTGGAAGAATCTGGCTTCTTTACACTCCCAAATAATTTATTTATAAAGATTGCTAAAATGTGATTATGAGAACCACCACCAACACCACAATAACAAAAATAAACTGACATGGAAAAGAGATGACAAAGGACGATTACTGCTATTCCAATTTCATCTGAATGGGACCTAACTAATACTCTGCCTCCGAGCACTCTGATTATTTCTTGAAATAACTACTTAGATTTTATTCCTGCTGGGGAATACTTCTCAGATTCTCAGCCACACATATAATTTCCTCAACATTCATATCCCAAAGAACACAAAATGCTGCTGTGGATGAGAATTTCCTTTCTGAAACTCAATACTGCCCTCCCTTTTACTCCACTTCAGAACAACTCCACAGCCATCTCTCTTCTTCCAATTCAATGCAATTACAGGAAGAAGATTTAATGCTTGAGGTAGGTCAGACCTATACCAGGTGCAGACCTTGGTGGTCAAGCACAAGGACTTGTAGTGACCTGGAAGTCGACGCCTCGTGCAGTTTGCCTGCACCAGTCTGCCCCACCCAGTGTGATGACTGCCGCCCACAGGCTGCCCCCAGGGCAAGCAGATTCAGTCCCGGGTGCACTGCAAACCATGTGTTTTGTTGTCATACAAGCATGGATTATTCATCCCTTCAAGGGAAAAAAGATGCAACCCTAAAAAGCTGCAGTGGTCTCCCACTGTAAAGGAGAAACAACAAAATAGCAGTGCTTAAACACGGGAGCCAGAACAACCAGAAAAAGGCAATACGCAGCATGAATACCCTTAGAAACCGAGTTTTACTGCAGGAGCCGTGAGAAAGCGAGGTGAGACACCCTGAAGGGAATAGAGACTGAGCCTGGAGAGCCGTCTCTTTGCCCCCTTGGAGCAGGATGTCTGCTGCCTGCTGCGCCCTGAGCCCACGTCTCCAGCCGGGAGCTGTACCTGTAGAGGTCGCAGGCCTGCCCGTAGCCAGCAGCCACGGCCCACAGCCGGAAGGCCTCGGTGCTCAGCCTCGTGGCTTCCTCCCGCGGCAGGGGCAGATCCACAGGGTCTTCAGCAATAAAGCGACTTAACCGACTCTTCATTTCAAATCTGTTAAGCTGCAAAACAAACCGAGGAACAAGAAGAGGGTGAAGAACAAAAAAGACCAAGGGGTAAGAGGCATCAGCTGCACGCAGCGTTACCTCATTGCTCTGACACGCACAAAGAGCTGCAGATTTCAATTCAGCTCATTCTGAACTCTTCCTGCACTGCTCAAATCTGCTTTGTTTTCTGCAATCTGAAGGAGCAGACTACAAAGAATCACTAAATGGTCAATGGCTATTAAGAGAGAAGTACTCCTGGAAGGGATGCCACGGGATACCTAATCCATTCCTAACACAAACCAACTACACCTAAATAATTTCTGATGGAGGTGCGTCTGCCCCACACACAATCCTGTTTTGCACTCTCTCTGCAGCACTCAAGTGATGGGTTTTTTTTTTTTTTTAAATATATATCATTATCCTTCTTTAAATAGTCATAAATGCAACTCTCTTAGTCCAGCTTACATGTAAAGATACACCTCGTGAACAAAGATGCCGACAAAAGTACTGAACTGATGCTGACATTCTCCTGGGCAGGTCACGCTAGATGGGTTTCAGAAGTTCTACAACCTAAGTCTTTCTATAATTCAGTGTTTATTTTATGCAAAGGGTACCTCCTGACTATTACTCTCATAAGGTTATAGAATTCGGATGCCTTGGAAATGTTCTGAGGTTATTTTGGTATTGAATTAAGCATAAGATGACTCATTTGCAGTTCTCTAGAAATAATTTTTATCCTCCCCTACATCTGGATATTTTTACTTAACCATCAAAAAAGAGCTTCTCTTTCCTTCTCCCACACATACAAAAGCTTCTATGTGCTCTGTCTAAACAAATGAGGCAACAATGTCTTTTTCACAGCACAAGGACATATTATAGGTAATTTAAATTTCAAATGCTTTAGAGGCATCTTGTAGGAAAATCAATGCACACCAGCAAGAAAGCAAAGGAGGTGATGAGTCAAAACTATAAATTCTGACACCTCTCCTACAGAACAGAGGACAAAGTCAAATTTACTTCCAGGAGGAAAATGGAAGAACTTTGTTGTTAGCTAAAATAAATTCCTACACTGATGGTTTTGATTTAGTTTTTTATTATCTTCCACTCCCACATTTAAGTGCATGTAACAGAACATATGAGAGTGTAACAGTAGCAAAGCCTGAGTGTCAGGAACCTTCTAAGCAATTTTTGCATTCCTTGACATACCTGGAGTACACAAAGCCTGAAGTAGAAAAATATCTGAATTTTACTCTGTTATGTTTCTAGTACCACTTACAGTCTTTAAATATCCCACTATCCATCATTATTCTCTATATTTTATAGCACAGACTGGTGTTGTGTTGACAGTAGCAACTCCTGCAATTTGTTAGGTGTTGTTAACAAAAGTGAACCAAAAGGCCTAAGAAGTGCTCTTTGCACTGTAGTGGGTGCTGCTCTTGGTACATTTCATGCATTTATAGCACCAGCATGACAACCTATATGAGGGAATGAAATTATCTCTGAAGTGGGCCCAGAAGTTAAGAGGAGTTGAAAACACTGAAGAATTATCACAGCATTATTAAGACGAATCAATGGCAGAAAAGTTCAACCAGGGTTGTAAAACACAAGGGTAGTGATTAAGTCTCTGTTTTATACAGTCTTATGCTGCCTATCCCTGAAACACGGGAGTGTAGAGAGCATCACATATCAATGCATGCTCTAAACATCTGCCCCATGTCAGTATCACCCTGCTAGACTCTGTGACTTTCACATGAGTGCACTACACAAACCATAAAAAAGCAGAGTAAAGCTTGAGACAGCTCATCTACCATTATGCAGGAGAAGCATCATTATTATGATGCTGTCAACAACTCCTTCAAAACACACTAATGCACCTTCCTCACCCCTGTTTCTTCAGCTTCAGCTCCAGCTCACAGTCAGCCCCAGTTAGCTTTCTTTATTTAGGAAGTAAGGCACAGAGGACAAAGGCCTTTGCAATCAGAAAAGCTCTTCCAGGAACCACTCACCAGCCTGGCTGTTGCATTTCGGCCTCCAGATGCCAACACCCTGATGAACTTCATAGCACTGGCACAAGCAACTCCGTGGAGACTGGTAAGTAAAAAACCTGGTTCAGCCACTTTGGGATCCCACTGAGTAGGCAGAAATTCCCTGACAATGGTCTCAATCAATCGAGGACAGTCAAGCAGCTGCAGAGAAATAGCAGGGAGCACAAATAGCTGAAGGTATGCAGTCATGCAAACAAGCAGAAGACATGCAAAACAGACAAGTTTATCTCATCTCCTTGCCATAATGCCACCTGGTCTTTCTTCCCTTTTGCCATCCTTTCTCTACCATTCCCAAGCTCTTTCACAATGGGAGATTTACCTGGCTGCACGCTTCAGAGGAGTGCCTTGCTATATGGGTGAGGATGTGCAGTATATCCAAGACTACTGTTGGAACAGGTCGCACCACCTCTAGGATGTACCTCAGCCGGTGCTGGATCCTTGTCTTCAAAAGTCCCTGAAAGGTATTAAAAATAAAAATTAAAACATATGTTAGGATCTAAACAAGTGTTCTCTGTCCTTCAATTGCTGGAAGCCAAAAGGAGATTAGATCTTCTTCACAGACTGTTTTAAATTTAGCAGTCATGAAACAAAGAAGTTTCTGTGTATTTGCAAGTATGCTGGTAAATGAGCAAGAGTTATCTGAACAGAGCAGAAACTACTCTAGTTCTGTTCTGAATCTGACCACTGGAGAGGTCTGGATACTCATGTCTTCCAGAGTATAAAACTCTAAGTGATAGGGAAATAACCTTCCCTACAAAAGACTGTTAAAACCTACTGGTGGTGAAGAAGGTTCTTGTGGACCTTGAATAATTTTGGCTAGACACCACCTCCAGCAAATGCAGCGCTCTGTCTGAGAGTACCTGCCATATCAGAGAAAGTTGACAGAAACAGAGAACAGACAAATTCTTATTCTGAAGTAAGAAAAGAGATGCATAGGGATGATATGACTTCTTTTTATAATCAGTGGCAGTGCCAGGAAACAAATCATCAGTTTACGTAACAGTGTGATGCGTTCCTGGTTCTGAGAAAAGGCAAATCCTCAATACCTGAATTCCTATTACTGATACTTTTAAAAATTTGCAGCCAAGCAAGTTGTAGCTCTAGGCCTGAGCAAGTTCAGCAGCTAGTTTAAATACCCCTTTTCCAACTGTGTGGAACAACTGGGTAACAGACAATAAGTAAGTGTGAAATGGAACTGCACTGCAATGGGAACAGAGGGGAATTTCATCACAAATACCTTCTGAGTTCAGGCCACTCAGAACAAGCTGAATTACACTGAACCATGACACAGTTTACAGAATCACAAACTGATCTCCTGTCTATTGACCACTCTTTCTATGTTTTTTAAACAGTGCCACACACCTAGCAGAACACATCTGAAATCCTGAAGCCTTTAAACAAGACCAAATGCCCAAGTACAGTAATTCATTCACCCAATGATGTTTTTAGACCAAGTGCTGTTTAAATACAAGCTCAAGGATTAAGTGATATAATCACATGTTTTAATGATTGCAGCAGGCAAGAGGAGTGCATTGGCTCCACCAAGACTAATTTTGAGATAAAGTTTTCTATTTTTAGATCTCACATCAAAAATACAGGATTAGGTTTAAAATGTGGGAGGAATTCCTTCTGAATGCTGTAAAAATCTTAATCTGAGAAATGCAAACTTGACATTTGGGGAAATGGTAGCTAGCCACCTTACGTAAAAAAAAAAAAAAAAAAGAGTATCACTGTACAAATCTACTAGTTCTGAATTATCTAGCTGTAATATTTTTGTTTAACTTTTAAAAAATGCATATAGACATTTTAATAATGGTTGAAACCTTTTCATTTTTAATTCAAGTAAGTGAGCCTGAAAGTCAAGTCTGTATGCAGTCTTTGAGGAAGTCTTATAAGGTCATCAGTGTGTTTGTTGTTGAGGAAGTTAAGAGTATATTAATTATACTGAAGTCACACAAGCCAAGTCTCAACATTTTTAGAGACCAATAAAATTATCCTTCTGGTAATAAATGACAGAAACACAACAACCATCAGCCAGGAAAGAGTTCTAATTCTTGTTCAGAATGTTCTTGTCCAGCACGCACAGAAGGGTGGATGTTTCAACAGCACACACAGCACTGTGATGAGCCTGTTTTCCTAAAAAGATTCTGTGTCTAACTCTGTAATTACCTTTACAACATCGTATCGGGCCACATCTGGGTCTGGTTTGTTTTCATCCTTCGCTTTTTTATCTTGAGATTTCTCTGTTCCATTTAATTCTTCCTCTTCCTCCTCTTCTTCCTCCTCACTGTTAGGGACAAAGGGGAATGCAGCCATCCCTTGGTACCATGAGAAAGTCCAATCGAGATATTTCTATAAGGAGCATTAAAGCATATAGAATAAAATTCTCATAAAGAAAGAGACACAGACAAAAACTTTTTGGGGATGCTTTTAAATATGGAATGCTTTATTGATTCCTATATAATCGCAAGAAAACATGAAGACAATAAAAGCTATTCTAAATATACACAAGTAGAATTCAATGCTTTTTCAGGGAAATTATTTTGCCCTGACACACACAGAGATTTGGAAAAAAACATTAAAAAGAATTACTGTTATGTGAATTAAACACAGCTAACAGAAATTTGGTTTAACTGGAAAAAAAATAGGACTATAAATAAATAAATAAATAAATAAAACAACCACCAAGGCTCTAGGCACTAAACAGAAAATTGGTATTTATTGACTTCCTATTTTTGGACCTGCGTGGAACTTAGGTCACAAATAACACAAAAAGATCATGCAAAAAATTGATATGATAAAATAAGGACTGCTTCATCTATTTGTTCATGTTTGCTTCACTTTTGTTTGAATATCCCTCAGCTTAAGCAAATAGAAAAAACCTCATTTTTGTTCACAGCTGATAACAAGGTAAGGTACTCTCAAGTTCTAGGCTAATAGCCCAAGTAGGGTAATAGTTTCTATTCTTCAGAGAGGGGATTGCTCCCATAACAGATCTACTTCCCCTAAAATGTTTCAGAATATGAAAGACAGCCAAATCAAATGCTTGCACTGTCTAATGACTGCTAAAATTTTCCATTTCCTGCACCCACAATCAGAAACAAACATCACATTAGTCAGAAAAGTAGTGATAGACTTCACTTGCCAAGTACCAAGGAAGCACAAGCTACTATAATATTTTTATTATTATAAAAAAACCCCAATGCAATATGAACTAAAGATGCTGAGTGAATGGCATGGTCAGAGGAGGCCTGACTTGAGCAGATGAAGACATGAGTCCATCTGGAATACAGAGGTTAGGACTATAGTCTTCCTTCCACCAAGAGGAGGAAAAGCATTATGACGAGGTAGCTGGGTCATCAAAGAAAATGAAAAGAAAATTGCTTCCTTCCCATAGCCATTGAAGGATGAACAAAACCTTCAAACAGCATGATTTTTATGTGTGTTGATCTTCTGGGTTTATAGTGAAGATAAATCCTATTTGCCTTGCAAATCCTGGAGCAGAAGGCCAGGCTTCCAACCCTGTCCCTTTCTCAGAAACCTTTCGAAATCCAGCAACACGAGACTCTAGGAAGGACTCCTTGGGTTAGAAAATATACTGACACAGCATTCACTGTGCTGCTTCTGGCAGGAAGAGTCAGCAATCCCCGCTTACACAAGATGTCACACCATGAGCTTGGATCTGAAAAATCTGTGGAGAAAGCTATCTACTCCTTCTTTTCTCTTGCCTCCCACTAGGGATAGCTCTACAGGCCTGGTAGAAGTAGCAGGGGACTTCTATCCCATCTCTTCTATCACCAGCCTCTTTGCAGTCAAACAGAAAAGCAGCTCTCAAGGAAGGAATTCGTAACACAGTCTACAGCATGCTCTGCCTATAACAGGCTGCTTCTGTCCAACCAGGAGTACATCTTTATCTGGCTGCTCTAGGCTGCCTAGTAGCCCTGAAAAGCCAAAAGTAGTCACAACCTTCTAAAAGGCAAAAAAGCATCAATGAAAAAATAAACACATGAACACGCAAAATTAGCTATGAAAACACATGGGAACAGCAGAAAATGGACAATGAGAGAGAAAGAAAACAGCATTATTATGAGGCATAAGAGAAAGTATGGAGAATATTTAATCTGTTAAGAAGCAGAAAAACTATGAAATAAGAAAACAACGTAAGAGGACATATTAAAAAGATAAATTCTACATATACATTAGCAGTGGCCTGATCTAGATTGCAAAGATAACAAAAGAAGAAGAAACTCAGCAACATGCACTGAATTTAATCATAGGGCAGAGCTAATTCAAACAGGAGGAAAAAAAGATACCTGAATCTCTCAGACTGGGATAACAGACTCCATTGTCTGTCTCAAAGCACAGCAATGACATTCTATTCACCATTAAGCTAACACATTCGGTGAACCTTTGTTCAAGCTACTTACCATGTCTTCTCATTCTGATCCCTGTAAGCAGATCAAAACAAAATCAAACCCAGGCTCTGAATGATTATCTTACCTCATCATCAAGTGACACCAGCAGAGCCCGGAGAGCACCAACAGATGCTGCCATGACATTTTCCACTGCATCATCCAGCGAGAAGCGCAGCAAGAAGAGAAAGCCAGCATCAAGCAGCAGACGCAGAACGCTGCCCTTCAATGAGGAAGCAAACTCTCCAGCCCTGGCCTGGAAAGTGCCAGACAGAGCCAGGGTTAAGGCTGTTTCATCTCAGTTACATACATCTCTGAGTTGTCACATCTCAACATTTTGCATCTTTGCCTCTTTCCACTTCTACTGTAGGGCTGCTAAACTGTGTGGAAGTTATTCTTCCTTTATTTTATCCTCCATTCTTTCTACAGAAGAACACATCTACAATTCCTTAGGGCATGAAACCCTTCTTTCTAAAGTCACCACTCATCTTTTGACTTCATCCTGTTCTGTCCCATCACCCTTCTTAAAACCAACATGTTACTTCTTCTCTGTTCCAGTGCCATTAGGGGGAATGTTAGCACTTCCTCCAAAAGTTAGGTGGAAATGTGCACAGAAGTATTCATTTTGCTTTCTCCTCTTGGCACATTGCTCTATGAGTAGGCTCAGCTCTTTCTCACCTCCTACAGAAAATGCACATCATGAAGCTGGCTCAGACAACAGGAGTGAAAGGGTCAATGCCAAGAATAGGTTTGTCACAAAAGTAACATTAAAAAAAAAATCAACTTGCATCCAAATTAACAAGAGAACTGAAACTGCACCACTGCCGCTGAACAGCACTTGAAACAACCTGTTGGAAGAACAATGCTCTGGAACCATCCAGAGAAACCTGCATCTCAGTTTGTTAAATCCCAACACTTAGCTTATCTAACAGTAAGGATCCTCAGTGAAACAGAACGCCCTTTTGGTGACTTTGCTCATCTTCACTGAACAGCAAAAAACAAACAACTAGTACCAGAGAATCTGGGCCTGATCCACCAGAAACTTGAATTATGGGGAGAAATTCCTTAAAGTGACTTACCCTTTGAACAATACGACCTAAGACCTGTAGAGCCAGTGTCCTCTGTTGTGTAACTTGGCTGCGAGACAGATGAAAGAGCTCTTGCAGAGAATAACCAGCTCTCTAAATGGCAGGGGGAAACAAAACAAAGAAACCAAAAAACACCGTCAGCTACAGCTAAAAACAGTCCCCTTAAAGTAAGATTACCTGTAACATACTGCATTACAGAAGATAAATTGCTCGCCAACATTGTTTGCCACTTTGTGGCAATGGCAGAAGAGATTCTAATCTTAGATGTCACAGGAGAAAATTGAACTTCTTAAGCAAAGGAAGTATGTGCACCCTTTTCCAACACCACAGAACTTTAACAGCATTAAAGAGAAAAACCATCAACAATTTTCTGGAAGTAATGCAGTTCATGCATGCAGACAAAATTTGTCCTCAGGAGTTTGTTTCTAAAGAAAAATTACTGCACTTTTTAAAGGGTTTTTTTTTGTCACTAAAAAGCTTGACACTAAAGGAATCCACCAAATCAAACACAGAAAACTAAAATGTGTGTACCTTTTCTATTATATTACACCCACCTACCTCTGCCTCTTCTCCGTGGTGGTGCAAGCCTAGATGTGTTGGCAAATCAGCATCTGCGGGAATCAATTCTCCTTTTAAACTGAATCGAGCTTGCATTCCCTGCAGCAAAAGGGTGGAGGGAGAAAACTATTATTTCTATTGCTGTCCACTCAGTTAATCTCTTAAAATAACACTTTTTACATCACCTGCTGGAAGATGACAGTTCAAAAACTCCTCAGGTCTCTACTTCTTAAAAAAACAAACAAACAAACTTCTATCTTTCCTTTTTTCTCAGTTTTACACCTGTTTCATCCCAGATTGCAATGGCTAGACTCTCACTTCCTAGCTCTCTTGAGTGCTACAGACTGAACTGATTCTCTGTCATCCCATCCTGTGAGAGAAAATGGGGAATCTTTCAACCTGATGAAATCCCACAGACTGAGTAACCAGAGGACGTTCTTCGAAGCCTTCAAAACCTTCCTATTGAGAAGCATGATCCAGACACAAACATGCAAAGTATCAGTTTCTACTTTCAAACCTTTTTGGTTTTCTTCTGCCGAGGTGAGGGCAAATCTTTCATCCATTCCAGCTTCTCAAACTCTACATTGTCCATGTGAATCCACTCCTTCCTGGGCTTCACAGGCAGATCATCTTTGTGCAGGGAGAAAGAAATGTCAGTCTTACTTTCCAGGGGAGCGATGAAGGAAACACTATTCCTTCTTTGCCAAGCTATTTAGCTTAAAGACTGTATCAAATAGAAGATTATGTAAAATAAAAAGAAAACAATTTTCAAACTGACTGTTGTCTGATGCATAAACATCAAAGGTTTAAAGCTATTTTCATCTTTCACGAGAGCAAGAACAGGAAGTAAACAGCACTGTAATGAAATTCAGACAAGGCTAATTCAGGAGAAGCTGAACAGAAGTCAGGACACAAGTAAGGCAAAATTATCAGAACCAGTGAAGAAAAAATAATATCAGCCCTACTTTTGAGAAAAAACATCCATGGAAGAGAGTGTTAGAGAGAACACAAAATTGAAAAGTATTAATGCAGAGTCCCAACCATATTATTGGAACCCAGTAAGATTTTACCCTAGATACACTGAAGGCAGAACAGTATTTGTGCTTTAGTTGCATTTCTGATGCTGCTCTTCAGTATCCCTCCCTAAAGGCTTGAGGATATCAGCTTGGGAAGAAAAGATCATAACAGCTGAAAATTTGCACAGCTTTCCAGACAGTTCAGTGGGGAAACTGGACAGCTGAACAAGAATTTCAAAGGGGCAAGTACTAAAGGAAGAAATTACTAATTTAACTTTATAAAGAGCTTTGACTACAAGAATTTGAGAAACAAGACATTTGTGCCTGACATCACAAGAGCTGCCCTAGGAAAGAGACAGATCAGCATGTGGAAGAATCTCACAAGTGAAGACACCAGAGATATATAACCAGGAAAGGTAAGGCTTTGCTACTGGGATACTACCCCAATCCAGAATGAGATGAAGTAAGAAGTCTTTGCTATCTCAAAAAAAGCACATGTAAGGACAGTAACAGGCAGTCTAAGGGCATGGAAAGCATTAGCATCACTCCTGCTGGAGCAGCTCAGAACTCATCTGCATTGCAGCTATTAATCCTAGTACTCCCGTCTTCTCTTGCAAGGAACAACGAGTCCCACTGAGATGCTCTTCTTTCATCTGGTCTTTTCCTGCTGATAACTGGCCTGAAACCTAACCTTTTACTTTCTTCCAATTAGCAGATAAACTTTCAAGAAGGGCACTCATCCCCTCCAGAACGAAGCTTCACCCTTGTGATCAATGTGGTATTGAATCAGGCAAGGAAGCAAGCACAGATTTATCTTGCTCAGCCAGAAAGCTGTTCCACAGAATTTCAGCCAAAGGCTCAGCATGCATTTTAATTGAAGCAAAGGAAAAGCATCTGAAAGGTACAAAAGTGGAATGCTTGTGGGTGGTAGATGCAACATGAGAGGAAATAAAATCAGCAGAAAAACGAAATATATCGACATTTGTAATTTAACAAAATGTTTTCTCCATTAATCATTAAATTGACAGGGTTGAGCTAATCATTCTATTAGTAAGAATATACATGTTGCTAGCAGCCCTCAGTACAATGATTTTGTCAACAAGAAAAGATGGGATATATATTTCAAGGCATCACCAGACTGTTACTGAGAAATCCCTTTACAGAAGCACAAGCTGGCTGTGTGAATGCAACATTTGCGCTGAACTTTTTCAGACTTGGGTTATATTAAAGGCTACCACTCAACCTCTTCAATTTTTGCTTTGCTTTCCATCTTCTCTCAGTGACAGAATTAACTTTTCCATTTGATAAGGTTACAAGTTGCTGGATAAAGGTTTCACCATCTTATTTCTAATAAACAGTAGGCTTTTATGTCATTAGAGAGGCAGGTTTGATTCTGGAGCAATCTTACTGCCTTGCGTAATCACCGGAAATTCAGCATGACCATTTCTGCTGGGCTATTCATGATGCATTTACTTCTGAGTATAAACAGATGCTAAAATTCCAATAATAAGTGCTAATGGCAAATTAATTTTTACATTTCCTATTGGCCAAGATGGGCTGCAGGCATAAACTAAGGTACTGGAAAGGCTTCCCTTGCTTTTTTAACTGTGTTTCAGCTCACCCTTTCTTTGTTGTTTCAAATATACTAGGAAAACTCTTTTTTTCTGTGCTGTCTTCTATAGGAGGAAAAAGATGCCAGCACATAATGTTTTGAAGTAAGCTGTTCCCAAGAGCATTACTATTATTACCATTACAGGCTGAACAACATGCTTCTATTGCTCCCAGGAGATGAAAAGATGTCACTTGACCTGGTGCTACTTGAGCACTCAGTTGTTCTGGGACTAAAAAGAGCTAAAATTAGTCCCATTGATTAAGATGGATTTGTGGAAAAGTTAAACTTGGGGAGAAACTGCAAAAGGACTGTTCAGTGAAGTGTGTTCCTCAAAAACAGGCTGAGCTTTACTTCTCCTGCACATGTACACACACATATACACTGACAGACTCATCCCTCTCAGCAAGAAAATGGTAAATGCTTGTTATCTCTTGAAAACATCAAGCTGAAATCCCAAAGTGATTCAGAGACTTCTTTAATCAGTCTGCAGGTTACACTGGAACACAAAGGATGCATTACAAGAGAGGATCGAGAGATGGAGAAAGGCAAAAATTGACATGAAATTGTGGGACAAGTATGTTAGGAACAAAAGTGTGGGGGAAATGACAACAGAAGATTAAAAATCACAACAGAGAAAAAGAAATTGCTAAAGAAAAAAATGCAGTGAGGAAAGCAACCAAAAGAGCAGAAGCCTAAAGAGAAGACTGTTCCTTTCTCTGCCATGAGAATGCATGGGGTTCCTCTAGCTACTGGAGATACAGCAGCTTTCTCCTCATGCAGGCATATTTTGAGCATTAAAGGGTTCTGTCATAAGAGGCAATAGCTCTGCAGTGCTCCACAAAAAGCAGGATATTCTACACCCTAATACTTCCCCCTCCATCCATAGCACAAAGAAAATGACTCTATCCTGTGAAAATCCCTGGGTGGCTTCTGAGATACAAGACACAGAGTGGGGCCATCAGGAGCAGTGTCACACTAAGACATACATGCTCTACATAAGCAATTTCCCTGAAGTGAGAGTGATTGTCATCCCAGTGCTATCCTGTGAACAAATCACGAACCCTTACCTACCAAACAACCCATCACTCTTGTCCCCAGCCAGTACCAGTTAAAAGAAACTATCCAGGCACCAGCTGAATCTCACTACCACACTCTCACGTTTCCTTGTTCACATGACTGAACAGAAGAGCAATGATGCCTAGTTTAACACACATTTTCCCTCCAGAGGCCTTAGAACAAATTTCAAAAAGCAAGACCTCCCAATGAACAGATCACTTCCACTACATAGTGTACCACCTTTCCAACCTGTGGAGCTCATGTAGAAATGTTATTTTTTGAACCCAAACCACTTATTTTTAAAATATCATGATAAAATTCATGGATCACTGCAAAGCAGCAAAACAAACCAGTGTAGATTGATGTAAACACCATACTAATCTTATAATTCTGCTCAGAAAATTAACAATATGCACTTTGTTTCTTACCCATAGTTTCTACCTTCATATTTTCTTCCCTCGTTACATGTTCTTCCAGACCTGACTCCTGCATGGAAAGAGATGATCTTACACCATGCTGAGCCACAGGCAGAGATTCCACAAACTCCTCCGGCCTGTTCAATTCCATTTTTAATTCCTTTTTCTGGGCTTCATTGTTACCACGTTGTGATTTCAAGAAAGCAACTAAACTGGGATCTGCAAGTATTGACAAAGAGACAGACAGAGATGTGACAGAAAGTCTCAAAATACTTCATATGCCTATAGCTCCTGCTATTTATGTTTCAGTCTTTTCTACGTCCTCTTTCTCTTACCAGCTGTCACTTCTCTTCAAGCTGAGGCACTCCACTGCTTTATGACCTCTTGGGCACATAAAAAGTGGGAGTAACTGACTGATGAGAAGACACTAGAGACAAAACTGACAAATGTCTTTCAGGGTAAAGCAACCACAAAAATTCTATTTTCCCAGCTTATGAACAAAGATAATTGCTCCTTTTCCACTCATTGCCTCTTGAATGGGACATCTAAACAAGACTATTAAGTGTGGAGAGAATTCTGGTCTGTGGACCACTCAGTGGTATCAATCTGAACACTAGAAGAATGCACAGGACAGACACCACAAAAAGAATTACCTGATCTTTACTGAATTGCAGTAGAGCTGCAAGTCATAGCTCAGATACTATGTTACAAGGTGACCTTTGTTTGTTTTGAACTGACTCCCCCTTCCAATTATGGTCTGACAACACCCAGTAAAAACACACAGCCATTCTCTTCATGCTTTGAAAAGAAACATTTGGGGGGAGGTAGATGTGTTTTGAAGGATAGATTATGTTCATATGGCTCTAGGATCATCGTTTTACTTTCAGATCTGCTACAGATATCCCACATCATTTTGGATGGAGATGAACAGTGAGAGATTTTGCATTGTGCCTCAACAAGGTACACAAACACTCCAGTAAGCAGCGTCAGAGATATACAAAGTAGAACGTAACACCTACAGTGGTTATTTATTCTTTGGAGGACAAAGGACAGACAGTTGAGAAATGCTCTGTACCTGAGATAAGTCATCCCAAAAATGACTCCCCTGTCTCTGAAACATCTATCCCACACTCGTGATTGCTGCACGTTCTCCTCAGTGATGCAGTTTAAACTGTTCTCGGTGAATGACAGGCATTCAGCCCAGTCTCAGTATTCCTAGTTTTTCTGAATGCAAGCAGAACTGTCACTTTCTTATACTTCACTGTAGACAGCAAGGAAAGATTTTTTTCATTATTTCATCATTTCACACAGTGACAAAAGAGTCACCAATGTCAATCTGTGCATAGTGTGTCAGAAATTAAGCCTACTTCTGTCCAGAGCCTCCAAGAACAAAACCAGCACAGTACCAACAATAAGACACTGCACAGCACAGAACTGCATTCCCATTCTCACACTTCACACCAGCATCTGCTTTATAATTAAGAAGTGAAATCAGGAACTGGACAGCATTTAAGACACACAAATCATTCACATTCCCAAATATGGAGAAAAAGTCTCCTTAATTCCCAGCTCTGTGCCTGTCCAGTTCCTAAATCCACCTGTAAGTCAGCAATTTAGTATAGGAGTTGCTTCATCATGTATAATTCTCTACCCATAGATATTCTGGGAATTCCAAAATTACTCCCAGTTTCTTCAAGGCCTCAAAAGACTAAAATATCTATAATTGTAATCTACAAGCAAAAATACATTGCTTCAGAAAACATTGTTCAAAAATACTTAAAATACATCCCATCCTTTTTAAACTCTTTAAGTATTCACTTCACTAACATCCCAAAGGATGCAGTGGTGGGGACAAGAAGCAAAGATCACAAATCACTCACAAGAAGCAAGTCAGTAATCAGGGTATTTTTCATACACGTGTCATTGTTATAAGCAGTGAAGACAAATAAAATACTCAGGTCTCTGAATGAAGGATGTATCTAAACAATCTGGCTGCAATTACTTTGTGCACTTCCTTTGCCACCTTTCCAGTTATACTCATGTTGCTTGCAATGAAATAAAGATAATTAATACAATCTTTAAGCTGAACCCACAGAGACTTATGCATCTAAAATGCCACTCACATCTAAATTTGATGCTAGAGGACCTGAAATCATGAGCATTTAAAAAATCCTTGTCTGCCACCTACATCTGTACATCTGCTCTTCCTGAGCATATAAATTCATCAAATCAATGCCAACAAGTGTTGCAGTGCCCCAGATGACACAAAGTCTTATCAAACATACCACAATCAGTGTTCTCCTCTACCTCGTCACCAGCTGCCAGTGACAGGCACTCCCAGAGCACCACTGTGGACAGGGCTCCAAACCAGAGACCAGACCCCTGCTAGAATGTGCCTGTGCCCAACAGCCTGATAATTAAAACACTTCTTCAAAAAGTCAGGGCTAATTGCAAGTTTTTCTGCTCTACAAGTATAGATTTGAACTGAAATCTCCCACATGCCCATATGTTCTCTATATCCGGTACTGACAGTTCTGGCCCGAGTTTTAGGTACTTTGGAGGGGAAGACCAAGGGTTCTCTCTCACCTCAGCATTGCTATGACACTGCTTTCTTATCAGCTTCAGAGAATTACATTTTAGGACCTTAAACATTAATGTGCAACCTTGTATTTACAGTGCAAGGCAACAAAGTGCACGAATCATCTTAACCCACAGCAGAGGGATGACGAGGAAGACAAGCCAAACCAAACCCCACTGAAAAATAAACACTTTAATTTCTTCACACTTAGTTCTTACTCATAAGATACTGACATGACATGGAAGCAAGATTATCCACATATGGAATGAGCTGGAATTCCAAGTTCCCATCGTTTACCCGTGAATTTGCTAAGACTTCAGGACACCTACACATGCAATAAATTGCCTCAACTCTAGAGCTGACCCTGAGAAGCACATACCCAGCTGAGCCAGAAGCCTTGCCTGCTCCTGCAGGATCTCTTCCTCAGACATGGACTGCAGCTTCTCCAAGTTCTCTTTATGAATAGCTTGAGCTTCTTGCTCACTCTTTAGGCTTCCAAGACCCTCTCCCGTTATGAGACAAGGACGCTGAGAGGTCAAAAAAACATCTTTACCTATAAAAAGCAGCAGAGAAAGCAGTTAGTGATCTGTGTCTACAGCACCATGAATCAATCTTAGTTGTGTCATTAACAGGTTTGCACTATTTCTCGTTTTTGTTTGGGTTTTTTTACCTTGGTAGTAAAGTTAGGATATGAGCAAAGAAGTTGAGTTTAGCATCAAACAAAACTAAAACATTTGTGCTTCCATCCCATGTCACAACAAACATGTTGACATCATTTCCCGCTAGCTTCTTTGGAAGCTTGAGGAGGGATGGAAGGAGAAAGGAATTATGTTTCTTTAAAGCAAAGCAACAGCACAAAAAGGTAAACTGGAGCATAAGTCACAACTGATGCATCACAGCAGTCTTCCAAGCTAGTGAATGCTGGATTTTTTCTCTGCCCAAGAATGCCTGAACCCACATTTGTATGTCAGCTGAACCATGACCTAGTAAATACCTGCTGAGTAAGACAGAAAATTAGCTTAGGTAAACCAGCTTCCAGAGTGATACAGGGTCAATTCCCAACACAGGCATGTTTGCTTCTAACAATGTCCTGTACTCACCTTCAAGGGTTAAACATATTAGAAGTTACAGCAAGGGGCATTCTTCCTACTCTGAACAAAACTGAATCCCCTTTATCATCTGATCTAAATGCATTTTAAATGTTCATTTCATTTAACCATAGCACCAGGTAACATGCTTTGGTCAGTGTGAGACCCTCCAGCTCTCCTGTAACCCACCATACAAGGACCTGACTTGGCAACTTTATGTTTTATTCATATGCTCCATATATTGACTTGGACTACTCCCATGCCCCTAAACCAGACAGCCCTGAAAGCATCAAATCCCTGTTCAAACAGCAGCAATGACTCTCAACATAACACCAGGAAGATTTAATGCCATTTCCACAGTTGTTTTGTATATTGAGCAGAAAGAGGTAAGACACAGTGACCTGGCCAAAGATTCAGTAAGCTTCCCACCACCAGGAATTAAACTAAGGGTTACAATGGACAAACACGTTGTTACTACAAGAAATTAAGTTCCCCCTCTTCTCTTGCTTCTAGTGATCCTGCCACAACAGTCTGGCTGAAGAGGCCAAGCCATTTTGTAATCTCTCTGTCACGCTATTACATTTTAGAAGCATTCATGTTCAAGAGGGTGACAGCTATAATGCTGCTCTATCTCCCTTTCATCTTTCTCAGACAGATTTATACTGGTCCAATTGTAACAGGACATAGAGGAAGCACAGTGTAGTGACCTGGATGGTGGATTTGTGCACACACAGCACAGCACACCTGGCTGTTCTCTTACCAATTCTCTGATAGGGGGCAGGGCTAACACAAAACTTAGCCAGATGGTGATAATTTTTAAATGACATCTGGCTGCTATTTCAATGTGAAAAAGAGGGTGTCAGGGTAAAATCCAGATACAGGCTGGTCCTAACCAAACTGGACTGTCCCAGACAATACAAATGAAGAAAAGCCTGGAGATGCTGGTAACAGTTGAACTGGCTTCATCTTTCCTTGTCATGTTGCTGTCAGACAAGTAACTGCTAGAGGTGGCACTGACTCATCAGCACTGCCTCACAGCATTCCTTATGGAGCAAAGCCACAGCTCATGGCAGCAGATCTGGTGATGGAAAACTGAGCTTTCAAACATTTCAGTGGGAGTGACAACCCACATCACAGTGGTCTCAAATGCTTTCAACACAGAACCACCCTCTTCCTAAAATTGTGGAAATTGGTGATGAAAAAAGAAAAACTTTACATATAACAAACAGAAAGGAAAAGGAGGACAAGAACCTTGAAAAATAAATCTACTTCCCTGTGTGAAGCAGAAAGGAAAGCAGTGAGAAAGCTAACCCAATTTTTAAAATGCATCTTAGAATCTTCTCCTTAGAATTTTTAGTTTGCATCTCAGACCATCTTAAATTATTGCCCCAACACAGACATTCCAACTGATCTTGAGATTCCTAAACTGAGGACAACAACGCTACCCTTATTTAAAAGTATGGTGTGCCGACGTTATGGTCGGCTGGATAAGTAGAACCTTCTCTACTTACCACCCGTGCTGCTGGGGAGAGGTGCCTCTCCCCCGGATCCCACAGGATCCAAGGCATCCGGAGCAGCTGATCTTACTTGCATGCACTCGGCAGCAGAGGGAGCCGTCGCTGCCTTTTCAGAAGCCTTTTTCGCTGCCATCTTCTGTGCAAAGATGCTTTTTCTCCCAGATCCCAGCTGCACCTGCAAACGGAGAAGCCACGAGTCCATTTTTTTCTCCAGAGTCTCCCTGCACACCTGCCACTAACAAATGTATAGATCTGATCCTAAAGACATCCTCAGATCAGACTTTGGGACTTGATACAGAGAGGCTGCTGGCAGTCACCTGCCCTTTTCTGCGCATGTGACTCTTACAGTATACTGCTATGACAGAGAGACAAAGACACGGATGTTTTTGGCACCTAGAGAAAGAAAATGATTAATTATAAGTGAAGTCAAGCAAGGAAAATACACCTAAAATGTCACAAAACACAATAGTTTCAGCTTTCCCGCTCTTTGGAAGTTTTGCATAGCTGAATACCTTGGGTTTCCGAGTACAAATGGGGCTGTACTTCACTGTGCTCACCACATGCTTGGAACAGGCTTCTTATAAGGTGATTAGTGAGCAGCAGGGTGAAGAGGTTTACACAGGAAGAACTGGGCAAGTAGTCCTAAAATAATCCTAGCTAAATTACTGTGTTGCTTGCCTAGGTAATGGAAAGACGTGGCTCTGAACAGCCTTGCACAGGGGATGCACAGGAAATCCAAAAGAGACTAAGCAAAAAATCTCTTGCACGTCCCCAGTCCAGAGGAGAAACTTAAAAGGCGCTCTGAACATTGGTAGCTGCTTTGTGCGCTTCTGCAGCAGATACACAAAAACTGGCAGTTGAAAAAGTATTACTCTTGCCTTTCAAAAAAGCTGTCCTTCAAACTAAGCTACCTCCTCAAAGCAACCACAGCTGTCAATCACATATCGATTCCCAGCATCTGACTCCCACTCAGCTAGCAGTCCTTGCTACTACAGCAACGACTGATAACAGCAACCAAGGCTTCCAGTTTTACAGCCTCAGAAAAAAAAAATTGTCAAAATCAAAAATGCTGCAAAAGATAACCCGAGCAACCATACTCAAATGTTATGCCAGGAGAAATCAGGTGCAACTTCAATAAGAACCTGATGGACAAAAATTAACAGAGATTGCTCCTCAGAGAAAAACAAGCTGAACAGGATTAATTCTGTTACAGCACTGCAGATTTGATCCACCTTAGTGAAGTTAGATGAAGAAGGCTAAACCAAGAAGACTCCAATGTTACTTAACTGCAGGGTATGGAGTAGCTACTTGACGGCAGCTTGGTAGAAGAACTCTCCTTAACTCAGGTGGCAATGCCACAGATATGCTGAGCTAGTTCACAATCTCCAGCATACCAAACTCGTTATTTTGAGCCCTCCCAAGCCCCACAAAGCTTTAATGGGAGAAAGGTCAATTGTTAATGAAGGTAGCATTAAAACTTCTGCTCTGAATCTTACCTCACTTTTTATCTCAGAGCGGTGAAATGTCCTCGGAAATGGGTCTCCCGTGGGCGCTGGCATGGTCACTGCTACTGCACTTGTGTCTCGTTCCTGAAGAAAAAAAATTCAAACTCTGTAAAACCATTGCAACAGCCAGACATGTTTGTATCATTTAACTGAGAGGAGGCTCAAAATCTCTCAGCTCTGTAGCTCGCATTGTCATCAGGCTCAGAACACTTTGTGCTTATTTAGAGAAAAAGTGAGGCTATTTTCCAAAATACTGGGCTGCCAAACTCCACACATCACTCAAAGAATCAGATAAAGGATAACCTAGGCCAGTGCAAAACAAGAACACCCCCAAGAGTCCAGAAACTCACCTAAATCCACACTACAGCACATGACTGCATGCAATCAGTGTTACCTGTATGCAGTCAGGGCTGGAAGGCAGATCTGAATCTATACTTAACTGGGAGCAAAAATACACCCAGAGAGCTTTTTTCTTTCAAGGTGCTCCAAGACACTGCTCTACAGTGCTGCTTCATTACACTGTAGAAATAAAAAGCAGCCACAGAGCCCTTCATCCCTGCTTTGTTCACAGCATTCAAATAAACAAACACTAGATCATCACACAAAAAAGAGACATACAATAATTTTGCTGAAGACTGCTGTAATGTGTCGATCATGACTCTCCAATCTTTCCTCTGGATCTTCATCCTCAAAGTGGACACTAGCACTTTTGATCTTGGACTTTTTTGGAGGAGCTGGAGTCAGAGCTGGGAGAGTATCAGGAAAACCTAAAGAGGGGAAGCAATGATAAGGAAAAAAAAATGCAGTCAAGTTATTGCAGTATAACCACTGTGCAATAGCTACCAGACCAAGACCTCTTAACAACATCTTTTATTCCTCTGATGAGAAATAAGGATAAGGAAGCAATAAGACAATTAAGAGTCCCCTGTCTCTAACTTGAAGTGTGTAGTGGAGAGAAACATATTGAAGATGCTATTAATGTAATGGCACAAGATATGTACAAAGAGCTCCATAAGCAGGAAAGGGTACTGAGGTCTGTCTGCAAGTATTAAGGGAAGAAGCAAGGCTGTACAGAAACAAATATTGTCCTTGCAGGTTGGGTTGAGGCATACAAAAAGCACATTTCCACTGCTAACTGTTTAAAGTGAGAGATTTGTGTCATCATGAACAAATTCTTTTCCACCTGCTATGAACAGATTGTATTTCCTCTACCTGGAACAAAGTACTGCAAGATTTATATTGTTGCTTTTAAAAAAGCACCTCATGCTTCTGAGATCAAGCACAGGACAAAAGTGTTACAGCTACTCTTGATGGAGAAAACAAAAGCAAGCCAGATCTGCTGGCTGAAAACTGGAACTGCTAGGAGAGGTAAATCTCAAAGACACTGGGTCTGGATAGCTGGCAAAATAAGCAGTGAGTGTCCAATCAGTACAAATTACAGAAAACACCTCTTGCTGGCAAGGGACAGCTGATAAATGTGGACTAAGGCACCAAAGGTGATTCTACTGGATGCTAGTAGCATTGGATAAGCCAATTTCCAAGGCTAAGGAATAAATAACACTGCCATAAGGGCACAAATGCAAGGAAAAAGCAACACTGGGGGGAGAGGGAGAATCTTAGTAATTCAAAGAAACAAATTAATTTACCATCCAACATGACTACATCTTTGCTGTGCTGTAGTGGGGGTCTCTCAGCATCTGTGCTCCCTTCCTTCCCTTTCCTCTTGTCTGCTTTCTTCACAATCTTCACAGCAGGTGAAGCTCCGGCTGCCAGGAACTGGTTCTGAAACCGCAGCAGGTCTGCCTCGGATTCCCCAGGCTTTGGTCTCGACAACATCCTGCCCTCTTGCTCTCGTAGCCCAGGCACACGTGCCTTTCATACAGGACTCAAACACATGGAAAACTGGCAACAGAAGCGGATTTCCTGGAGATAGGACAGGGACAGCATGGGAAAACAACTCAGTTTTGTCCCACTCTTATGTTTCTGTACATACTACAGATCCTCTACTCCAGGATCACCCAGATATAAGCACTTAAATGGGAGTCCCACACAAACGAATCCCTGTTCTTCATCGCTGAGCAAAAGACTACTCGACAAGCCTGCACAAGGCCTGACAGCCAGCTAGGAGCAGAATGGTATCCAGCCAGAAAAAAGCCAGACAAAAAGTGCATCACTGCCAGAATGCCAACAACATGGCCTAGGATTTGTAAAGTCAGAGCAACATCTTGTCTAAGACAACAGATTTTATTTGCTCAATTATCAATGCCAACCAAGAATCTCTGAGGCACAGTATCACATAAAAATCCCCCTCCAGCATACCATCTTCTCCAGATCCCAGCATTAACATCCCTGGCAGGATGCAAGAGTCTATCCAGGTAGATCTGGACAAGGCACTCCCTGACTCTGTTTGCTCTCCTTCTCACTCAGATCTCCCAAGTGAAAAATGGCTTTCTTCCTGACGTGGACCTCCTGCTATAGTTCTCTTTCACTGGTCCTTTCTGGGCAGAAGCTGTGCTATTTCCAAGCCATCTTCATTTGCTGCCCAGGCCCCTCTGGGCTTGAGAAACAAGGGTGAGGTTTATACTCACAAGGGTGAAACTTTTTGCCCTGTGCACATGACAACTCACCAGGAAGGCAACTACTCCACCTCACATTTGCCAGGCAGCAAAATATTGGTGACTACTGCTCCCCACCACTGATTCCCAGAGGCTGGGACCACCAGCAATCCACTTCTCACAGGCAGCAAGTAAACTGTTTGCAAATACATGTCACTGTACTCCTAGCATAAGCACACACCTACTTGCTGTTTATTTATGGAGCTTGCTGCCACAACGGGGCTCCCACAGGCAGACTTCACTTGCTTGGGCCCTCTCTCATATCCAATAAGGAGCAGAACATGCATCCCAAGCCAAGTGTTCCCTGCCCTGTCATCACAGGCTTCAAAGCCCAAAAGAGGAGGATGCCTGCTTTAACAGGCACAAACACACAGTTAGAAGCAAAGGAGCTGCTTAGCTCTCTGCAAGAAGCCTCCTCCACACAGAGCTCCACACAAACTCGTCCAAGTCTCACCCTACCAAAACACTTAAGAAATACAGCGCGTCTTCAAACTGCCTTTGCTTCTCTGGGGAACTGTCACAAGCACAAGAAGACAACTGAGCAGCCATTGTTAACAAGGTTGGATGTTCTTCCAGGAACCCTTTCCTCAAAGGCTTTGCTTCAATACACCTGGGACCTGCAAACACAACAACTGCAGGGAAAACACTTTGCTTTCTTCTTAGGGCACCTTTTCCCAAGTCCCAGGGAAACCATTGCAGCACATTAGCAACACCCCCTTGGCCGTCAGGAGTTGTCATTCCTACCCACCAGAGCTCAGAGAAAACATGCAGGACAAGCAGCAAACTCCTGAGGGTCTGCACTAACCCCAGCATCCCGCAGCCTGGTCACCTCCAGCCTTGCAACTGGCTGCTTGAAAGCTCACCATACACCCACCACCTGCTTGCCCAGAGGGACCACCAGCCAGCCAGCAAAAGCAACACACTGAGATATTGTCCTAGGAACACACGTAAGGGACCACAAATGCTGTCTAAGGTCCGTGAGCACCTTTGAACTCCACAACATAGTGATTGCTGTGCGGACACACTATCATCCTACTTGAGAAAATCCAACACTCGTAGGCTTTTTAATTTCTTCTGGTTCATCTGCATTTACAGTGCATTTTTCTTCCATAGCAGCATAGCCCAACATGCAAAGGGAGACAGTAACATCTAGGAACCAGACACAGTAAAAAGAAAAAATATGTATATGTTGAAGCAAAAAAATCTCTGACTGCTACTGTCATTTGTGAACCGTGGGGAAGGCCCTTTTACCCATTCTCAAGTCTGCAACTCTGCATTATTTTGGCCGTTATCAGATTTGGGCAAAAGAGGAATACAAGGTCCTGCTGCCACAATTAGTGCCTTAAATTAACCTCTTTCTTCAGACCTTGTTGGTTGTGGTAAGAATTTAAAAGGAGAAGCAGAGAGTCAAATCTCAGTCTCTCCTGGGCAGCCCAGCAGCCAGCGGAAAGGAAAAGTATAATTTCCCCACTTGAGATCAGCAGGCAATGAAAGCCTCACACAGGATCATTGGCTCCTTTGCAAAATGGTGACGTGCATTCTCTGCTCCGTCACAAAAATGCTTTCTGCACACAATGCTGTAATGGCCAACAGTCTTCCTGACACTTTTACTTGCTACAGAAAAGGCAGACACTGGAAAGAGACTCCTCCCAGATAAAAAACCCCAGCCACAAGAGTCAACGGCCGCATGAAATTCTCCTCAAAGAGGCTCCACATCTCATGCTGGTCACAGAAGACTCCGTGACTGTGACTTTGCCTGTCAGGCACACACCGTGTGCGTGCACACAGCACCTTGCCAACAGAAAAGCTGCTGTCCCAGCTTGCCTCGAGAGTCTCTGCAATAAACCGGCACCAGAACAGCCCAAAATAAAATTAAAAACAACAGAAAGCTGCTATTAACACACAGAAGAGCTGACGCGTCCCAGCGTTCCCACTGTGTTCACAGCCCTCATGGACTTTCACAAACGACTCAATCACGGCTTAAACAGGCCACGGAGACTCGGCCTGGCAAGGCCTCTCTGATGGGGGGAGGCGGGGAGAAAGGGAGGCAGAGACCGCGCTGCATCTCCCTGCACGGCGGGCACGGCCACTGAAGCGGGGCCGCGCGGCGCCCGTAGCCGCGCTCCTCTTTACACCACGGTAAAGGCGAACTGCTGGGCCCCTGCCGGCGACACCGACTGACGCCAGGCCGGGCCGGGCCTGCCCCGCCGCCGCCCCGGGCTCCCCGCGGGCAGGAGAGGCCCCTCCCGGCCGCAGCTCGGCCGGCACGGCTCGGCCGGCACTCACCTGCGCGGCACCGCCGCTGCCGCCGCCGCTTCCGCCCTCACCGACGGCGCTTCCGCCCGACTGCCGCTGCTTCCGCCCGGCGCGGGGCTCCTCCTGCCGCGCCCGGCCCGCCAGCTCGCCCTGCGCTTGTGCGGCCCGCGGCAGCTTCCCCCGGGCGTTGTACTGCGTGCGAACACCTGCACCCCTCAGCCAGTGTCCGCACGCACAGAAATGCATTGGTGCCGACGCGGGAGCTGCGCCTCGTCATTGCGGGAGGGCGCGGCCGTGCCCCGGACCGGAGGGGTTTGGGGAGAGCAGGTCCATAAAGCTCTGTGAACGTGGCTGTAATTTATTGTCCATGACTGATAGCTTGTTTGTAATACGTGCCAAGCTTTATTAGAAACTCTCGGGAGTGCTGTCGGAACTTGCAGGAGCTTTGATTTTAATGTTGGTTATTGATTTTAGTGCTTGGTCAACTTACAGCGTTTTTACAGAACGAGTCAGGTTACAAGGGACCACAGCCGGTCATCTGATCCAACCTCCCCGCTCAAGTAGGGTCATCCTAGAGCACAGGCCACAGGATTGCATCCAGATGATTCTTGAATATCTCCAATGAGGGAGACTCCACAGCCTCTCTGGACAACCTGTTCCAGTGCTCGGTCACAGGTAAAATAAAGAAGTTCTCCTTCATGTGCAGGTGGAACTTCTGTGCATCAGTTTCTGCCCCTTCTTTATTTGTCCTATTTTTTGGCACCATCAAGAAGAGCCTGGCTCCATCCTCTGACACCCTCCCTTGAGATACCGACAGACACCAGTGAGATGAATAAAGATGACATACCTGGGAAAAGAATTCTCTGAGCATGACAACAGGCACAAATCCTCACTGGGGCTTGGACTGGACCAGGTGGGCTCTCTGTTTGGGAAGGACTCGCTACAAGTTCCCTGATGTTGTAAAAAAAATAAGCACTTTTTCACTATTTGGGGGCGGGGGGGGGTTTAATACCTTTAGAAAGCTGCAATACTACTGAAAAATTACAGCCAGAAACAAATTTTATCCATTATGATCACTGAAAGCACTTAAATACCTAGATTTCCGTACATCTTCAGGCCAGGCATGAGAACACCACTGGTCTTACAAAAGGCTGAGGCAGATGCAATGGTGCGAGTAGAAGACTTCTCTCTCCCACTTCAAGGCTTTCCTGGGCCCGAACTTGTGAATGGCTTCCCATGCACCCCATGTACACAATTCACTACTCCCACCTGGACAGTAAGGCACGGAGGCAGTGGTTGTGTTGGAAAGTGTTTGGGTGAAGCATTGGGACTGCTTGGACTCTGACAACCGCTTATGGTTCTGACAGCCACGAGCATTTTGCCTCCCTGACTCTTCTCACGTTGGCTGCACAGCTTCTGTGGCCCCACACAGGGTCTCTTAGCATGCAGGTGAAATGAGGAAACAACCTTTTTTTGCCAGAAAGACACAAAAATAGAATATATTTGATTATAATTACCGCAAGACAGGGATGCTTCCCATCAAAACTGCCAGAGTTGTGTGTATCTTTCCCTCATTCCATTCATTATTTACCTTC
Organism: Hirundo rustica; assembly: GCF_015227805.2. Taxonomy (NCBI): domain Eukaryota; kingdom Metazoa; phylum Chordata; class Aves; order Passeriformes; family Hirundinidae; genus Hirundo; species Hirundo rustica. The sequence goes on from NC_053455.1 coordinate 27,630,820, forward strand.
AGTTTTAATAATACAGTTAAGGGCACTATATATAGCTTCTGCTCTATCAATAAATCATGCTTGTGTGTCTTCATATTTATCCCATAAAATTATAAGTACCAACATGCTTGCATGGATTTGCTAAGTGATTCCAGCAACGAAATTCCCAGCAGTGCATCTCTTGGAGTCTTTGGTGGTGAACTCAAATATTCCTCACTCAATGAGAGCTATTTGATGAGACTTTTTATGAGTTTTTTGGGTTTTTTTTATGAGGTCACCAGTCTTTTCACAAGTCCCAACAATCTCCTTCATCCCCTTCTTACAGCTCTGTGCTGATTTAAAACCCAGTGGGAATATTAAACCTACTTGAGCTGCTCCCTTTCCCCTGCCCTCCCTTCCAGTAGTGGAGGAAACACCAGGAGAGATTATGAATTGGAATCACAGTTTACTGAAAAATCGCAATAAGCGCAACAATATTAATAAAAGAGTGTACAAAAGAGAAAGTCTTTTACCCATGAAAGGGTGTTCACTACTGAACAAACAAAAACACTTCCCAAAGACCACACCCAGTGTGGTTTTCCAAGACAAAGGCAAAATGATGACTGGCCCTGTGCTGGGCAGCATGCCATATGGGAAAACAAAAGCAGAATGTTGGAAAGGCTTGCAATTTAACTTCTTCCCCCTCAGACTGAAACAGTGGAGGAACAGGGACAAGGCAAAACCTGACAGGGACCTGACAGGGCTCTGAAGCAGGTCAGAGGACCATTCTCCTGGGCCTGACTTTGTGGAAGCGGTACTGGAGAGCTTGGTGGTTCCAGTGGCAGCTCCAGTGGCTGCTGCAGTCACAGCAGCCCGTGGCCTGGGCTCCACATGGTGCAGCTGGGCTCTGCCATGCCGCTGCTTTCTCTCCTTTCTCTCGGAGCAGCTCAGCGGCTCTTGGGCTCACTGGTGCTGTCTTTGAGCACCAAACCTGAAAAGCCACATCCCCGAGCATAGCAAAAGATGGCCACCCTTCCACTGCCAGCCCCTGACTTCCTCCTGCCCCAACTACGTTCTTGCCATGACATGAATGGTATGGAATTATACAGTGCTAGAAACTCTATCCCTTTCCTCTATAACCATAATGAACTCATCATAGCCTGATGTGACTGCTTGACCTATCATCACACCCAAGAATCCACACAGTATCATAAGGGCAATGCACACAAGCCACCTTCCCCATCCCACAAATCCAAGGCACTTTAGTACTTGTGATCCACAATCCAGGCTCAGTCCATGAAACTAGTCCTTTGGTTGCATTGCTTGAAACAGTTCTCCCATTTGTTCAGCAATCTCCTTCATCTTCTGACGTGCCTCTTCTATGGTGGTGGTGGCATTATGGACAGTGATACAGCATTCTCCATCCGTGCGGTTTAGCATCCCACACACTCCACTCTCTTTCAACAACAACATATCTAGGGCTAATTGATTCTGCAAAGCCATTTTTGATGCCTGCTGGGCCTGCACATTTGATTGATTGAGTGAACGTCCGGTCCAGTTGCTTAAGACATGCACTTGCCTAGTTAAGTTCTCCAAGACATACTTGTGCCGTTGGGTAACTCCACTGGACACAAAAAATGATTCTAAGTCTAAAGCAACATTTTGTCCCCAAGTGTAATAGTCAGGGACTTGAATCCCCCGAATCCACCCTTTTGCATCTGTTGGGTTGTGGATTTCTCTCCGCACTTTGTTGTTACGATAAAGTGTATAATTGAATGTTTTAGATGGACACATGGTAGGAAACCCAATAGTACACTGGAGTCCAGCCATATCATACATGTTCAAGTGGGAATACATTTTCCCATCTGAACACGCCCATACCGTTCCCCGTGGAGCTGGATATTTGGCTTGTGAACACTGATACAGGTCACCTTGGGGAACTTCCTGTGCTTCGCTACTTGAATTCCAGACCTTTCTTCGGTCATGGTCATGTGTAATGGGAATGCCACAGGACAGTGCTGTCTCTGAATTTTCATAAGACCCATTGCATCGGGTGTCTTGGTTTAGATAGCCGTAGTTGGGATAATCCCAACAGGTGCACATGTCCCGGATAAAAGTTCTCAGCTCAGAGATGTACCAGGTTTCTATAGGCTCGCCCGCTCCTGTGGTACAATCTAATATACGGGAACAATTCAGAAAGGAGGTCTCTGATGCACTTTGGGTAACGCTTCTACGGTTCCTCACTTTCCAGCAGATGCTCTCTCCATTAGGTAGTGTGGTCTGATGGTCCTGACAGTCTGATTTCTCCACTTCCCATTCTACTATTTTGCCTGTGGGGACCCTGGAAGCCCATTGTAGGGTAGATATAGGGTCAAATATTTGTTTCAGAGACCAGGCCCACTCATAATTTGTTCGGTTAACTTGGTGCGCGGTTCCTGGGTTATCAGGGATTTGTATACACCATCCTGCATCCCAGTGTAAGTTGTACTCATGTTCGAAAAACCCACCCTCAGTAGGAGAATCCCACCACGGTACCACCGTGCAAGGGATGGAAGTTACATTTTGCAATGTCTCCGTAGAGTTGGTGTCTAGTGACCGATAGCATGTCTGATTCCATAAATGGCTCCAGGAAGAGTCATGTGGGAGATGGTAAAAGGCGTTCTTGTATTCTACCCACGTCCCATTCGCATCCCATTGCTGTCCTTTCGGGTCTAGGAATCGGGACTCAACCATTCCCCAGGTAACATTTCCTCCTGTTTTTTTAAGATTATCCAGTTCTCTTGTTAATATTTCCGAAAAATTTAACCAAATCATCATAAATCTAAACCCCTCTGATGCAGAGTTGGGGAGGTTAATACATATTCCTTGATTTGTATGATTCCAAATATGCATAAATCCTTGTATCAATTCCCAAGCTAAATTTGGTTCAGAACTCTGATTCTCAGTTGCTTGAGACAAAATCATCCATCCATAACATAAGAGCAAAAACTTTTGCCACACCATTTTTTCTAGTAAAAAGGCTAAATAGGCTTAGCAAAATCAAACTAAAAAATACATAAAATGATCCGTCCACTCAACAGTTGAAAGCATAGGTCCAGCAGTGGATTTCAGATAATCTGTAAAACATATACATGCATAAAAACAAAACACGATTAAAAGGAGAGAACAATCCACCACCTGGCACACAAGTTTAGTGGTTTTTTAAGGTCAGGGGTACCAATCCCACTCTTGGTAATTCTGCCAAAACCAATTGTCCTAGGTAATAGAGAGGATTTTGCAGGGTCTTTAGCTTCTTTTGTTCCAGGGAGCACAAGTGGGGATTGAAGACAAAAGGCTGTGAGTTATGGGCACCCATTAACTGCCCAGCAGCTACTGATTCTATGTATCCCATTTGACACCCTCTTGCCCATTCGGGTTCATGAGGTTTCAGTTTCCTCTTCAAGAGGCCATTGGTGTATTCAACAGCCTCATGTGCCTGGGGGTAGTATGGAGTGTGAAAGATCCACCTGATGCCTTCATCCTGTGCCCACTCTTGAACCACCCCAGCAGTAAAGTGACTACTCTTGGATTGGAGGGATTGGGACCATGGCAAATAATTAAACCACAGCTTCAGTCCCTTTACAGTGCTGTGCCCAGCAGATCTTGCTACTGCCTCAGTTTAAGTGAGCTCTGACATTACTTCTACCCTGACTTCAGGAAAGGCCCTATATAGTCCACCTGCCAGGTCTCCCAGAGGCCTTTTCCGTGTCATTAGTGAAGGGATGCCTCCTGCAAGGGGTGTTGTTTCTCTAGCCCTGTACAACACAGGCCACAGCCTGAGGTGACAATGTTACACAGCTCACAAGGGACAGGCCACCCTGTGTTACCAGCTTCCTTAAAAAGATCCTTAAATCCTGAATGGTTTCTCTTGGCATGGAACCACTCTAGCAGATGCTCCTATTTTTATTCTCCCTTTACTGCCATATCTGCCACACGGGTCAGTGAATCTACCTGATTATTCAACAGGTGAGCCAGATTATCCCTCTTCTGGTGGGCAGGATTCCATCCCACTAAGAAACACTTTGGCTTAACAAGTTCAGGATGTCTTCCCATTTCTCTCGCTGCCATACTGGCAACTCAATAGATGGTCCACTGGTTTTGCTGGCAAAATGGGAGCCAAGTGGTGCATCCCTTAAAAACAGCATAGGAGTTTGTATAAATAAACACCTGTTCTTTAGTGTCAGCCTCTAACAATCACTCTGCACATGGCTACCAATTCTCCTGTCTGGGCACCTTCTTCTCTCCTTGTCACTATTCTGTCCCCTGAATCAACACGCAGGAACACTGCTGAGTATTCTCCTCTCTTTTGGAGGATGCTTCAGGGAACCACACATTTTTCAGGTGGGGCTTAACTTGAGGGGTAGGTTTTATATAAGAAGGGAGGCTCCTGGTCCAGTAGACTGCTAGGCAATTCCTGCATTTGGAGCACTCTGGGTGGTCCCTCCTCTATCTGAGGCATATGGCAATGATGATGTAACTGTTCATACCACCTTCTTAGTGCTTCTCCCTGTGCAACCCCCACACCAGGTGGGGTTCTGGCCAGTATGGGTTTCAAGACCTTGAAAGGTCCCACTAGAATAATTGGTTCTTGACATAGGACTTTTTCAGCTTCCTGTAGAGCTAGACTAGCCACAGAGGCACTTCTACCAAACTGAATAAAGTTTTTTTGCATCTTTAGAGATGTGCAAATAAAACCTGACAGGGCAAGTCAGACCCTCAGGTCCCCATTGCCACATATGCATTGATAATCCATGAATTGCAATGCCCCATTCGATATGAAGAGGATCTGTTGGATGCATTGGTCCTAGGACATTATATAATCCAGCCTCAAATACTAAAAATTTCAAGACTTCTGCATGGACAGGGGTCCAGTCACAAGTGGTGCTGTAGTGTGTTAAATCACGATGAGGATGGGCTATGATGCAGAAAGCCAGAATGTGTTTTCTCCAGATTACCCGCAGGGCAAGGGCATGTTGTAGCTCCTTCTTCTACTCAGGAATTTTAATTTGCTCAAGGGAAGTAATGGTTTTGGGGTGAACACACACTGTTCCTCCACCCCACCATACTCCCAGAAACTTTACTTCGGAAGATGGGGATTGCACCTTTTCTGCTGAAATTTGAAAACCTAAATTTTCACGGTGAATAATTACCTATGTTTGGGTTTATCCTACTATTGTGGCATTGGGTCTGCCCACCAATATATCGTGAATGTATTGATTTGCTTTAACTCCCTCCACAGGCATCACTACAGAGCATGCTATCTTCTCCAGATCCCAGCATTAACACCCCTGGCAGGATGCAAGAGCCTGTCCGCGTAGATCTGGACAAGGCACTCCCTGACTCTGTTTGCTCTCCGTCTCACTCAGATCTCCCTGAAAGTGAAAAATGGCTTTCTTCCTGATGTGGACCTCCTGCTTTAGGTCTCTTTCACTGGCCCCTTCTGGGCAGAAGCTGTGCTATTTCCAAGCATCTTCATTTGCTGCCCAGGCCCCTCTGGGCTTGAGAAACAAGGGTGAGACATACTCACAAGGGTGAAACTTTTTTTACTCTGTGCACATGACAACTCACCAGGAAGGCAACTACTCCACCTCCCATCTGCCAGCAGCAAAATATTGGTGACTATTGCTCCCCACCTCTGATTCCCAGAGGCTGGGACCAGCAATCCACCTCTTACAGGCAGCAAGTAAACTGTTTGCAAATGCATTTCACACTAATTTCAGCACTGATCAGCACTAATGCTGCAGATTTAGCACCCTCCCACCCTTGGTATGTTGAAATAGTTTGTGCATATTTGATTTCTTCCAGATTCAAAAACCCAGCAGGACTCAGGCATGATTTATCGAGAAGTTGGAAAGGATAGTGGACTTGGATTTTTAAAACTACAGTTATCTACCATAGGGATAGGCAGAGCACATGAGAAAATGCAAAGTGTAGAAGTAAATCTCTGCCCCAGTCACACACAGAAACAGAGTTCACTTTGCAGGCACAGCCACTCTCCTCAAGCCATGGTTTCTCTTATATTGTTACCATAATTGATTGTAAAATATGTGGGGAGAAACCTTGTGGGAAAGACGCTCAGACACAAGAGTTGCTGCCTCTAGAATTTATGACCTACACTTGGAATATTTATACTGTTTTCAGGGACCTCATTCTTGACCAAGGCTGGTTAAGTGAGATGCTCTTGGTTCTAAGACAAAAAAAGGGGGCCAGGATGTTTTATATTTGTTTATTGGTTTTATACAAGGTATCGGTGTGAAACCATCAACCAAAGGCCATTTCAGGGCAGGAAGGCAGGAAGGAGCATCCTGCTATGGCACCTTGCTACTGTCAGGGAAGGGACTAGCACAAAAACACCTGGGGTCCCGCTGCGGCTCTGACTGATGCTGAGAATGCAGAAATGCTCCCTTTCCAGCCCATTTCTCTCACAATTGCACAGCAAAACCTGAAACCTCCACAGACAGCTCCTTCTTTTTTTTTTTTTTTCTTTTTTTTTGTGTACTCCTAGCATAAGCACACACCTACTTGCTGTTTATTTATGGAGCTTGCTGCCACAACGGGGCTCCCACAGGCAGACTTCACTTGCTTGGGCCCTCTCTCATATCCAATAAGGAGCAGAATATGCATCCCAAGCCAAGTGTTCCCTGCCCTGTCATCACAGGCTTCAAAGCCCAAAAGAGGAGGATGCCTGCTTTAACAGGCACAAACACACAGTTAGAAGCAAAGGAGCTGCTTAGCTCTCTGCAAGAAGCCTCCTCCACACAGAGCTCCACACAAACTCGTCCAAGTCTCTCCCTACCAAAACACTTAAGAAATACAGCGCGTCTTCAAACTGCCTTTGCTTCTCTGGGGAACTGTCACAAGCACAAGAAGACAACTGAGCAGCCATTGTTAACAAGGTTGGATGTTCTTCCAGGAACCCTTTCCTCAAAGGCTTTGCTTCAATACACCTGGGACCTGCAAACACAACAACTGCAGGGAAAACACTTTGCTTTCTTCTTAGGGCACCTTTTCCCAAGTCCCAGGGAAACCATTGCAGCACATTAGCAACACCCCCTTGGCCGTCAGGAGTTGTCATTCCTACCCACCAGAGCTCAGAGAAAACATGCAGGACAAGCAGCAAACTCCTGAGGGTCTGCACTAACCCCAGCATCCCGCAGCCTGGTCACCTCCAGCCTTGCAACTGGCTGCTTGAAAGCTCACCATACACCCACCACCTGCTTGCCCAGAGGGACCACCAGCCAGCCAGCAAAAGCAACACACTGAGATATTGTCCTAGGAACACACGTAAGGGACCACAAATGCTGTCTAAGGTCCGTGAGCACCTTTGCACTCCACAACATATCGACTCTTCTATGGCCACACTATCATCTGTTGTTGTACACCCTAGCTATGTTAGAAGTCTTACAGAAGAGTTTTCTGTCATGGTCTGGACCTGCTGTGGACACTGTCAGAAAAATCCACCAGCTCTGAAGGAAGTTTTACAGGCGTGGTTGGGACGAGAGATCTCAGTCAGACTAAAAGAAAACAAAAGAGCACAGAAGGCAATAAAGCCACAGACTGCTTCGAGGGCCAAGACCCACTTCCGAATCAACCAACTTTAGTCCAAGCGTGAGCCTGGGCAGGGAGGTCAGTTATGACAAAGTCGGACCCCTAAGCACCAGTGCCGCACCAGAGTGTCACAGCGAACGGCGTTTACTTTACAGAGAAACGGAGCTCCACAATGTTCTCCCAAATGCTTTCCAGCAGCAGCGTTTAAGGCTCTGAGGCCAAGGCTGCCACGCTGGGCCGCTGCTCTCGGCAGCTCGGCCGCCACTCACCTGCGCCGGCACCGCGCCGCTCCCCGGCACCTCCGCCCTGGCCCGGCGGCGCTTCCGCCCGGCCGCCGTCACTTCCGCGGGCGGGCCGCGGCCCCGGCCGCCCGCGGGGAGTTACGCTGAATTCATTCAATTTTCATTTCGGCTTTTGAGGCGTTAATCACGGCCCGGCACTGTGGTTACGGCTGCCCGCTGCTCCCTCCCGGGGCTCCTGAAGGGACATCCCGCGGCTGTGGGTTCGCCCTGCGCTTGTGCGGCCCGCGGCAGCTTCCCCCGGGCGTTGTACTGCGTGCGAACACCTGCACCCCTCAGCGAGTGTCCGCACGCACAGAAATGCATTGGTGCCGACGCGGGAGCTGCGCCTCGTCATTGCGGGAGGGCGCGGCCGTGCCCCGGACCGGAGGGGTTTGGGGAGAGCAGATCCATAAAGCTCTGTGAACGTGGCTGTAATTTATTGTCCATGACTGATAGCTTGTTTGTAATACGTGCCAAGCTTTATTAGAAACTCTCGGGAGTGCTGTCGGAACTTGCAGGAGCTTTGATTTTAATGTTGGTTATTGATTTTAGTGCTTGGTCAACTTTCAGCATTTTTAGCTAGGGAATGAATTCTCTGAGCTTGAGAACAGGCACAGACCCTCGGCGGGGCTTGGGCTGGAGCAGGTGGGCCCGCTGTTTGGGAAGAACTCGCTGCAAGGTCTCTGATGACAGAAGAAATTAAACACTGGGGGCTTTTATCCATTCAGAAAGCTGTGATACTAAAAGAAAATTACAATCAGGGACGAGTTTTATCCATTGTGGTCATTGAAAGCACTCATATCTATGGAAACAAAGACAATCCTCCATCCTGGCAGCAGATAGACAGCCTTAACTGTATTGTCAGGGAAACAGGACTGTGATTAACTCATAAAAATTGGAATGAAAATTTCAATTTTTTAAATGCTGGGTGGCAAACATCTCCCTCAGCTTCATGTCTTCTGATGAGCAGCCATGTCCCTGACATGGTAAAGTTGCCAACTGCACTGTTTTAGGTCATTAAGCACTCCTTAAAGTAGGAATCAATATGAAGATGCCCCATTAGGCGTACTACATAACCGAGAGTGACTGTGATTCTAACCTTATGATCAGACATATGATTCTGGCAGAGGTGTTGGAGCAGTTACTGCTGTTACATCTGGTGTGCTTATAGATGCACCTAACAGGATGAATAAATAGATCTGCTCTTAATTACATTTGGAGATTTGCAGAAGGGAGCGTCAAGAGTGTTTGGAGTGCTTCTCCAGTGCTGTCCTGCCGGACTGCAGTTCATCAGCTGGTGGAGCTCTGCTTTGTGCTCCCTGAAGCAAAAGAAATCATATTAAAGACAAACCTAGTTCAGGAATAGCAGTGCCTGCTGAGAAATGGAGTGTCAAATTCTCTATTTCACTGAAAATAACTGCTACCCTACCACCACCATCTGCCACTTAATATTGTTGTTCCCAATTTATGCTGGTTTGGGATGCAAGAAACACTTTGAAATAATTGTGCAGGTTTCTTGCAGTTAAACTTCAAGAGTGGCAGCTTCTCATCCTTTTTCTGTGGAACCACCCACCATCCTGATGGCTCCAGGCCTCTGTTGCTACCACAGGTCTGGCTGGTTGAAGTTAGGAGTTTGATGTATCCTTTGGCACCTTGTTGCCTTTTGTGATCATTGCTTTTGCGGCAGTGAAGGTCAGGTGGGGCTGCTCCAAAATCTATTGAAATCAACAGATTTTGCCTCTGCTTGAAGCAAAATGAGAAACCAAGGACTTAGTTTTTGTGCTACTCATCTTCAGGCCAGGCATGAGAGCACCACTGGTCTTAGAAAAGGCTGAGGCAGATGCAATGGTGCGAGAAGAAGACCTCTCTCCCACTTCAAGGCTTTCCTGGGGCCGAACTTGTGAATGGCTTCCCATGCACCCCATGTACACAATTCACTACTCCCACCTGGACAGTAAGGCACGGAGGCCGTGGCAGTGGTTGTGTTGGAAAGTGTTTGGGTGAAGCATTGGGACTGCTTGGACTCTGACAACCGCTTATGGTTCTGACAGCCACGAGCATTTTCCCTCCCTGACTCTTCTCACACTGGCTGCACAGCTTCTGTGGCCACACACAGTGTCTCTTAGCATGCAGGTGAAATGAGGAAACAATCTTTTTTTGCCAGAAAGACATAAAAGTATACTCAGAATATATTTGATTTTAATTACCACAAGACAGGGATGCTTCCCATCGAAACTGCCAGAGTTGTGTGTATCTTTCCCTCATTCTATTAATTATTTACCTTCAGTTTTAATAATACAGTTAAGGGCACTATATATAGCTTCTGCTCTATCAATAAATCATGCTTGTGTGTCTTCGTATTTATCCCATAAAATTATAAGTACCAACATGCTTGCATGGATTTGCTAAGTGATTCTAGCAACGAAATTCCCAGCAGTGCATCTCTTGGAGTCTTTGGTGGTGAACTCAAATATTCCTCACTCAATGAGAGCTATTTGATGAGATTTTAAAAGATTGTCAGTCTTCTCAAAAGCTGTGAAAATCTCTCTCATCCCCTTCTTCTAGCTTGCCATGAGTCAGTTTCACATGAATTTCTAAATCATGGTTTTGGTCTTTCAAAGGAGAGAGAAGCAGGACTGCCTACAGCTGGATGCTTTCTCATTGGATTATAACAGGGAAGGGATCAGAACTGCAAAAACAGTATGGCCTTGGTGGGCTTAGAAAGGTAAATCTGTAAATGTAGCAGTATTATCTATGTTGCAGAGATGATAAATAGTAAGATGCGTTGTTTAAAGAACAGGTGACCATGGGAGCAGATAATTCTGCCGAGAAGAGGGAAACTGAAGCTGAAAGAAGAGCAGCTGGAGAGCAGTGTGGTGGGCAGCACACATCTGCTGGTGAATGGAAAGCAAATTATTGTAAGGGATCAGTCCAAGATATAAATCTTACTTTTGTTATCTTTTTTTAAAGCCAATATATTTTGGGGATGGAACCCTGGCATTCCATGACAGGAACATCCCACTGAGTAAAGGGCATCCCTGGGACAAGGTGAAGCAGGGATATTTTAAATCAAATCTCTGCTTTTTCACCAATAAAAACCACACATCCATGCTCAATGTGAAGTGATTTAACTATGTGAGTGAGAGGAAAGGATTGTGTATTTTAAAAACCCAAAACAGCAGAGTATTTACTCATCACTAGTAATGCATCTGCCAAACATTATGTTGTCTTCTGACAGTTAGCATGGGATTTCCTCTTTGTTGTCTTTTTTCATCAGTTTCTATAGAAATGCCATTTGTATCAGACTAGATGAAAATATCCTGAAATAACACACCTCTTCAGCACATACAGATACTTCTTGCTCAGTCTATATATTGTATCCCTATCATACTGAGTTTTCCTCTCTTCATTACAACATCCAAATAAAAACCAGTTAAAAGCGAGTCACAGTACAGCTGGGACTCCAGAGAACAGACTCCTGTGGAAATTGGAATGGGCAGTATAGCAAATGTATTTCTCAAGTCAGATCATTCAGACACTGCCTCTGAAGTGTGTTGCAGGTGAAAATCCATATTTGCACACATGGTGAATGCACTGTCATTGACAGTCACTGCTTCACCGAAGGCTTAAATGAAAATGTTCTTGAGCTGACCCTGCCTGACAATGCCCTCTGCCCCTGCTATCAGTGAGGAAAACAACATTTCTGAAATCCAGCTTCTCTGAGCTGAAGACAGTGTGTCCCTTGGCTGCTGCTGTGGGTTCTATCTGACAAAATCTGAGTGATGTAGTCAATGCATTCAAATCCACTGTCACAGACTTTAAAGGAAGCCTGTCAAAGTGCCTAAGCCTGGGATTTTAAGCAATTTGAGACAGTTTAAAACAATGGATATGCTCACATGATTAGCCTCCATGGCAAATCTCCTGAAGAACTGCCTGTTTTATGGGCATTAGAATTTGTTCCTTTCTTCTTTTCAGGTTATTTACTGTTGTATCATGGGGAAAACCTTATACCTTTGCACCTGAACAGGATGAGAGTGATGTGTACATGCTTTATCCAAAATCCATCTGTACTAGTCAGCATATGTACTGAAAGGAGTGCCAGGGAAAGCTCATCTCTGCCAGGCTTCAATTCACACCTTGGGAACAGAAGGCATGGCCTCTACAATGCTCTTGCTTTAGGGAGGGACTTCTGTGAGGGCAGGTAATGATAGGACAAGGTGAAATTGCTTTAAACTGACAGGAGATATGTTTAGATTAGTTATTAGGAAAAAAATTATTCACTATAAGAGTGGCGAGGCACTGGAACAGGTTGCCCAGAAAAGGCATGGATGCCCCAGGTTGGCTGAGGCTTTGAGCAACCTGCTCTTGTGGAAGGTGTCCCTACCCATGGCAAGGCAGGTGGAACTAGATGATCTTTAAAGGCCCATCCAGCCCAAAGCCTACAATGATTCTGTGAATATTCAATGTAGATGCCTGCACAGCAGCAGTTCCTACTGCCAGTGGACCCAAGCCTGAAGTACTCAACTCTAAATAGCTGTGCTAATGCAGCTAGATCTGCCAAGAGTTTTTAACAGTGGTGATCACGATGTCCTCATGATTTAAGTGATCTGGCAGAACTAACTGCAGTCACACAGAGTTGAGTTTTCACCTTCATCTTTGGAAATGTAAAGGGCTGTGATGTGTAGCTGTGCCTCGTCTTCTTAAGTACTTTTCCATGAGTTCTTATTAGGCCAGAGCAGGTTTCCCAAATCCTTAGGAGCGATATGAAAAGCTGTGGGTTCCCAGAGGAGCGTGCCAGTGGTGTGCATTTCTGCTTCTCACGTGGCAACACACTGCTTCACCCAGCTTTTTGGTAGGGAGAGACAAGCAGCCTAATAAGAAACAAAAGGACAGCTCACCAAAGTGGAAGAGATACCTGGAAGAGAGGTATTCTAAGGAAGCTACCAGAACTAGATTGTTATCACATGAAATATCTAATGCCTAGAGGTGGCTCTGATACATAGTGCTGCATCACTTTAAAATTCTCTTGCTACCATATAAATAGAAGAAATGACTTTGCCAGTCTTCCACAGGGTAGGAGCTTGCACCCTGTATTTTCCAGAGGCTCATTGCTTTTGAGGCTTGGTATATGCATGGCAGCAGGACAGGACTGTTCTCTCGCTGGTGGTATTTGGTGATGGAAGTGAAGTCAGCAGGAAGCTTCACCTGTACATGCTTTTCTACCAGTCTGACATGTAGGCATCTTTCTAGAGTACTCTCTCCTGTTTATTTTTTGCCTGACAACAAGTTCTCTTCAGTGTTGTGGGTTGTTTTTTTTAAAATTATTTTCAGAGATATTTATAACTATTGTGATCTCTCATGACAGTTGCTTAAATAAGAAGCCAAGAAGATGACAGTGACCAAAGTAAAGCTCACTGGCAGAGAACACCCCTCCTGTCAGTGGAAAGTAGTACTGTCCCATTGGCAACACTGATATTTAAAGCCCTTTTCTTCTGCAGCACAGTTACAGGAGAAATGGCAGAGATCACTGCAGTGCTTGCTCAGTGTCACTGTGTGGGAGCGTTGATTGCTCAGGTGCGTGTGCTGCACCTTTCCATTATGGTTTGCCACTGAAAGCCATGCTTTTTAAAAGTCTCTTTAGCACTGGACAGCAGCCCTGAGTGCTGGCAGACTGCCTTCTAGAGACATACAGCAGCAGCAACTGCCCAGCTTTCTTCTCACAGGAAAATGTTGGTGACTTTCCAAATTATTGACTTGGCTCTGGAACGACACTGACCAGATGGCCGTTTTGCATCAGAAGTCATGAGATGTGGAGGTTTATGGATGGATTTGGGCTTCTGAGTTCAACTTGGGAAAGAAGTTGACCAAGCCCCGTGATAGTTAGGTATTTCCTCATAAGAGTGAAAGGTATTTCCTCATCTTCCAGCCACACATGCAATATTTTGGTGCTTGGAGCTGTTGGTGATTTGCCTAGCCTAGGATTGCTCCACTGGTCAGCCACTGTGCCTGAGAACCTATCTTTCTTATAAAAGATAACAAAATATTGAAACAGATTCTTTCATTGGTATTCCCTTTGATTTACAAAGTCCTGCAGTGCTGTGGAGGAAAAATCTTGGGGGCTCAAATTTCTCATGACTGTCGATAGCACCCCATTAATATTGAGATGTCTTTACAGTATTTGTAAAAAGAGTTTTGTCCTCATTTTCTCCAAAATATTTTTTGGACAGAACCTGGCTAGGATTAGGCTGACATACCAAGTCCCACTGAAAAGCAGAGTGCATCAGCTCAGACTTGGAATGACGTGAGCAGCAAGCACCAGCCTCACAGGATGCTGGTGGACTATCATAGACGTGACCTTTTGCTGCTTCCTGTCTCTCAGAACATCTGTCCAGTTTTGTGCAGGTCTGTTCAGCACACCTGGAACAGGAAATGTCAATACCTGCAGGAAACAACACCCTTGTGCACAGAGAAGGGTAGAGGCACGTCTAGATCCCTCAGGTTGCCCATGGCCCTTCCTGTCCTATCTGGGATTGAGAGTATTTGTTCCATCAGTAGAAGGTAGATAAAGCAGAAGAAAAGAATGTTGGATTCTGCTTCAACACAGCAGAGAAATTGCCTTTGCCTATTCCTAAATGCTTCTTGGGAACAACTCAAGACAATGCTGAGAGGGAAGATGAAGGTCTTGGTGACAGTGATAGGGAAAGAACTAGGAAAGATTTCTCAGCACTTAGAGGCTGGAAAATATGGGAAACAAGTTGTGGGGGGTAGTTATTGTTCAGGTATTGGAAACAGCACCTCAGAAGGAGTTAGATAAGGGAAAGAGAGAAATAGGAGACAGGTGCCAAATTTGAAAGACACAAGCCAGAGAAATAGATGAGAGGAGAGAACATTTCATTCTGAAAAGAAGGAGCAAATGTCAGTGCAAATTCTGGCATATCTCTGCAATGTGGCAGTTACATTACTAAATCTAAAGACTGAGCATAGGCATCACTGCCACCAGGAAGGAGATGGCAGGTGACAGGGCACAGACATCTGAGAGAACAGGAGGGAAGCAAAAAAGCCTGAAGTGTAGAGATGGGCTGTTAAAACTGAGGCCCCTCAGAACCAAGCCTGGTGTTTACAGCAGGGGTGCCCCTGTGCCAGGGTGGTACCAATACGCGGCTCATTTCATGCTGGTATTTGGAAAGGCATCACATGACAGTGGGCTGGTGGCTCATCCCACTGTGATCCTCGGAGCTGTGATCATCGCAGTCATTGTCAAAATGCCCCTCAATATACGGCATCCTTTGTCAGCACCAGCAGATCAGAGCATGCAAAGACTCTACAGACAAAAAGCCAGTATCGCCTTTGTCCTCTTTTCCTTCAAGAAGGCAGCAAACTACAAGCCCTGGAGGATGTAATCCAAGTGCTAATAAATTATTGATGTGTCCCTTCAGCTTTTTACTTACTAAGAGGATATCAAAGCTCATTTTGTGAATGGTCCAGACTGATTCTCTTTTGCTACATCCACAATTTGATTCACAAATACTTCACTAAGCGTTAATATTGAAACAACATAGCGTTCTCTCTTTACAGGTTTAGCAAAAGATAATAGACATGTTTTGGATTACACAGGCTCATAAATAGATACAGTGATATGACACTTGTAACTGCAATAGATGTTTGATTTTGTAATTTTAAAAAGGTAGAGCTTATTATTAACTAGGAATACACTTTTTTTTTTCGTATTGAAAGCCTGTTGAGATCACTGTATTTAGTCCTTACAGATAGTCTGCATAGTTCTTTGGCAGGACATGCAAGTCATAGAACAGTAAGACTTACTTTATATTTAGTAATAGTTCCTCTCTTCCAATATGCCTATTTGCATAAGTGAACTAACAAACCATCTGTACTGGAAATAGTCTTTACATTACTGTCAGCTTTGGGGCAGTATGTGGCAGTTCCTTAACTGTATATATGAATTTATGCTAGTTTTGGAGTAGCAGAGACGTGATTTGAAGCTCTCATACAGCAATTTTCTGGGTAGAAGTGTCGCCAGAACAGAAGGCTTTGTTTTTCTCCTTCAATAAAGTACTGTGCAAATTTTGATGGCCAGAAATGCTCAGGATCTTCATAGTTGTCTCATCCTAAAGACACACACCAGGTTTCCAGGTATATCTTAAAAATGGTACCAGATCTTTGCAAATTTAGCCCAAATGCTGTCTCTCACTAAACAGCAGAGCAAAATTCTGCCTGCTCATTCAGTGCAATGGCCCAGCTGAGCTCAGAGAAAGGATTATCAACATTTTTACAGTGGCATGCTCTGAATGACAGGGTGCTGATCTTAAACTGACACAAACTGCAGTTCCTGACTGCACCAGTTTCTTCTTGCTCTGAATAGAGGCAGCAAAGCTACACATGCATGTTGTCTCTGTTCCTTGCTGGCTGTTTAGGAAGATTGAATGACCAGGCACAAAGCCCAGAAGAGAGAGCTGGTTTTTTTTGCAATATGATATACATATTTTGCAAGCCAGACCACAAAGTGCTTATCACATTTTTGGTGCTATATACGTAAATATTCATAATTAATCTGTGTTGGAATAGGGTATAAAGCTTCTAAAGAACAAAAATAGCCCCTTCAGGCATCTCATAGCAGTGACACTGATCCCCTGCATTTCTGAAATTAAAAAATGAGCTCCTTTGCATAGATTTTGCAGTAGCCTCTGGAGTTCAAGCTTCCTTTTTTTCCCCTGATCCTTCAGTTTGTGAGGGCGACCTTGACAGCAGAGATTGATACCTTGAATCTGGAGCTATAGAGGTGGAAACAAAGGCACCCGGTGAGAGATGACATTTCCAAAGCTTAAATCTCAGGGATAGTAACCTTCATTTTCCCTTCTCCAGATCTTTTTAATCTCTAGGCCTTTCTCCCATGTTTTGGCTTTAGGTACCAGCAGAATTCTGACGGTATGGCAGGTGGGAAGATGTATTTGCATGTGCCTTCCAGATCAAAAGCCTGAATTCAACTGGGGGTTACATAACCTCAAGAGACAACTTCGTCTCTTGAAGGTGGAAGGGCCAATTAGGCAGTCCTTGGGACCGCTGGCAGCTGTAGCCAAACAACAATCAGGATTGGTTTAGATGAAATAAATCACAGTTTATTCAACATCAAAAACAGAGTGTCTGTGGAAATGAAAATAAATTCATGAAGCTGTTCAGGCAGCACCAAAGTCCAGTGGGTATTAGATGTATTTAATAAATAAAAGCAACCGTTTGGACTGGGATGGCAGACAAATCTGACAGGCTGAGCTCTGCCAGGTCTTTGTTTTCTGTCCTTGTCTGACTCAGCTTTTGAGTATGATGCTCTTACTCCTGGGCCGTGTGGCTTGCCAAGCTGTCACCTTTCTGGTGCACAGCCTCACCTGGCTGTCTGTACAAATGGGGGCCCAGTCTTCTGAAAATTGTCAACCTTTTTCCTTACTGAATGGAGATGCTTCTTCATGCTGCCTTGTGATACACTAAAGCCCATTTTTTCCATCTGCCTTCATGTTGCCTTTCGTTAGGACTTTTTAACAGTTCTTACAAATAGAAGTTTGGCACAAATATAAAGTTCATTCCCAGTCTATCAGTGCACAGTTTTCTGGCTTGGCACATTTCCCTTCTAACCACAACACCTCATCATGCCTCAGTACCCATTCCATAACATATTTAGGGGCCACTAAACCCCCCTAGACAAACAGGTATGAGCTGACAATAAAGAACACTTTCAATATATCTCTCTTCCTCCATAGAGCTTGGTGGGTATGTCACAGGCACTCCTTATGCATTCTTTTTGGCTCCTTTCTGTGTCCTAGATGTGACCCACTCCCTGCCTATCTGCTAACTATCTTATCCTCCAGAGATTTCCCATCATACCACTTACAGAGAGGAAATTAAGTACTTTAAATGTGCATTCTCATGTGGTTTATAAACCTGCATTGTCGTCCCTTCCACTGTGCATCTCATAGCTCCTCTCCAGGTCTGAGAGAAGTAAAAGCCAGACTGCTTTGGACATATATGTTGGATGCAGCCAAAGAAATGCCATTTCTGCCAGGAGGAGATGTCATCAGGGGAGGACAAGGCAAATGTATCTATAGCTACAGTCTCTGCCTTGCAATGTAAGCCAGAGACGTGAGGCAAAGGGAGTTTGTTAATTGTCTCTCATCTTGCACCCCTATGTAGGTTTCTCAAGGTGGCAGCAGCCAAGACTTCTCCAATGCAATGAATATCCTAAAATTCAGATTTAGCAGAGCCCAGTATTTTTACAAAAAACAAGTTTTGGGGTTTTTGCTTTATGCATTCATACACCAAGCACCATTCTCTGCTCTACAGTCCTTCTAAACAATCTCTTATGCAGCCTGAGTGCCTTGAACCTGGAGTGGCATTTTCCAGAGCAGCATGCCCGAAACAGCAGCAAGCATGTTGTGACAGGAGTTGAAGTACAAATATTTGAAGTGAAGGTTGATGCTTCAAGAGTGTTCACTTGCCTGTTTGTAAGATTTTTATGAAGGATTTAAAATATATGGTGCTCTAAGGCACAGAGAGAGAAATGGATCAAATGAGATGAGCCTCACAAGAGTATAATGAAACATGAAGCAAACATGCCAAGGTAAGATGGTGCAGCACACCAGTCCTGATCAGCAGGAGAACCGATCATGATTGGATGCGCTGAGCACAGGATGCAAGCAGGAGGAAGGAATATTGACAGGGCAGGGAGTTTGCAGGAGGCTGCAGTTGTGGAGGAAAGCCTGTGCAGGAGGCAGATAAAACCAGAGAAGCGGCTGAGGCCGCAAGGAGGGTAGGAAGGGGCAGGAGCAGCCGGGTGCCTCCATTGCTACTGCCAGCTACTCCTCCGAGAATAAGGAGGCGAAGGGGAGCGGGGGCAGCCCCAGAGCTCCGTCCCGACTGCGTTGCTCTCTGTTCCCGGTCCAGCGACCAGGGAGGGGAGTGGGGAATCGTCGGGCCGCTCCATGAGGGACCGCTTCTGCGGAGCAGCCTTCCTCCTCCTCCTCCTCCTCCTGCTGCTGCTGCCGGGCCGCGTCCCGCCGCCAGCCCGGGCGAAGTCCGGGCGCTGGGGAAAAGCGAGAGAAGTGGCCGAGGCTGAGCTGCGGGCGGCGGAGGCGTGAAAATGCGCTGAGAGGGGGGCGGCCGGCGGCGGGGGTGCACCCGGGGCTGGGGAGAGAGGCTCACCCAGGGAAGAAGACTAGAGAGGGCACTCGGGAAGGGTAGGGGTTGCGAGGTCGTACCCCGGGAAGGGAACACGCCCGGCAGCTCCCAGGCGCCCGCAGAGGCGCGCCGGGAGCCGCCGGGCAGTCGCCTGCCCACCTGGGGGGGCCGGGAGCGGCCGGGGCACCCCCCCACTCCGCCTCGTCTTTCTCTCCTCCCCTCCGCCGCCTCCTTCCCTCCCTCCCTGCCCGCCTGCCTGGGATGGTGGAGGGAGTCGGGAGCACCCGGGAGGGCGGCCCTGGGCGCGGGGGGCTGCTCGCCCCGGCCCCGGTGCGGGGCGCGGTCCGCGGGGAGCTCCGCCGTCTCGGGGTCCCGCAGCCCCCGGCGCCGCCGCAGCTGCCGGTGATGGCCAAGGATGTCCTCGGAGGGGGAAGCCGAGGCGGCTGCTGAGAGCGGGCCGGGCAGCACCCCCGCGCCGGGGGCCGCCGCCGCCGAGCGGGAGGAGGTGAGCGGCGGCAGGGGCGTCCGCCCCGGGCCGGGGGAGACCGGAGGGGCGAAGGCAGCCCGGCCGCGGGGACGGGGTGCAGGGCCGCGGGGTGTGGGGAGCCGCGGCGGAGGAGGGCGCCCCGGCTGGGGGCGTTCGCGACGCGGGGAGAACCGAGGAGCGCAGCTAGAGCCCGCCCGGGTACCTGCAGGCGCGGTGCGCCGTGGGGCTGCCCCGCCGCGCCCTGCCGTGCCGGGGGCCGCCCGCGGGACCCCCGCGGCCGCGCCGAGCCCCCGCCGCCCGCGGGGCTTTACCGGCGGGCACCGCCGCCCAGCCCTGCGCCGGCTGCCGGGCTCGGGGCGGCGGCTGGGCCAGCGGCTCCGCGCCGGAACGATGCAGCGGGGGCGAAAGGGAGCCCGCCCGGTGGAAGTTTGGCCAAATGAGCCCCTTGGGGTTTGGCCTAGGAGAGCCTGCCTCCTCCCTGGGACTTGTGAAATGGTCAAGGAGACTGCAGCTCTGCGAGGCACTGCTGGAGGTGGCCGGAGGGACACGCGGGGCACGAGAACGGGCGTGCAGTCTGGGGCTCTGTGGCTTTCGGGTGTCTGAGGGCAAACAAGGAGGTCATGCCTCTCCTTCTCCCTTGGGGCCTAAGCACTCCAGTTGTCTAATCTGCAACAGAAAACAGTGGAGGAAATATAGCCTAATATGTTTCTTCAGATCATCTGTGAAGCACTTAGTGTGGCCTTGCACAACATAGAGAGGGAATAATGGATGTGTCTGAGTGTTGACACGGAATCCTGAGCCACAAGGTGTTGGCCAGACAGAACTGCAGGGCTGCGTGACAGTAGGTGACAATGTGTGTGTGCTATCCTGCATACTTGAGACCAAAAGCTGTCCTGTTTTAGAAATACCTGGGATTTTCTTCTACGCCTACTGTAGCCTATGCTTCCAACAGTTTAGACAGGTCTGCCATTTACGTCATGTAATCTATGTGCAGTTCATGGAAGTGAGTGAACTTTCTTCATAATACGGAGTTAAAAACGAGTGTACGTGCTCCTAGGAATGCAGAGAGCAGCTTGGAAACAGGCTTAGAGAAGAGAAAACTGAAAACAGAAGAGAAAGCAGCCCTGGAACATTGCAGTTAGTCTGCTTAAAGCTTTTGTCAACAGGTCCCATGGCTCATCAACAGTCACATAATCCTGTAGTCAAAATCCAGTGGCCTCAACAAAACCTATGTGCTGCTGCAGGATACTTAGCTGAAAACCAAACAGCAGTTTAAACTACCTATAATTGAAAATTGGCTTTGCAGCTCAGGTTGAAAAAACTGTCATCCATGGGTGAAAATTAGGGTTTTCTCCTGTTTGATTGCTTTTTAAACACCTGCGACACAGTTCACCGTGAAGAGCTGTGGCTGGATCCAGGATACAGCTGGTGTTCCAGCAGTAGAGCACACCAATGTAATTACAGCCCTGCAGATGATCAATAGATATTTAATGCTGGAAAGGATTTTTAAATTCATTTGGTCTACGACCAGGAGCTACTGAAGGCTTTCCAATGTATTAAGTCTGCCATAAAAACATCTAAGCCATTTGTAGAAGGAAAGTACTTGATCTCTCTGCTAAGCACTATCTGTATCTTGCTTCATTCATCCTGTTCTCAGTTTTTCTTCTGTTTCAACACACACATTTGCACATGTGAGTCTATATCTCAAATGCCTGTGATATCTTAACACTACAGTCCTACAGTGTTTGTCTTTCCTCATGCCTTCCTCATCGCCATGTAAATAGTCTTTTTGCACCCAGGCCTGCAGTTGTATGTAAATGCCCTGGATTGGTATTAAATGGGCATTTCATGGGCTCCTCTGTTAAGCCTTGTCATTTATGGATTTCACTTAGATCAAATGTGTGGACCTAGTGGTAACAATGACCAAAATTTGCCTTTTTTGAGTATTAAATCAATACAAACCTGAGCTAGTAACAGAGAATGTGTCTGGAGCTAGTAACAGAGAATGTGTCTGAAGTCATAAGGGTTTATTTTTGAAAGAAGGACAAGCAAAGCTGCAGCTGCAGAGCAGGAAGGAGAGCAGCAGTTCAGTTACCTGCCTCGGCCCTTGTCCTCTGCTGCCAAGGACCACGTAGGTTTCCTGCTGATTTCGCTGAATATCAGAGCAAGCCCGCAGATTACCTGACAGTGCTCTGGTTTGGGTTTTTTTCTAATGAAACATTATTTGCTTGAGCTGAATGACCTGGAACAGATGTGCTTCTGTTATTAGTGTAGGATTCTGCCATTCCATCAGCTCTTGTAAAGAGGAATCAAGATCTTTCAGGGGAGAGTATGCAAAGGATTCCTTTTTCTAAATGTTTCTGCAGTTACTGCTGAAGATTGATTCTCTGGAGACACTTGCCTTTGCTTTCCTCTCTGAAACAGCAGCACCTGCTGCTCTGTACTGCCCTGGTTAAGCAGTAGGCCAGCTGCTTTTCTTGTTTCTGTGAGAGCCTATGCCTACACTGAAGGGTTGATAGTGACTTTTCTTAATTTCTGCCAATTTATAACTCAGTTGGGAAATGGTCTTAAATATTAAAATATTTAAAAATTAGGTGGAAATCAAGAGGGTTTTTTTCAGGAAAACAAAGCTTGTGAGTAGAAACATCATTTTTTTGTTTCCGAAGCCAAGTAATCACTGAAGAAAGCTGAAAGCAGCAGCCACTTGACATTTTGAAATATGTATTTGTCTTGTCTGTACTGGCAAAGTCAAACAGCAGTTGTCCATGCCTGTTTTTATCTTCTCTTCCATATTTAAAAACTTAAATTGGGTATGACATAATATAATCAGTTAAGCTATTTAAATAAAAGGGAAAACCTCATGAGTCAATGTTCCTGAAACCCACAGTCACTGGCTTTCTGATGGAAATTTTACAGAAAAGAGGGGCCACTTAAAACTGCCTCATTTGCCTTGTGTTGCCACTGCAAAACACAACAGGGGCTAATTTGTAAAGTGCTGCTTGTGGTCTCAACAATGCCAAAGGGGTGTTACAGGTTAAGAAACCATACACAGTGTTTGTTTGCAGGCTACAGCTTTACAGGCTGTCAGATCAGAAGGGTAGCTGGGACTTTTCCTCTTCAGTGTGCCCTTGGAGAGACACCCTCTACTTGGGGCATTGACTCCATTTAGTTATCCATATTTTTTATCCTTCCCCCCAAACATTTATTTTATATGTCAAGGCTTATTTGATGGCATTGAAAACAGCAGGCATAAAGCCCATACTAACAGACAAGTTAGCTTTGGATTGTCCCCATCTGTGGGCTGAGTTGTCCCGAGGTGGCTGAGAGGTTAAGCAAAAGCTGCTGAGTTACCATTGGGTATCAATCTCTAGAGAGGGGCTATTTCCTTGTAAACCTCCTCCTTCAAAAGCTGCCCAGGGCACTCACACAACAGACACTGCCCAGAGAAGTGTAGGAAATGAGTGGGACATGATTCCCAGGAAAACTCTTCTGCTTCTCCTTGGCTCTTCCAAACCTCGTGCAAAAACCTGCTCAGCTAATCCTCTGAATGAGAGGTGCTGGTTAGCCTTGTGGAAGGCCGTCACCATCCCAAGTGAGTATGATTGACCAAACAGTTGCCTTTTTAAGGCAAAGTGCATGATATTCTCCCTCTTGCATGAAGGTCAAATAGGACAGGTCCCCTTTCTTCCCCGTCTGCCCTTGGTCTATTCAGCAGATAAAAACCAAAGAGTGCTTCTCATTCCTTGTTCCAAATTATTTCCCTCATAGAGACAAAGGAAAAGTCCATCAGAATTGGCAGTATTTTTCATGATCCTGCAGTTTCAGGCAGTATTTGCATTGCAGATCCTGTCATAAGAAAATCCATGCTGAGCCTTTGCATCTTTTTTCTGCTTTTGTTCTTTTTGTTGTCCCACTTTATCTTCTGATCACATGTATCTTCCTGGGGCCCTGGAGTTGGGTGTCTTCTCTGCATTTCACATGACAAACTGTCGAGAGTTTTTAAAAAATAGATAGGAAATACCAAATGAATGTGTCTGAGCTCTGAAGGGCAGCCTGGTCTCCAGCTGTGTGGGCCACTGCAGGCAGAGTCTTCTGCTCCTCACCACTGAGGAATGAAGTGAATTGCTCCATCAATTCACTTTTCCAACCCCTCCAGCAAGGGAGTTTTCTCAGTGAAGCGCTGGACTGTAGCAACTGTGGAGCTCATGGAGTTCTGCTATTGGAGGGTTTCAAGGACAATTTAGGCAAATGGCTGTTAAATGTGTAGAGGTCACTTGATGGGAAAGGGACAGACTAGGTGACTTGGTGGAAGGTCCCCTTCAGACTTTGTTTCTAATGCTGTTCTTTCAGGTGGACAGACAGTCACCTGATACTGGTGGAAGAGCAATGGGTCTGCACACTTTCTGGAAGCCCCAAATACTCTCCTTGTTCTCCCTTTCTCACTTCAGAGACCCCAGAGGATGATCTCCCCCAAGAAGGGAAGTGTGGATACCAAGGATGCTTTGCAATCTGTGCAAGCCATTGCAAGAGTGAGGTAGGAGGTATCTTCTCCCTGGAAATGCAGCACTTCCCATCATCATGTTTCTACATCTTGAAAGAAAATAGCTCAGAAACAGAGAGTAAAAGGAGTAAAGCATCCCCAAGTAATCCACAGTGAGTAGGGCTTGTTTCTCCATGTGTTCTAACACATTGTCATGAATTGACATCAAAAGTAGTGGCTGCTGAGCTATCACCAGCACTGTAAGGCCCTTCAGTTGTTACAGTGACGCTGTTGTGACACAGCAGATGAGGCTGTGTCTGAGTTTTCACAAGTTCTACTTTTTGGATAAAGTATGGTTAAGTAGTTAATTAGTTTTTAAGTTCTAATAATGGAAAATGTAGTTCACTTTCAGACTCCAATCACTCGTGCTCCTCAGAGCTTAAGACTGGTGAAGTTAAAAATAGCACATAGTGAATCTTTTTGAGGTCACAGTTGCTGCAACAGCTCTGTTAACTCCCCAAAATCCTAACGGGGCAGCTTCCTTTCAGCAGCGCTCTGCAGGGAGCCAGCCATGTGTTACAGCGAGGATGCTGCCGCAGTGGGGCTGGACAGGTCTGCAGCAGCATCACGCAGTGGGGCAGGGGTTCAGGCTGCCTTTGACAGGCGCCCATGCCAGCTCCTCCCTGAGCGCCGGCTGCTCTGCCCACAGCTCATCTCCCCTGCAGTAAAAGCAAGGAGGACAAGTGCCTGAAACAGGCGGGACAGATGACGAGTGGGAAGGATGGAAGAGCCTGGCTGCGCGTGGCACAGGGGGCTGGCAGCCTTCCCAGTGTGGAGTTAGGGTTGTGAAGCAGTGTCTGATGTAGCTGGCAGCCTCTCTCAAGGTGCCACACGTGCCACTGGGAGAGGATGGGGGGGCTCACACCCCCTGAAATGCGTGAACTTCTGACCTCCGTGGTTTTACATCAGGTGGGTAATGCACAGAGAGTCCCACCTCACACACAGCACCGTTCCTGCACAGCTGAGGTGTTGCACATCCCAGTGCAGGAAAGATTGGTAATACTGGGCCTCAGGAAGACGAGCTGGAAACAGCCACCAGCTGGTGAGAGCAGGGTCTGGCAAGGTAGGAGCTGACAGCGAAGGGCAAAGAGCAGGTCATGAAGGGTCCGGCTCCTGGCAAGGAAACCAAGGGTAGGTGATTGAGGTGGCTGGCAAATGAGGAGTCTGGATAATGTGACCTTACCAGGGAAGAGAGTGGCATTAGTCAGAGGCTTCTGCAGGTCATGGCTTTGAGAGAGAAGTGATTTGTGGTGATGGATTTATGGATGGAGGCCTTCTTCATACTAGTATGATTGATTGCCCTTAGGGGATGGCCCAAGAATTGTGGAGTACAACACACCCACAGGAATGTCTCGCCCATACTGCAATGGGCAGAGGGAGCACAGAGCACTGTGGAGGCTGGGGTGGCAGCATCTGCTAGTAGAGTCCTGCCAGCATTAAGGGCTCTCTAAACACCAAAATAAAGAAAACAGCTCCCTCATGGCTTCCTAGAGGTGAGGTGGCCAGGCAGAAATGCCAGTGCCTGGTAGAAGAGGAGTGTAGTGAGGGCATGTGCTGAAAGGGTGGGGATGCCCGTCCATCTTCAGGCCTGAAGTGTTCCACAGTTCTCTGCAGGGAACTGTCTGCCAGCAGACCAGGGCAAGGAGGTGAATCCTCTGCTTCCCACCAGCTGGTGCTCAGCGTGGCAGGGTGCAACAGCTCGCATGCAGATGATGTACCTTCCCTGGAGAGTGCTGCTGCAATGCTCATGTGAAATCATTTTATAAGTGCTATTTTTTTCAGTGTCTTCAGGAGATGTAAGAAGGTGTGCTGACAGCATGCCATGGGTCAAAGTCAAGGCAAGAAATAAAAGCCGGGTGTCCTGGCTCTCAGGATGCCCTTTAACCATTAGGTTTTTCAATGAATTTTCAGTGAAGTTTTCACCTGCTGTGCTGTCACATATTGCTGCAGAATGTGTCACAGAGAAGCAAGAGGGAGGGAAACATTATATTTATAATGAAAACTTGTTTCTCCCAGGGAAGCATTAGCTGCTGGGATACTCCCTTTCCTTAACCAGAGCACCGTTATAAAAACCTGACAGTGCTGGGGTCACAGCCGTGTTCAGCAAGGTGCAGAGATGGAAACACACTCCCCGAACCTGACAGAGCAGCTGAAGCCTGAGCAGTGGCTGTGTGTTATTGCCAGGGATGCTCAGCTCAGCAGCGGGAAGGACCTGGCATGGCCACAGCCTGAGCTGCAGCAGCCCAGCACCGTGGGGCTGGCACTGCTTCTGCTGAGGTGTGGCTGAAGGGCTCCAGCTGGGAAGTCACACAGGGGAAGGCTGGGAGTTGACAGTTCAAATCACAGAGCCGTGTTGTTCTGGTTTAGCTAGATAAAAGGATGGCATTGCAAATAAGTGAGAATAAAAATAAAATCCCGTGGTTCTGGCCAAACTT
Organism: Hirundo rustica; assembly: GCF_015227805.2. Lineage (NCBI taxonomy): Eukaryota > Metazoa > Chordata > Aves > Passeriformes > Hirundinidae > Hirundo > Hirundo rustica. Next base: position 27,657,289 of record NC_053455.1, read on the forward strand.
TCATTCACAGGTCCCTTTGAAAGACTTCCTCAGACTTCACTGGAGCTTGGATCAGTCCTGGATCCTATTTCTCCTGAGAACTTGAGAGCTGTTTCTATATCCTTCATTTAAATCTCAAGGTGTTCCTTTAGACTGAGCAAAGATTAGAAGGGATTCATAATAATGAACTATTTTTCTCATTTATGAAGTCTCTAAACAAGAGACTTTCAATGACTAAGCTGCAAACTAGAGAACTGGTGTGGAACTAACACCTCTCTGGCTTCCTCCTCACAAGGATGTCTTTACTGGCTCTCTGCTTTCTTCCCTAGGGCAGCTGGTCCATAGCTGTTGTCCAGCTTGGCTTCAGATCGGTCCCTCACTTCTCCATGTTGAGGCTGAGGGAAGGTTGGGCAGGACACAAGACCCGTGGCAGTGGTGAGAACACCAAGGCACAGGACATGCTCCTCAAGGATGAGGAGAGCACCAGCAACCCCAGCAACCTGGGTGTGGGAAGGAGCAAGCTTCCATACACCACTGGACTGTGACGCTAAGATCCCCTGCTGCAGGCTGACGCACAGCACAGCGCAGGAGGACACACACACCTGCTGGAGCACAGCCAGCCTCCTCTCCCTGCTTGCTCCTCTCTCACCCCTGGCGAGCTGCATCTCCTGTGTAAAGGTGGGAGCAAAGCAAGCATTACAGGATTCCTGTTGTACCCAGATGAGACTTTGCCAAGCACAGAGGCTGGCAGATAGCTACGCTCCTCTTCTCCCTTCCCTGCTGTTCCCATCCCTCAGGGACTGAAGCAGTGGGAGCTGGTCCCACTATCCCTTCAGTTTTCCCTGGGCTGGTGTCAATTTTCCCTTTCTCTCAGCAAAGCCACTGAGTGGGCAGCAGTCAGCAAGCTGCACCTGGCTGATCCCCGGGGGCTGTGGTACTTTGGTGCTGCTGGCAGCATGCCAGGGGTGCAGGGAGCTGGGTCTGGCTTTCACAGGCTGGAGCACTGCTGAGGATTGCTCCGCTCTGCAGCCACAGGACAAACGGATGGATGGATGCTGCTATTAGCCCTTTTTTTAGTGTGTCCCTGCAGTGTGGGAGCAGGGGCAAGGGCACCTGCCTGGGCTTCTCTGTGCAGTGTGGCTGGCTGTGGTGGGGGGCAAGTGGCTGCCTAGGCTTGAGGCAGGCTGCAAAATACCAAGTGGCACAGGCAGCTACGGCCCGTGTCATTTGCTTGGCCTTACTAATCCCACAGTGGCTGGGAACTGCATCCCAGGAGCTTTCCTGCGGTTATGTGATGTTTTTATCAGTTAACTGATAAGTGTTGAGTGGGTAAGCCACTTAGTTATATCTGGAAAATTTACCCTAGAAACCACTACTATTCTATTACTACTAGAAACCACTAATATTCAAGGCAGGGGAGTAGGTAATATGAGCTAAGTACGGTGGGTGCTTCAAGCGTAGGAAAAAGAGCTGTTCTTGGAGTTACTGCCTTGTTCTGAGGCAGCTTGAATCCCAGCTTTCCTCTCCTGATGAGCTCATACACAGCATTGGCATTAGTGGGAAAAATCCTCTGCCTCCAAGTATGCTCTTTTTATTGGTGTGGAGTTGAAAGCCAGTGGCAGCAGCATCAGCAATTTGGGGGGAAAAGCAGTAATTTTGTTAGTGCAGCATTTTGGTGATCTTGTTAAAAGCTGCCACTAAAACAGTCCTAATTTCTATTTTGTAAATCGTGACCATTTTGTTGCTAGGATTCCTTGGCACTGAAGATGCAACTGCACAATTTTCCTTGGAGCAGCATCACTTGTGGATGTGTCTAGGGCCAAATTCTTCGCAACACTCACATCTGCACCCTTGTATTGTACTGAGTGCCTTTCCCATCCTGCTGCAATGAGCAGCATATATGTTGGCAAGGATCCAAATGGCATATATTTCTGGGATTTCCTTTATTTCTGCTCAAAGAACTCAGAAGTATCCTGCAGGACCTAATCCTGAATCTGACATTTTAGAGTAATGTAGGCTCCTTCTGTCCTGACCTCTGCTTTCCTCCTCTTCAGATGCTGGCTTGAATTCATGAGGATGATTGGTGTGAAATAACACACTGTATTTGTGTGGTATTTCAGGGGCGTCCTAGCATCTGAAATTCAGGTGGATCAGCAAGGTTTGCGTCTTTTCATAGTTCTGACTCGTCCTGCAATAGGCTCTGCTGCTTAAAGGATTTAATGCTACCATTGTGTGCACCTACCTACCCTGAAGTGTTTCCCCTGGCAGCTCCCTTGATGGAAGGAGGAGATTATGTCTCCACAGGGAATTAAACCATGAGAAAGCAGACAATCCCTTCTCACCACAGGAGGGCAGTTGCCAACGCCTGAGCCAGTGACGCTACAAAACACGTGGAGTGCATGATGCAGGTTCTTATTTTCAAACCTAGTGACAGCATTTCTGCTATACATTGACATCATGGCCCTCATCTGCAGGATGTTTTTATTCTCACAGGAGTTTCGTGGCAGAGGAGCAAATAGATGTGCAGCAACCAATCTGCTGTGTGTTCAAGGACTGGAGGGATATAATCTTTGATGCAAAATGCGAAATGTGCCCCCCCCCCCCCCCCCCTTTTTTTTTTTTTTTTTTTTTTTTTTTTTTTTTGTTGTTGTTGTTGTTGTTGGTTTTGTTGCCTTCTATCCCTTGTATTTCCCTTTCCTTGCTACTGGCTCAGCAGGAGCTAGGAGTAATGGGCTTCTTGCTGTTCAAGACGGATGGCAGGAGGCATTTTGTTTCAGGCTCCCCAGGAGGGGATTGATGAGATGACTGTTGTAATATCTCCCTTTCTCCTTATTACTGATGCCCCATGTGGTGCCCAGATTGGGTCACGTGGTGGAGGAGCGTTTCTGCCCACGATTACACCGAAGTCTGGGCTAGCACAGCCTGTCAGGCTCCTTCTCACCGTGCTAATGAGCATGGGACCTGGGAGTTCATTTAGCCCTGGAAAGCAGTGAGGGGTTGTGCTTCTCCTGCAATTGTCATCTCCCTGCTCAGCCAAGACTTCTTAGGCTGGTCTTTCACCAGGATCACCTAAGGATCTAGAAAATGATAGCTACACCCACATCTGTTGTGGCTGCTTGGGGACAGTGGATAGAAATCTCCTTGGTTTTGCATCATCCCTGTCCACTGCAGAAGTGGTGAGGCCCTTCTCAGCACCAGAGGCTGGTCCTGGTGAAAGGGCTCTCCTCAGTTCTGAGTAATAGCACAGCCTGGGGCTTTTCTAGTAAGAACTCCGTGGTCCTCTCTATGTTACATCCTACCATCAGGAGGTGGAACATTTTCCCCTGCCCTGTCTTGACCAAGATTGAGGAGTCTGTCATGGTTAGGGACAAAATTCTGCTTTCATCCAGACTCTGGTCACCACCTGCCAAAGTGTATGACTTGTGGTTATTGATTACTCTTTCCCTCTCAGGTATCTCATTGGGATATATTAATCACAAGCATAAATCCACAGGGCAAGTTCAGTTATGACTCGTGTTAATTTATCCACCATTTTTTCTTCTTTCTTATCTGATTTTATCTCTTTTCTTCATAGTTCTCTGTCAGTGTTTCCCACATTCTTTTTTCCCCATGGACGGGAAGATTTTTCTTGCTAAATAAGAGGGGGAAAAAAATACAAGATTAACTCTTTGTTTACATGAATAATCACAATATGTGGGGTTGTTTTGTTGAATACAGTAAAGTCACTCTGTAGCCCCAAAACCAGGTTTTGGCAGAGAGCAGGAGCATGTTGTGATGCCACATCCTGCTGAGACATTGCTGCAGCCTCGGCCCTGCAGCGTGCTCTCAACTCTTTGGGAATCTCTGGTCCAGTTTAGCACAGCCTTATCCTACCCCCCCAGGCTGTGGGGAGGAGAGAGGGGCATAGGTCTCTTTTTTGGAGAAGTTCCCAGCAGCGAGGAAGCGAGAAAGCAGCTATTCAGGAGTATCTGCTTTCCAGGCCATGGATGGGCCGGGGTAACTGCTGGCTCATAGGATGCTTTGGTGCTGCCAGGCTCAGTGCTGCCTCCATTAATCTTCACCCAGGTCCTTTCTCTGGGTGTGATTCCCTCCTGCTCCTGCCCAGGCTGACTGGTCTCTATCCTCACCTGCCAGCCCCCTAGCCCTGCCTCAGTGGCACTGGCATGTGGAGCGTGTCCTGGCTATCCTTTTCCCTCTTTCACTTCTTCCCACCTTCCATGTTTCCCCCTCATTCCTCTAATTCCATTTAGGCCACATCTTTGCTGCTCTCTGTTTTCTCTCATTTTAGACATGATAGCATTTTCCTTCAGCAAATTTGCAGCTCTAGAGGTCAGCCACCAAGGACAAATGCACACAGGATTTAAAAGGACAGGAAATGCTTTTGATATGACATCCCCAAAGGAGAATTTTAATGCTTTTGAAAACGGGGAACACAGGTTCCTGCCTGTGAACCAGGCACAGACAGCCAAGCTTGGGCCCCAAACTGTCCACGAAACAAACAGAATAAATTCATGCTGTGGCAGCACATTTTCTGCTTATACAGCTCATGCAGGAGTTTTCAAGGAGAATGGAGAATAAAGTCTGACAGAAGAGGAAACAGTCATTTTGTCAATAGACACATATGGAGAAATAGCAAGGATAAGGCAAAATTATAGATCAAATGTGTAAAGAATGTGACTCCAGAATAGCTTGGTGTATTTCCTTTAGACATCACAGGCTATTTCTTCCCCTTCTATTGATGTCAGTTTGGCAACTTTCAGTTCAAATTTATTGTGCCGGTCAAAATCGGCAGGGGACAAAACAAGAGTTTTTTCAGTGTCACCGTAACCATTAGCGTGCCCTGAGCACTAGTGGGGCAGCTGGAACGAGAAATGCTTCAAGCCCACACTGCTACGCAGCTACTTCTGGAGTAAAATACAGCTACTGATGAAGATCACACATGTCAATCTAGGTGATAACATGCTCTGATGAAGCTCTGAAGGTTTTCTCTTAGTATGGTATGCAGAACTGCTCATGGAATTATTCGTGGCAGTGAACACTGGAAATGTGAGAAGCACCTCAGTGTCCACATAATGCTTACAGCCTTGTTTTTGTGATTGGTACTTAACTCTGTGAAAGAGGTTGTCTTGTTTAAGTTAATGGGGTATTTAGCTATTAGACTGGCAGAGTTCTGCAGGAATAATTACCAGATTTGAGACTGTTCACTGGAATTAGGCATTAAATCACTGCTGGTAACATTTACAGATGGCACAAACATTAGCAGGCAGGTCTATAATGATGAGGTGAGCACAGTTCTCCTTAGGGATCTCCCCCATTTGACAATTTCGTTACTCAGTCTGAAGCCAAATCTGACGTTACACATTTCAGGGGGGAGAGTGCAGCCAACATTTCAGCTGTCCTCAGAAAGAGTGACTCAAAAAATACCTGGGAGCTGAGCGAATGAGAGGTTGAACATGAACTCCTGGGATGTTGCTGGGTAGAAATCTCATAGTGCAAATCTTGAAGACGGTAAAAAGGGGGAATGAGTGGAAGTAGAAGGTGATTTTAATTTTTGGTATGATGCCAGTGAAATAAGGGCTGAAGTCCTGTATTTACTTGCAAAGTCCAGACTTAAGAGGACTCTCAAGGTGCTGAAGGCAGAGCAGAGCACCAGAAAGAGCTGGAGCAGGGAAGTGAAGGACTTGAAGACTTTGGCTCCTTTAAATGTCAAAAAGAAGGCTGAGAGATGTCATAATCAGAATGGAGGAATCTCTTCTGAGTGAGAAGGCAGTCATGTAAAAGAAGTCTTTTGTCATTTGGAGAATGGGCATCCTCACTGCCATGAATGGGGGCTGAAGTGAGACAAAATTACAAAGGCAATTTGTAAATTAAAAAAAAAAAAAAAAAAATTTACAAAGTTCATCACCAGAACAAATTTCAAAAAGAATTGCAGGTTCTTAATTTCTTTTAGGCTATCAGTTAAAACAGAGTGTATTTATGGAAGATGAACTTTTACAAACTGCCAGTGGTTTCTGGGCTGACCATAGGATGGCAGAGTGAAATTGCATTGCCTGTGAGACACAGGAGCTAGGAGGAGAAGGCATAGTGTCTCCCAGTCTTAAGGTGTAAATGTAGGTTGGGTTGTAATATAAGCTGAACCTTCCTGACCCAGCATAACTGTACAAAGTTATAGGAGAAATTTTTGTGACTGCCTGTAAGGGCTGAAGAACTGTCTGGTTGTTTGTTGTCTAGTAAGGATCCCTGCCACTAGTGGATGGCTAGTGGGTGAGTCCTGCTATCAGGTGTGCTTGGATCCAGAGGCCAGCAAAAACAGCGAGCCAACACCGGCAAAACAGAGGCACCAGAGTTTCAGGTTAGGCATTCAAAAACCTGGGCTGGTGGAATCAGTTTAGGCTTCTCTGAGTGTGGCTCTTCCTGCTCCTGCTAAGTGGGGAGCCCCTTTAGAAGAGCAGGGATAGACAGACCACCTTGGCTTCTGCCTTGAGGAATGAATTTGTTCCATGCACCCATCAAGAGAAAAGGGACCTAGAGTCATAAGCACAATTTGCTTATCCAGAAATGTGTTGTTCTCATTCTTTAGCATCAGTGTTACATTTTGAATAATACTTTTTAAGGAAAAGTCGGGGTTTGAGGGAAAGTAATTTTTTTTTCATTCTTGGCCACCCGCCATGCAGTCACTTTCAGGCTCACTTAGGGTGGTTACCAGCTACAACTTATCTACCAGTGTCCTAAATCTGGTCACTGGTGAGAAGTCAGGGGATGGGTCAGGGAGCCAAAACCCTGACCACCACCAGGGCTTTGCTCCTGCCACCAGAGCACGCTCGGCTCCAGATGTTAACCAGGAGGTGTGCCAGGCTGTGCACTCCCCATCGACTCTCTCTCCACCTCTTTACACCAGGCAAGACTGACAGCCCAAATCCGCACACTCCTACAACGCAGAGCACGTTTGAATGGTTTTAATTATGGTTGCTGCAGCCAGGACCTGACCTGCCTGCTGTTGAGCCAGGAGGAGCTGGGTGGGTATGCCTGTGCAAAGGAGGCTCCACCTCAGCCCTTGCAAACCTGCTTTTGATCTTGGGCATCTGCCATCAGAGGGTGCCTTTGAAGGCAATTGCCCTTTCAGCCCCTGCCTGGATGTTTTATCGTTTGCAAGCTGAGTTTCTTAAAGGAGAAGTAATCGAAATGTTGCCAGCCTGGAAACTCCTGTCTCCTATAGGTGTCAATTGAAATTCCAGTTCTCCATCAGCAGTTAGGGATTTCCAGACTGTTTTCCAGTGACTGTGGCCACAAATTAAATAGCATCTATCATTGTGGTGTCTCAGAGTTCTCCACACCACTAGACAGCAAACAAACCATATAGAGGTGATGAGTGCTACACAGTGCTCTGTCTGAGCTTTCTAGAAATGATGGGCCAAAAAAAAATCAAACGTGGAGAAGCGCTGTAGAGCTGACTGACTGCCTGGGGCCAGGGACAGCTCAGGGCAGGCTATCCCTAAACCTTGTCACTCTTCACAAGGTTCACAACACAGACACCCACAACCCTCCCTACTCATGGCATTTTCATCATTCATGCCGAGAACTGCTGAAGAATTTGGAAAATTTTTTTTTCGTTACTGTTTTTAAGTATTCTCAAGGGTTAAGTGAATTTTTGGCATATGATTGTGGATAGTTTCGGTACGAGTTACCAGGAGTTTCCAATCCAGTCAGGTGCAATGAGAAGGGAGGCCTCTGAAAGCAGTTCAGCAGCATGCCAGAGACTAGCAAGATGTTATTAACAGCATGTGTATTTAACACAACTAGAAATTCATAAACAGTGATACTGACAGCTCAGCTGTACTGCTTCACGGCATTCCATTCATAACAGGAGATTTTTACAATTTGTACTGTCATCAGACCAGGTTGGGACCTTTTGGGTGAAACATTTGAGTTGACAAATCCATTCCTCTTCAGAATATGTGGTTGTAGAATCACAGAACAGTTTGTGTTGGAAGGGACCTTCAAAGCTCCTGTGGTTCCAGCCCCTTCCATGTGCAGGGATATGCTGCACTAGACCAGGTTGCTCAAAGCCTGTCCAACCTGGCCTTGAACACTTCCAATGATGGGACATCCACAACTTCTCTGGGCAACTTGTGCCTCATTTAATCTGTCAGGATGTTTCTCAGGTCAATGCTGGAAGCAAAGTCCAAAGCAAGAGAGGGAGGACATCTCTCTTGGTTTGGGTTAGAGAACCAAGCCCCTTAGTCCTGGCTTGCAGACAAAGTGCCTGGCAACTGAGCCTCCATCTATTCTTGTCTCCGGCTCTGGCTTTCTGTCAGGTCCTCTTTCTTTGCTTTCTGCAATTGTGTTTCTCTATTAAGATTTTCCAGGAGTTATGCTTTTATTCCACATCAAAACATCACAGATGCCACAGGATTCCTCAAAGGATGCAACTCCTGTTCGCTGGCTAGCCCAAGTTATCATGGAAATTATTAGTTTCCTTAAGCATTTATTGTACTCACCCAGAAATACAAGCTTGCCCTGCTTCAATCTGAAACACTATGCACGGAAAGAAGAAAATTCCATGCAGTACCACAAACATAATTCTTGTAAGAAGGTGGTATGTTAATTAATAAAGTCTGGGAGCCACTGGTTTAACATATTAATGAATTCGTTATGCAGAGAGAGATTAAAATATATATTTCTTTATTAGATTTTTGAATGTCTGATACCTTTATTGTAGTTATGTTCTATTTTGTGTCTTTCTTACAAACATTTTAACAGTGTTTCTAATAGTATCATTGTTAGCTAGTATATATGTTAGATAATTATTTCAGCAAAGAGAAGGAGAAATGCGGGGCTATAGGCCAGATGAACATGGTCAGAACTTGAAACAGGCGAGACAGATGTGGGGGTAGACCCTGGAAGAGAGATCCTTTTATAACTGAGAACCTGCAGACACTGTGCTTAGGAACAACAGCAGGAGTGACACAGAAAAGCCAGGTGAAAGAATTTGCCTTTTTTACCAAAGAGTTTTGAACGTGAGGGCCCTGCTGAACTAGACTGGTAGGTGCGTGAATCAGATGTGGCAGCGGGCTCTATGGCTGCCTGTCTTCACTAATGCAGAGAGGAGAGAAGCTGCCTTTTTTGCAGGCTGCTGTGAGAATAGTGGAGAAAATCTGTCTTGGGCTGATCCAGCCCTTTCAGTGCAGTGGGTTGAAGGCCATTTTTGAAGTGCCTCGAGAGGATGCATACAGAAATGTCATCTTGGACCTGCAAACCTCTGAGCTACTGCCAACCCAGCTGGGTGCTGCTCTGTGACTGGTGGAACCAGAGCTATCTCATCCCCCAAAGGGGAGATGGCATTGCATGAAGATAAGCACATTAGGAGGCATTTGCCCACTCTGATATGGCCTCTGATAGCCCTAAGCAGCAGGGCTGGTTGAACCGCTCCTTGGGCAGAAGCCAGCCTGCGGGTTGTAAGCTGGGCCACAGAGAAGTTGTTAGTCAAAGCAGGTGAGATAAAGGAAGGTGGGATTGCAGTGCCTTTGGCAAACAGTGCTCTAACTGACATGGGACAGGGCCAGGCTGACAGTGCTTCCAGCAAATAATAGAAAAAAAATGGGGTTCCTGGAGCTCCACGGACGGCTTAAGCAGTCAGCTTCCACTGAAACTGACTGCTGGGCATTTTTTGGTGGGTCTACACACTGGCACTGTTCACTGTGTGAACCATAAGCAATTTTATCCCTTATATATATAAGGACAATATCCCTGCTGTTCCTTCTGCACAGTCTCAGTTGTAGAGAGTAGAGAGATGTTAATGTTTAAAGTTTTATTCACCTCAAAAAACCTTCAGGGGAGGAATTAAAAAAAAAAAAAAAAAAAAAAAAAGGAAAGAGCTTTGCAGTCCTTCATTACAGTTTATATTTTTGCATTACTATAGAAGTTAAAATCTCTAATTTCATGTCAAGAAGAGACAAAGAATAAAAGTCAGTGATTTCCAGTGGGTTTCCCATGAGTCAGGAGAGCCTGGGGCTCTGGCCTGGGGTCCAGCATACAGCTGGGGCAGAAGCCTGCATTGGGGCAGTAACCCACTGAGACTGAGCAGCGGGCATTTGATGAGAGTTTCAAGAGATGAAACTCCTCATGACTGCACATTGACTGCACATAGGCAATTCACTCCCAAAACTTCTCTAGTTACTGTTTAGCTGATTTCGGGACTGCCTGAAGCCACCTTGTGGCTTTCCTCTAAATTTCCTGCAATAGGCTAAGAAAAACAGCCTTATTCTTACCTACTTTTTCGCTGCCCTACCTACAGAAGTTATGTGCCCTGTACTTTATAACCCACTTAGCTTCTCTACATCTGTTTTAGCTGCTGTAAAGAGAATATGGAAGCCAGAATACAGCCGAGAATAATTATACTTTGTTCTGACACATGTACGAAAGTTTTCGGATAAGAATATAAACTTTTTACAGATTCTTTCTGGTTGCATCAGGAAGAATCAGGAGCCAGATTCTGCCCTAAGTCCTTGTAAGTGTATACTGGTGTAGCTTCTTAAAATCAATAAAATTACTCTGCACTTAGACAGTGTCAGATTAAAAGCTATGAGATCAAAACCAAACCCCATGAAATCTAGTTTTGCAGTGTTCACAGCAAGTCATAAAACCCTCTATGGTTACTTAAAAGTGGTTCTCTGTCTCAGGGAACAAAAAGAAAAAAAAAAAAGGAAAAGCAAAGCAGTACTAAATCTGACCCTACAGCCCTGCAAAGTTAGATGCTAATGCTTCCATCTTATTGAGAAGACAGCAAACTTCTCTTTCCAGTGGCGCCATGCTATTATTTCCTGAGTTACAAGATGCTGCTTCTTAAATTCCTTGCTGTTTCAAGATCACTTACTGAATTCTAACTGCTGTAGGTCCAAGAGAAGCTTTACTGTGGGAGAAATTTATCTGTGGAGAAAGAAAGAGAAGACATTTCCTGAACCTAGCATCTGTTGGCATCTACAGAGCAGTTTGATGCATTAAAGATGGGCCCTTGGGAGAAGGAGTAACAGTGTGCTTCTATTTTTGCATGAAATTAGGCTCGGCAGAGGGCATGATGATGCATGAGTATCAGTGTGTATCTGCTTTCTCACTGTCGTTTCCTCAGTTAGGAGAGACGCAGAGGATGGCAGTAACAAAAGGGATGTGAGCAGCCCTCCTCATTGCCTACTAGAGCAGTGGGGACTTTTTTCACGCACTCTCTACAGACAGACAGACAGCTGCCAGCCAGTGGTGTAACTCACCCTGCCGCTGCTCTTTACGGGGACACAACTCTGTTTCTGCTGGCTGCTTGGCTCCATTCGGCATTTTTCTTTATAGCTGAACATTGTGTGACAATGCAGCTGATTCACTGCACCAGGGCTGGGGTAAGGACTGCAATCGTGCCCTGTCAGGGGACAAAGTGAGAGTACAGGAGTGTGAACCCAGCTCTGCTCCCCACCTGACTTTGGGGACTTGAAAGAGGGGGGTGTGCTGTTTTAAATACTCATGCATGCGCCCTTAGCTTCAACACTGAAGCTTTCAAGTATTTTAGGTCAGAGCTCGTGTAACCAGCCTGAAGCAATGCTGCATCGTGCTGTAATCTTGACACTTTTTTCAACTAAATGTGCTTGAATCTAGTCATTTTCCTGATGGCTCATCTCCAAGAAAATGGTGTCGATCATTTGGTAGGTTTCAGGGTTGGATGTGAGTCAGCTCTGAGTCAGGCAGCAGCTTTAGCTGCGTGAAGTGCTGGTCCTCCTGTGCTGGCACAACCTGTGGGGCCACAGCTCTGCGACAGACGCTGCTCCTGAGCCTCCCCAACAGCAGCATGTGGGAACTGAAGCACGGGGGACTCACAAGGCACTGGGGCAATTCCACAGCCCCACACTTTTGGCTGTTCACCTGCTCAGCACCCTCGACCTCTGAAGATGGCAGGGTGTGTAAGCGATGCTGGCGGCAGGCAGGGAGAAGGAGATGGGGACCTATCTTGCTCCCTGCAGGGGTGCCCGTCTGAGCAGGGTGCGGGCACAGCGAGTCACTGCTGCACAAACAACTTCCCTCCCCAGAGCCAGAAGGAAGCAAGGAAAGAGCTTTGTCCAGAGCCCTCTGTCCCTGGCAGGGTGTTTCTGTTTATATTGACATTTATATTAAGTAGGGTGGTGTCCCAGTTCTCAGGCAGCCAAGAGAAAAGCCAGACACAGCCTTTATGGCAGCAGCCAGTGTGTGTGTGTAGTGCAAAGCAGCGTGACTGATGGGTTCCTCGCTCTCTCTTTGTCTTTCTCTCCCCTTGCACGGCGGTGTGATTGAAGCAACGCCCCGTGAAACAGTCCCTGAGTGCTTGCATGTGCAGAGAGTCCCACTGGAAATGCCTCCTCCTCTCCATCCTCATGTATGGCTGCCTGGGTGCAGTGGCCTGGTGTCAGCTGGCCAGAGTCACCAAGCTCAGCTTCGATAGCTCCTTCAAGGGCAAGTCTATGATCTACCATGACAGCCCGTGCTCGGACGGATATGTTTATATCCCACTGGCCTTCCTCTCCATGCTGTACGTGGTGTACCTGGTGGAGTGCTGGCACTGCCACGTCAAGAGGGAGCTGCAGTACAAGGCAGACGTGGACAGCGTGTATGAGTGCATCAACCGCATGCAGCAAGCCACTCCGTGCATCTGGTGGAAGGCCATCAGCTACCACTTCGTACGGCGGACCCGGCAGGTGACGCGGTACCGCAACGGTGACGCCTACACCACCACGCAGGTCTACCATGAGAGGGTCAACACGCACGTGGCTGAAGCTGAGTTTGACTACTCTCACTGTGGGTACAAGGACATCTCCAAGGAGCTCCTGGGCTTGGAGAGCTATACAGCCACCAAGCTGAGGTTCACCAAGTGCTTCAGCTTTGCCAACATTGAGTCTGAGAACTCTTACCTGACTCAGAGAGCTCATTTCTTCACTGAGATCGAGGGGCTAGACGACTACATGGAGGTGAGGGAAGGCATGCAGCTCAAAAATGTGGATTTTAAAGAGCTCATGATGGCCTACGGAGACCCGGATCACCTCCCGTGGTACGTGTCCCATTACGCTTTCTGGGTGGCGGCTATCCTGATGATCTCGTGGCCGCTCAGGGTGCTCATAGAGTATCGGACCGCTTACGTCCATTACCACGTGGAGAAGCTGCTGGGGCTGGAGTACACGGCGCCCGCGGCGGCGGAGGAGCCCTTGTACCGGTACCGCATGCCCCGGGACACCACGCAGGACAGCACCGAGCTGGAGTGGCACATCTGCACCAACAGGCAGCTGATCCCCAGCTACTCGGAGGCCATGCTCATGGACCTGGCCAACTCGCCGGCCTACAACAGCTACGCGGTGTGTCGGTACGGCGGGACGGCCCACGGCTGCGAGCGCTGCAACCGCGCCTCCAGCACCTCCTCCATCTTCTCGCGCCACGCTTTCCACAGCTGCAGCGGCAACTCCCGCCTCTCCCTCAACACCAGCCGCTTCTCCCTCTGCCGCATCCATGGCTCCCACAGGACAGGCCTCTGGAGGAGCCGCAGCAGCAGCATTGCAGACCGGGGCTGCCAGGATGAGCAGTGCTGCTCCTACTCCAGCCAGCTGGCTGTCAACGAGAACCCCCCAAACTACCACGATGCCCGATTCTTCCCTGTCCTGATCGTGCACAGGCCGGAGGGGCAGGACAGGCGGCATTTCTACATCAGGCGTTCCTCCTGCCTAGAAACCTCTCTGTGACAGGCCTCCGTGGTTACTTGGCTCCTCTGCTCTGGGACGGGGACTGCAGAGGTGACGCCGGTGGGGAGCCTGCATGCGTCACTGTCTACAGCGGGTCAGCAGGACGAGTTTCAGCTCTTTCCCCTGCCATTGCAAGAGGACATAGAGACTCTGACCGACGCCTAACCTCATTTCTGAGATTTTCTCCCCTTCCACCTGGTCTCCCATGTCTTTAATTCCCCATTCCTCTCACTCTTTCACTCCTCACCCTTTCTCTGCTCCTTGGTCCCCTGCCTCTCGTCCCATCCCACCCTTATTCTTTTTTTACATTTCAGTCACAGCATTTGGTTGTTGTGTCTGCTGGAGGATTTTAAACGCTTGTGCTTTGCCAGTACATTTGCCCTCCTGGATGCTTTGCAAGGTAAGAATCTCAGATAGAGCAAAGCACAAGGCACACGGCCAGCCAGAGTCAAGTCAGAAGGAGAATTCATATCTGCAGGGGCTGAGTCACCTCCTGCAAGCCCCAAACAAGGTGCTTTTTAAAATTTTTTATTTTTCCCAGTCTTTTTTCCTCTTCTTCTCTCATTCCTTCTCTCCTTTGCTCTTCTCCTCTCACTTTGCCCTCGTCTTCCCTTTTTTTCAGTTCTCTCACTTCTGCTTTCCAGTTTTTCTGGGGTTTTGCCGGTGAGGATGTCTTTCAAGGTGTAATTATCTTCCACTGGGAAAAAGTAAGGTATTCATGACACAAATGTCACTGACTGCTCACACAGCCACAAATGAAGTCCCTGAGAAGTGCTGAGGACTTTCTTTCAGGAGCCGTGGTGTACACCGATACTGCAAAATGCCCTTTGCTCACCCTGCCCTGCCTGGTCTGCAGCAGAGAGCTGCTGCATTTCCAGCTGCAGTTTACCTTGTCCAGCTCCACCCCTGATAGCAATCGTTGACAGCCATAATGTAGATTAGTGCCCTATTAACGCCACTATTTTTAGGACAGTAGACCTGGTTTGTGGTTGTCTCATTCCTTCGACTTGAGCACAGCAGCACAGCTTGACAAGAGGAGAGGGGCTGGAGAGGAAAAGGTAAATACGGTATTAACCCTCCCACAGAGAGTCTGGAGCTGTTAGGAAGCTCTTCCACCCACAGCATTTATTACAGCAGTTGTAGGACTGCCTGCATTACCTTTCAGCTTTCTGTGTGCCCTGGGGAGGGCTTTCGGTCTGTAGCCCACTACACCTTCCCAGGTGACGTGTGGTGCCACCCCAGCCCCAGGCAGGAGCCAGCCCCACTGGCCACTCCTGCTGGGGCTCCAGGCTCTTCCTGCAAGGCTTTCCCTGGAGCAGGTATAGCACCTTCCAGAATTAGTGCCAGCCTCTCCCAATCCAGAAGGTGTCTGCTCCTGACAGAGCATGCCACTGCACTCCGGGCCGTGGGCTCTGCCCCCCTGGCCCGGCCCCCTCCGAGAGCCAGGGGCTGGTCCGAGAACCTTGTGGCCGCACTGAGGACACACCAGGGACCTCGCGCCGGCCAAACCTCCGTCCCACAAGGGGTGGTTGTGTGCTGAGCAAGCTCCATGCCATTTTGACACCTGGCTGGTGGAGATTATTGCCCACTCTGACTCACAGGAGAATGCAATACGATCGTAATACATACGGTCACTTTCAAAACCGGTGTTGTCTCACCCTACCTTACAAGTAGGTAAGAAACTGAGCCCCCAGAGGGGTTGGCAACAAGTGCTTCCTCCCAAGTCCATTTTGTGTGTATCAACATGTAATATGAAATTTGTAAAGTCATATTGATATGTGTAGATTATGTGTAACTCTGCATACTTATATGGTGATTTCTTATGGCATTGACTGTTGCACCACGTTAAATACATTTTGGTTTTGTTCGATGACTCTCTTTTGATGTGCTGTGTTTATTTCAACTCCAGAAATGGAAACACTGGCAATACCTGGCTAACCTGCTGCGAATGGTGGCACCATCAGAAAGGTTTTCAAAATTCTTATGAGCTGATCTTTTTTAGGGTAAATACTTCATGTGTGATTTATGTGACATTTTCATTATGACAGCTTGGCATTTATCACAAAAGACAGATAACACATATGATGTGTTAGTTTGTCACCTCTAAAAAAAGAACCATCCCAGACATGTGGAGGAACAATGTTTGGGCTTGGGGTGATGATTATGATTGAGCTGGGGCTTGAAACTTAGAGAAAAATCCATATTTAGATCCATACAGTGACCCAATCCTAGTCTTCCTCGTCTACACCATGCCACCTGCCACACCCAGGCAGAACTGGGAGAGTTTGGGAACTAGGAAAGGATCAGACTGATCTCAAAGCTCAGACTCATACCTGATATCCTTGTGTTCTGAAGACAAAGTAAATGCAAGTCTTTAACAGAGTTCCCTGTCCTTCTCTTTACTCATGCAGAAAGTTAAAACCAGCACATATGAAGGATGTAAGAGCTGGACAAAGCTGAAACAGAGAGGCTGGAATATTTCAACACAGTTTCTTACTGAAGAAGGTGGTTGAGAGGAAGACAAGAAAGAAGAAGGGAAGAGATGGTAGAATCATATAAATTAAAAGAGAACAGAGTTCAGCTGTAGCTAAGAGAATTCCCAAATGAGCAGCATAACTCAGTTATTGTAAGCTTAGCCCAGACACAGCAGGATGAGTTTCAGCCTTCTTGTGAGCTGCTGTTGCTGCTGCAGCTACACGTGGCTTTAAATGCCAAGGTCTTGGGATGGCCAGTTTTGTCTCACGTGTGTGCCAAGATGTAGAGCTATATTTGGGTCCTCAGAAGTGGCCATGTTAAACACTATTATTATCTGACATGAGCAATCCATTATGGGTTGGGCAGAGAATGGAGACAGTTTATTCTCAGTTTAGTCCTTTTCAGTGACCTGAAAAGCCACGGTATTGCCCAGTAGCTCTCAAGTTGTGTCCTTGGCAAGTTTTGGAAAGTCCTCAGGGTTTGTGCTTCCTCAGTCACTGTATTCTGGCCCAACTTTGGGGAATTCGTTTGAGAAGCCATCCCTAAGCTGCAAAAGCCCTCACATACATGGAGCCTCCTCCTGTCACTTGCTGTAGCCTCTGGTGGTGACCAAAAAGCTGGGAGCAGCTTTTGTTCTAGACTGGAACTAAATATGCTGGCTTCAACAGACCTCCCCTCCAGGAACCTGAATAGCCATCCTGAATCTCCTGCACTGTAGAGCAGAGCTACTCCTGTAATCCTTGCAACCCTTGAATGCAACTTCATCCTTGCTCTTGCCATTGCTATGGCTTCCCGATGCAGGATGACGGACCTGCCGCCTAGCAATGGGGGGGTTAATGCTGCTTTTCCAATCCCAGCTCAGACGATGGAGTGGACAACTTGTTGAATCCCAGTGCAAACCAGGCAGCTCTATAGTGTCGCTGTAGGACACAAAAGAAAGATTAAAGACTCCAAGTATTTCAGAAGGCAAAGAGTACAGAAGGCTTTATTGTCTAATTCTTACCCCCTTTTATAAGGTGTTCCAATACAGACTTAACACGATCGGTGAATAGGAACGACACCTCTCTAATCCCATTGGTGAAACTAGAGAAACAGCAAAACACCACCTGGAGAAAGATTGTTTTGGGAAAGGATAGTTGTTTTGCCAAGACTGTTTTGAGAAGGGGCTTTCTCAAGAACTTTTCCCTTGGGAAAGAGTTAGCACTGCTAGCAGGCTAAAATCTCTTCAGACTGAGAAATGTCAGGCCCACACTATAGAAAACAACTTTTACAAAATGCAGGGATTTTCTGTTCAGTCTCACCTTGACTGCTTTGACAATGGAGCAGAAGCATGTGGCAGCAGCTTTTGTTGACCTCTTAGGGTTATGGCTTCTCATGTGGAAATGGGGGGTTTGGGCTTTTTCACTGGGATAACCTGTTCCAGATGTCTTGTTGGGTCTCAGTAGTTAGAAGAGGCTGAACAGTAGAGGAAGGTGAGGAAGTCCAGCAAATACTTCTCTTCCTTCTGCCTTCTCTCTTTCCCCTCCCTTTTGTCCTTTCTTCTCCTTTTCTTCATCTTCAGAAGTCTCCCACCAATGGGCATTCACCTCTGGATAATTGTATAGCTCTTCAGGTATTTTCTGGAATGTACCTTCACTTCCCACTGCATCTGGTGAGATGTGGCAACACGCAGTTACAGCAGAAGTAAGGGAAAGACTGTAATCCAGAGAGCCAACAGCTGTGTCCTCTGTGTGTGAACAGTGAGCACTGTCACTGATGTTACAGCCTGAAGAATAAAGCCATGGTGCTTGATTCAGTGCCACAAGAGGCCAAGATAATTTATTTGCCTCCAGTTCCTAAAAACATTTAAGAATCACCAGTTCCTTTGCTTTCTGCATGGTGATATTGCACTCCCATGTAAGTTTTCCCACTGCTGTTTGCACTTCAACTGGCAGTGGGTGCAGAATTTCAGTCCAATTTTCATATGGCTCTTCCTGCCTATCACTGTTAACACAAAGCTCTTCTCAGAACAGCTGAAGTCAGATCCCTTGATGGGGAAAATCCCCCTTGATCTACTGCTTCCAGAAAAGCTTTGCTCTCTTACACCAACCCAGAATCTGGCCTGTGCCATGTCACAACAACTGGAGCACTTCCTGAGACTATGGGACCAGTGTAGTGTAAACCTCTGTAATTGTAGGGCTGGAAGAAATCATTAGAAGGAAAGCACCACAGAAACATGTCATTATTCTAATGGCCATTATTTTTTTTCTCATGAGACAACTAAAATCTGCAAAAGTAGCTACCTTCTGGAGCGTGCTATTGCCATAAGTGCAGTAACACACCATGTAGCTGGATAGGTACATGGGGGAGAGGCAGCAGCGACAGCAAGTGTGCATGAAGCTTTTAGCAAGCACCAGCACAGAACCTCTTCAGCCCAAGAGCTGTAGTGATCCCGGCGATTTCCCCAAGTGCAACTAGACTTCCTACGAGCACTCGAATGGATGGCTTTGTCAGTGTCTCCTCCCAGCTACCTCATTGCAGCAGGAGGCACTGGGGAGGGAGTGACATTTCCATTCCAGCAATGAAATCTTCTTGGCATTGCTCCAGTCCCCTAGGAATTCCTATCAGAAATGCAAATGACTTAGGGGGAGTGGCGATTAGAGTTTGTAATGGAATTATATGAGGTTGTTGTGCCTCAGTTTCTCCTTCGCCCTCCTGGGGGTAATGCAGTTTCCCTGCACTCCTCGGTTTAGCCAGGTTTGCAGAGTGTTGCAGGAGCTGCTGGGCAAGCGCTGCACGCTGATGGCTGTGGCAGAGCTAAGAGCTGCATCGTGTTGCAACGATATTGCTCCTTATGGCGCCTTTCAACCCAGATTCTCACCGTAACTCCTACGGAAAGGCAGCGCCAGATTTTAAAAAAAAAACTGTTTGTAAGTGACTTTTTCCACGCCGTTCTACTAATCCTGTGGCAGCAAAGATCTCCCTCCTAAGCTCTCTCCCTACTTTTCCGCTAGCGGAAAAATGGTCAAGGCCGAGCCCATCCTGCTTGAAGGGCACGGGTGGATCTCCTCACCTTGCCGATGCTCCTTCACAGCTCAGCCGCCGGGATGGGGTGACCGGCATCCCCGGAGCCAGGGGCCGAACGGTGAGGAGAGCGTGGCCGAAGCGAGGAGCTGGAGAGGGCCGGCCGAGGGAGACGGGGCTGGGGATGCTGTGTGCATGAGGCGGGGCTCTGCACATCCCGGCGCAGCCTCGGCTTGGGGGGGTGAGTCCCGGTGGTGGCCCCAAGTCCTCCTCCCCTGGGGGGCTGGATGGTGCGCCGGGGCTCCAGAGGGGCCACATGAAGGTAGGAGGATAACCGGTGCCCCGGCAGCTCCCGCGGATGTGGGTCACCCGCTCCCGGCGCTCTGGAAACCAGGCCGCCCGGCGGAGCAGCCCTCGAGGGGCGCCGCCTCCACACACCTCCTTGACCGCTCCCTCCCCGTCCTGCCCCGCTCCGTCCCGTCCCGCCCTCCCGGGGCTCGGAGCCCCGGTCCCGTCCCGGGGCGGAGGAGCGGGGGCGGCGGGCGCGGTGATTCGCCGCCTCGGGGGCGGTGGGCGCCCGGCTCATGCATATTCATGACGTGATGTCAGAGGGGGAGCACAGCGCTCGGTGACCGCCCGAGAGCGCCATTTCCTGAAGGAGGCGGCGGCGGCTGGGCAGGGGCGGACGGACGGACGGACGGACGGACGGGCAGACCCGCAGAGTGGCGCCGCGGCGGCCGAGCCGGCAGGGGGAGATCGCCCGGCGGCGGCGACCGGACCGGACCCGACCCGAGCCGACCCCACCGAGCCGCGCCGTCGCCCCGCAGCAGGTTCTCCCGAGGCTCGCCCCGGCCGGAGCCAGAAGTTTGAGCGTCCCCGAAGCCTCCCGGGCGAGCCCGGTATCGGGCGGCGACGCGGAGCTGCCCCAGCCGCTGTCGCCGCCGCCGCCTGCACGGGCGGTGGGAGCCCCCCGCGGCGCCGGGAGCAGGGGGGAGGATGGTGGTGCGGGAGCGATGGAGCTGAAGCGGAGCATGGCGATCCCGCGGCTCCTCGTGCTGGGACTCTGGGCTGCGGCACTCCGGGACGTCGCTGCCGTGGCAGGTGAGCGGGGCTGACGGCCCGGTGGCTGCGGGGCGCTGCCCCCCGAGACCGGGGCTGCGGCGGGAGGGGCTGCAGGGCACGGCTCCCGCGCCGGACCGGGTCTCCCCGCGGGCAGCTCCCGCCTCGCCACCTCTACGAGTGTCGGCAGCCCGCTGAGGGTCGCCGGGCAGGAGCCGCCGGGCGCGGCGCCGGGGCGCCCGGTCCGCCCGGTGCGGCGGCCGCGGGGCCTCGGGCAGCCACAGGTGGGCGTCGGGGCCGGCGCATTTTGCCCCTCCCGGCCGGGCACGGGCTGCTCCGCCGCGTTTGTGGGACCAGCGACGTGGCGCTCGGGAGCCGGCGGCGCCGGCGGGGAGCCCGGGCTGTGCGAGCCTCGCCCGCCTGCGAGCAGAGTAGCGAGTAATCCTCCCCGGTGTTTGCGGAGGTATTGCGCTGGTATGTGCCTAGCGCGGGCCGTCGCCGAGGAAAGCCGGGCAATAACGCATTCCTGAGTGGCTTTTGTTGGTTTTTTTTTCCCCTCATGAACTCATTTTCCGAAGTTTCCCAGTCGGCAGGGAAAGGCAGCGGGCTGGAGCGTCTCGGCGCCCCGGCCAACCTCCTCCCGACTTCAAGCGGGAGTTTGGGCTCCGCGCTGTCTGTGGAGCGATGTGCGTGCCGTGGCACGGAGCTGGGGAGGCTGTGACACGGGCTGGATCGCTAGATCAGTGTCCTAGGGAGTCTGAGGAGCAAAAAGCCTTTACCTTGGCGTGCATGAGCAGACGTCTTCCTCTCTCTCCACTTCCAACATCATAAAAAATGCATTCTGTTCTTAGGCATTAAAATACTCGGAGGTAGCAAGTTTAAAAAACAAACAGATGTGTCATGTATTTTGACAACTAGTGTGTTCCCTTGCTGTCGATTCAGACAACTGCCTGTTAAGAAATTATATACAGTTCTATTTCCTATCTATACATTTCACAATCTGCAGCTCTCACAGGCAGGCTTGGCGGAACCTATTTGGATGAAATTACTTCTTGCACAGTCAAGAATGTTGTCAGATGAGAAATAGTGAGTGGGAGAGTAAAATGAGGAATAGGTGGAAATTAAAATCCCTATTTGCCTCCTATGTGATTCTTCCTGATACCTGCAGGAAGAGATGCTGCAGCCAAAACTGCATTTTTGACCTGTGAAGTTATTAAAAATACCTGTTCTGTAATTCTTCATTTCAGTTGAAATTGATGGAGGGATTATACTTGGACAATATGTACAGCTCTGACCGAATACTTGTACTGCTTGTTAATTTCCTACATCACTTATTTCTCTGCTAACTGAAAACTATGAAGGATCTCTAACAATATTTCCTGGTTTAATTAGTGGCTAACTCTTTCAGCAGGGCAGTCTGAAGGATGCTGAGTAGTCTGATTTTCCTTTAAGGCACCTGTAATGAAAAATGTCTGTCAGCTTTTGTGCGCGTGTAGCAGCCTGGCCGTATCAGTTTTCTGTAACGCAGAGAGAGCTGCTATGAAGCTTTCATGTTGCATTGCAGGACTGTGAGTTGTGAAAGGGAGGATGCTTTCTGGCATGCACTGGGACATGTCGTTTGTGTTACGTTTGAGTTAAGTAATGCAAGGTTAGATCATCCTCACCCAAGGTGATCGAATCCTTAGCCCAGCAAATGAGCTGTAGCAACTAAACTCAAATGATCAGCTCGCCTGTTTTCCAGTGCTCTCCATGAATTTGGTAAATGACTAACAGCAGATAGAAAGACAGAGTGTCGGGAAACCAGCTAGGGAATCTCATTAAGGAAAGGAATAAAGACCTTCTGCCTGTGTTCTGGGTTTTCCACTGGTACTCATCTGGGTACAGGCTACTGGTGGCAGAGCGCTGGCTGGTCCCACAGTGCTGGTTTTCCCTTCTCCCAGCTGTTACAACCACGCTGTGAGTTCCTCTGCTGCTCCTCTGCCCTGTGAGGTGGTGCCCTCATGGCTGTGGGAGGGTAGCATTTTAGCAAAAGGGGAAGTGGCACATCTGAAATCTGTGTTGGATCACCAGTAAGGCTGTAACAGAGTTTGAGAGCAACAGGGCTGCTCACTAAGCAGTGCTTTCTGACTGGCTCTGTGGGCTGTTAAGGCACGCTGTGAGAAGCTCACCAACCAGTGAACTGGGTGAAGTTGTAATGTACTGTGATACTTGGCCAGGCAAGAGTGATGGAGTCATTTTTTTCTGAAGGAGTGGAGTCCACTGCCAGGGCATAATGCTGTACTAAGCTAGACCTGTTCTGGTCTGTCAGTCCTGTGCCACTGCATAGGAAATAGCCACTCTCCCTAACAAAACTAACTTTACATTTATTTTCTACCTTCCTTGCTTTCCCACGGTCTCCTTTGATCTTCTGGTTCCTCCTTTATATGCCTGTCTTTCTTAAATGCGCTTAGATAGTTGGCTTCCATGTCTTCTCATGGTAACAAATTCCATACATTCGCTTCTGCTTGAGGGAAACACTCCCCATCCTCCCACACATGTAACAGTGCTCGGGGCCAAATTCTGATCGCCTCTGTGTCAATATAAACCCGAGCAGTTTCACCAGCTCTGGCTCAGCTGCTTTGGGGTCGCAGTGGTGTAGCTCTGGGTACGGTGTGGTCCTTTGGCTGGACTGAAGGGTCCTCCAGGCGGCTCATTCAGCACACACCCACATCACGCGACAGAAATATCTGTTCTCTACACAGTTCTGCTCCTCAGTGAGGTATGCTGTGGAATAGGCTTTGCTTTCATGGATTTTGCAAATTGTAGAGAAGCTTTCTGTAATGCAGAAGAATAGTGTACGCTGAATAACAAGACATAATTGATTCTTTCTCATATCCAAGCTCTTTACAAATGGAGCACACAATGGAGCAAGCATGATGATTTCTTAGCAGCACAAGAACACCGTAGCTTAAATCCAGGCCTGGGGAAAAGAGGGAGGTGTGGTAGAGTGTTGAACGGATGCAGTTAGCACTGCTGGATCGCTGACACGGCGAAGCTCCCGGCGTTTCTGTGCGTCTCTGCTTGGGCACTGCTCTGCAGAACATCACCCTGCTGTTACAGGAGTTGAAAAAAACCCCCGTGTACACACTGAACCACCACTTTCCTCTAGCAATTGTGCTTTCAGTGCTTGCATTTGCCTATTGCTTAGCAGACATAGTAGAGCAGTGCTGAGACTAACACACTCCTCTGCAGCGTGTGCTGGTAGGGTATGTAATTCCAGACCACCAACCTAGAGTAATTTGCTGTACTCCAACCCCCCTTCTTCTGGGGGTGGGGCGGAGTAGTATTTTTTTTTTAGGTATGAAATTTACAGGACCTCCAATCAAATTAAAGGTGTCCCAGGGCCAACCCGTGAAACTAAATTGCAGCCTCGAGGGAATGGAAGATCCCGAGATGTTGTGGATCAAGGACGGAGCAGTGGTGCAAAGCGTAGACCAGGTGTACATTCCAGTAGATGAAGAACACTGGATCGGCTTCCTCAGGTACAACAGATGCAGAGAAGGAAGAATATCATGGAAACTATTGCAATGTTTTCTGCTGTCAGCTATATCTCTGCAACCACAGTGCCCTCGGTGGGGCAGAGTCCTTAGGTCTGCAGTTCACTGTGTGGCAAGGGCATAACTGAGAGCAGAACTGAAGCCACTGAGTGCTGAGATTTTATCCACTGGAACCATATTGGTTTTCTGACTACTGTGGGGACAGGTGCTTTGCTAACGCTTGTGATGCTTGAGACGTGACTTCAAGGTGAAAGGATGGTCTTGCTTTGTTTGTTCATCTTGTTCTGCCATGCAGCAGTTTAAATAGGTTTTCTCTCTCGTACTCATCCTGTTCTCTTACTCTCTCTCTTGAGCTGTCAGTCTGCCTAAGGGGTGAGGACTGTTGATTGAAATGAGACTCCCAGGACTTCATCCCCTTCCTTTCTTTGGGGAGGAGTGTTTGTCCTCTGAACCTGGTTCATTTTGCAATGAATACTAATTTATTCCTAATACATTTATACTACGTGATATCAGTCCTTCTCCATTCAGAGGCATAAAACCTTGTGCAAAGCAGATCTCTGTCCCTTTATTTCAGCAGAAGAGGTATGTCAGCTAGTTCTGGAAGTACTGAGATAAATGAGACCCAACGTTCTGCTTTGTCTTTTTTTATGCATTATAAGAGCTTGTACAGGCAAACATACCAACACCACAAGAGCTCAAAACTGTTGACTTACTGAGAATCACTCTTTCCTGAGCTCTGGCTTCATCTCCTGTTACGTTTCTTGAACTGACATTGCACAGAGTCTCCAATTCCACCAGCTAAAAGTCTTTGTGTTAAAGCTTGTCCGTAAGAAACGTTTTGGTAGGAGAAAACAGCTGTGCACAGTAAAACTATTGCATAACATTATGTTGTGGAAACAGTTTGTATTGAAACAATGCTGTTTACTACTTCCCCCCAGTTCCACTAGTTAACTCTATCCTTCACAATCTCATTCTGATCTCCTTTCTTGCCTCTTGTTTTACTCCACTGAGAACTCTCTGCAGCACCGGAGATAAGTTAAGGTGCTAAATCTGGATGTGTCTGAATCTTTCTCTCCTTTTTCCTTTCTTCTCCTAAAGAGATCATTCTACCACCCACGTGTGACTCTCTGCTGTGATCACTGTGTTTCAGAACATGGGCAGGACAGCCGATGCCATTTGAAGGTCCAGCTCTGACAATCGGGCTGTAGTGGGTCCATTTTGTGCATTTCGGCAAACACTCTCCCCTTTCTCTCTTCCTTCCTGAGACGTCCTTCCCCTTCTCCGAGGAGGACTGCTAGCGTTAGAAAGGTGGGCATCAGCTCTGCGGAGGATCCCTGCATGGCAGCGGACGCATGGCCGCACGTCCCGCGGGGAGCAGTCAGCGCCGCTGCGCTGAGGGGCTCTCGGGGTCACGCTGTGGCCTTCGGTAGCTGAGACCTCCTCGCTTTGGGACCAGATCCTGCCCTTGCTCACCGTGCAACAGCGTAACCCCCTGCGACCACAAACTGGGAGGCCCAAGGAGTTTTGCGGAGCGAGCCACTCTTGGGGCCAGCATAGCGCCGAGCGCAGCTGAGGCGAGGGGACCCTTTCCTGACCCATCTGTCCCTGTACGAGGCTGTTGCCAGTCCTGTCACCTGAGGCAAAGCAGTCGAGCTCGCTGGAGGTTTGCAGCGCCGAGTTTCCTGCTAGCTAAGGTGTTGTAGGCCGAGCTGTCGCACTTGAAGGCTAGCTAGGGTCATGATTCAGGATGGAGGTGACCCCTTCCTAGCCTCAGAGGACGCAGATGACTGGTTTTCTGCGAGGATGTTTTGGAGGAAGACTGTCTGCTCTGCAAGGACTGACTCTCTCCGCCCACTTTAGAGAGGAGCCTCCCATCTCTGCTGTTTTGCCATGTGCTTTGTGCTGGCTGGCTGTTGATCTCCTCCCCAGAGCTGGCTGTGTCTCAGTGGGTGTTTTCCATGCATCTGGTTTGCCAAACACTGGAGGGTCCTTTGGGGCAAAAACATGCTTTATCCACATAAAATATCGATATGGCTTTTGACTTTTTTCAGCTTGAAATCCGTCGAGCGGACAGATTCTGGGAAGTACTGGTGCCAGGTTGAGAACGGGGGGAAGAAGGAAGAATCACAACAAGTGTGGCTCATAGTGGAAGGTAAGGAGGAGTAGTAGTGCTGGTTTCCTTTCAGGGCTGACCCACCAATATACTCTAGGTCGAAGTGGTGAGAGCAGATTGCTCCAGTGACAGGCTTCTTGGCTCTGAACCATTGCTGCTGACTGCAGGGAAACCGCTCCAGAGCAGGAGTAAGAACTAGGAGAACTGCTTCAAAGGGCAGAGCTGTCAGTTCATTGCCTTCTGGTTTTATTTTGGCATGTTAGGAAACAAGATCTTTTCATGCAAGCACATTTCTTTCCAGCTTTTAAATCCATTGTTGCGGTCGTCTCTAAATAATTCATAGAATGGTGAATAGTTCAGGTTGAGAGGAATCCATGGGGCTCATCTGGTTCAACTCACTTCTCTAAGCAGGGTCACAGTCTGTTTCTGTGTGTCAGCCAAACAGGTCTTTGTGGGCAGGGTACAGTTTTAACCCAGTTGTGAGTTTTGTGAGGAGCGCTGTACGTCAGCACTTCATAGCTGTGACTGCTCCATGTGGCACTTTTCTGCCCGGGGTTGTCTGATAAGAATGGCTTCTGCACGGCTGCCCAAAAGTCACCCGAGGCAGTGTGGATCTTACTGCTTCTAGTTTCATTTTGCTTGAGCCACGATTCTGTTAGATCCTCGGAAGCTAGTAGTCATTGGATGGCTTAATATTTGGTGAAGAAGTTGACAGGAACAGTGCATTTACAGCAAGAAGTAGTTTTTTTGATGTGTTTGGTAACATTTTGGGCCAGAGCTGAATTGACAGTCCTAAACAGGGGGGAGCAAAGGAGGGTGTTGTGGGAGGTGATGTGATCTGGGTGTTTTACAGCAAAGGTCCTGTTCACTCAGAACATGGGAACATTCATAGCAGCTCTCACAAGAAGGGTAACACATTCTGCCTTCTGTAAATCCCAGGCTTTTGTCCACCTAAATTTTCAGGCATAGTTTCAACTGGAAAACATTGTTTACAGCTTAGAACACTCTCTCATGCAGAGTTTCTGTTTCTGTCCAATTATTGTGGCCTGCTCCAGGGGTGGCTGCATTTGCATGGTGGATGTATTAGGAGAGATTGGGTAGCTCAGTGTACTAAGCTGTCTGAGAAAAACATGCCACCCTTCTGGACTGTGCAGGCAAAAAGTATCAAAGCCACAAAAAACCAGCTGCAGTTAGGTAAGGTGGAGTGTGTTGAGAATGAAGGCCAAAGCTTACAGCAGAAGAGAAAAAAATGGAACCACTTGCCTTTATGAGAAAAACAAGTATGGCAGAAGGTAGTTAAACTTGAACTGGGCATGTAGTCATGTATAAAGGGAGTTGGTAGATAAAATTAAAAATTAACAAGCAGTGATAAGGGGTGGAGTCTGAAAAATGTGTCAGCTTTTAGCATAAGGAAACACCTGGGAATGCAAAAGCCTGTCAGAGCCACCTTCGCTGTTATCTCTGCGTATTTCTCCCCTGGATGTGCCAGCTTTGTGTAGCAGTGGTTGCTCTATGGATATCAACTGTCCTCTGACTGAGAGAGGATCTTTACTCTGGTGATTTGCAGCCTTCAGTAGGTGCTGACGCTTCAGTGTGGCACACAAACAAATGTGGACTATTGGTAATCTAACTTAAGGTGAGCTTGACCGGATTTCTATGCTGTATAATATCTGCTTAGGGAGTCTGTATCTGCCAGATTTTCTACCAATGGTATTTGAACTGTCTTTACAATAAAAATGTTTTATCTTATGAAACACTTTTTAGAATTTACAGAACCAAAACTGTTTTGAACCTGTTTCCTGGTTTAGAAACTAGTCTCTGGCCTTACTGAGAACATGATACTGTTTGATTCCTGGAGAGGTGATCTCAGAGGCACACTGTGGAGTGTTAAGAAAACAGATTGTGTTTCTTACAGAACTTTCCATCTGAAATTACACCTCTGACTATGTGGCTGTTCCTGGGGCTGCTAGCCCCCATTGTGGCCACAGTCAGAGACCAAGCCACACCCATGTGGACACATTCCCCTGAATCAACACTGTCTCAAAACTGAGCTGTACATAAAAATCAACTTTAAAGGTTGGATACTGGCTTGGAAGGGGGAATAGGTGGCATCATTTCCTTGTTTTGCTGCTGATTTTCTGACTGCTGGCTGCTCAGTGCCTCCATGGGGCATCTGTGGAAAGGATGTGCTGACACTCCCCTCTTGTACCAGGAACGGGCAGGCTAAATGTGTCATGGGCAGCGAGCTGTCCAGGTAACATACGGACGGGGGCAGTGCCAGTTCCTCAGCTGGATGAGTCAGCTGCACTCCCTCAATTATGAAAGTTGTTAATTGTGGTCTTGTCTGCTCTGTTTAGCTGCTCCCAAAGTGAGAAAACCTGCTGAGCTGGGCAGGATCTTCCTGAAAGTTTACCTTGGGTGTCATGACAAATGGACAAGAGGCAGGGAACCTGCCCACAGGTAGAGAAAAGGTGATTATTTTCCCTTCTAGCCTTCCTTGGAGAAGGAGAGCAAAGCAGGCAGAGGTGTTGCAGCTGGTGTCTCAAAAGCTTACTAATTTTTATTGTTTATGTATGAATGCAATAAAAAAAAAAAAAAGAAGTAAAATATGTCAGCAAAAACAAGCAGTGTGCCGTGATGATGGATATACCTGTCCTGAACGTTAGCCTTTGCACAGATGGGCACTGACATTCCTCAAGAGACTTGGGTTTAGACCTGTTTTAGTCTGTTCATTTACTTACTACTCTAAGGGAAGGAGTCAAGGTAGGCACAAAGGAACTGCTGCCTGAACTGAGTCTTTCACAGTGACTGGACAGTCAGTGAAATACTGAGGAAAGCACTTTTGGCTGTAGCTTGGGGGAAACGTCAAATGTTAAGCTTCTAAATCCCTATTTAGACACCTGTGTTAATTGCCTGCTGGAGATGCTTGGGCCTGTCACCTTTGGCCTGGAACAGACTGTGTAATTTCAGCA
Organism: Hirundo rustica; assembly: GCF_015227805.2. Taxonomy (NCBI): domain Eukaryota; kingdom Metazoa; phylum Chordata; class Aves; order Passeriformes; family Hirundinidae; genus Hirundo; species Hirundo rustica. The sequence continues at coordinate 27,686,165 of NC_053455.1, forward strand.
TTGAATGCACAGTGTTGTCAATTCCTCTGTTTCTGTGAGGCAACACGTCAGCAGCTTCCAGAACACGCTTTTTCCAGTTGAGAATACCTGGTTTTGATTGGGGTAAGTGCTGTTGGTAGCAGCAGTGTTTGACACATGAAGATTTCTGTATAGAAGGGAACTGAACATTTCTCTGGGCCTTCAGCTCTACCACCGATCATCAGAAGTACATACTGACTGTCCTGCATGGTCAGCACTACTGCTGATGGCTGGCAAAATTTGTGCTGCTGGTTTGGAGCACTGAAACCACGGGAGTTTTGGCACTGCCCATAAGAGGAACCACATCTCTTGATGTGTTGAATTACACTCAGCCAGTGCCACTTAGAGGTGACCTAAGGTAGGTAGCGTTGCAGCTGCGTTTTGCTCCCCGTGGGCCTAATCTGAGACGTGTTGTACCAACCAGGAGTCTTTCCATGGTGGGGAGCAGATCGTTACCGAGAGAGCCGTGTCCGTGGATAGCCTTCAGCTCCGAAACAAATTACCCCTGACTCCAAGGCAGCCTGGTTGTCGTGGTGTCAGAGTGTGCTGGAAGGCATCTCCATTCAATTAAGCTCCAGAGAGAGCATTGTAAATGCTCCCAGTCTCTCACCGCGGGGATTCTTTCCTCATTCATGGGTTTGTTAAAGCCGGTAGTTCAACACTTTCTCAAGCTTCAGTTTTTAATGCATGGCAAGAATATCTGCAGCTGGATTAGCTGTCTTTTAAAGTGGTGTCTGCCACCACTAAAGTTATTGACTGTTGCCTCTTTAAGCTCCAATCTCTCCAGCTGGAAAATTGAGAAAGCACTACCACTAAAAGCTGTTTCATAGGGGGGTCTTGAACTGAAAGTGGTTTTTCAAAGGCGTTGTGGGAAGCAAGCACTCTTTTCTCTCTGACTTCTAATGGCAGTATTTAGGCATTCGTGCCCTGAGGCGATCCAGCCTATCGACCCTTGGTTTTTGTGAAGGGCTTAGAGGGCGTCGGATTCAGCCTAGCAGCAGGACAGATGGACGTCCAGTGTTGGTATTAGTGGAAGTGAACAAGAGGCAGTTGCTCCAGTTATTGTCACTTGTCTGTTGCTTTTCCAGGTGTGCCCTACTTTACTGTGGAACCTGAGGATGTGTCCGTGTCCCCTAATGCCCCATTTCATATGGCCTGTGCTGCTGTTGGTCCCCCTGAACCAGTGACAATTGTCTGGTGGATGGGAGACTCTAGAGTGGGGCTTCCAGACGTCTCCCCCTCCATCTTAAATGTGTCAGGTAAGGCTGCTGCCGCTGCAGGGGATCACTTTGAGCACCAGAAGAGGAGAAGAGCTCTCTTCTGATCGTGCCCTGTACATAGTGTGGGAGTGGTGTTTAACTCTGCATTAAGGGTTGAGTGGTCATGATCACTTTAAGATATTATCTCGAGGGGTGATGGTTGCTCAGTGTTTTCTGCTGGCTTGAGGCACACAGGCTCTTACAGAGTTTGGGTGTGACTGGCACTCTTGTTGAAGATGCTGCTGAACAGATGATGCGCTGGGTGCCTCTTGTTCCACCTTGTGGAGGGTGTTCATGGCTATATGAAGTGACTCTGTTGGTGCTGTTTCTCTTGGAACTCTCCAAGCATTCACATGTACCTCTTTAAAGTAACTTTATTCTAGTTAGTTGTCCAACAGCCTTGCGTTATGTTTTCTCTTTGCTGCTGTTTTATTATTCTCTGTGGCCCTGACACAAAGTTGAACTAGTTGAACTGAAAAAGTTGAACTTTCATTTAGAAATAAAAGGTTTTACAACTAAGAGTCATCTCTAGGGCCTTTTAATCAGTGTTGATACAGTTACACCCAGGATGAGTTATTACATGTCTTTGGCCATCCTTTGAGCTATCCAATCCTGTTCATGATTCCCTTAGAACCTTATTTATTCGCAAATCAAAACATGGCTTGTGATTTGAAATGGTTTTAATCATCCGTTCCCTCTCTTAGCCACCGATGCTGTTCTAAGTTGGAAATGAAAACTGCTCCCTAATGATATAATCTGCCTGTTGAAATGGAAACTGAAAAGATGAATAGACAAAAGGGGAAAGACAATAAAAATATAAGTTGCCGTTCTTCCACTAAACTCATCCCATGGTGCCTCACAAAAATATCTGTTGTTGGGTATTGGAGGCCTGAGACAGGACATCTAGTTCTAGTGATTCTCCAAATAAATTGCTATTTTACAAATTAAGTGTCATCAGCACCTTTTTTGCTTCTGGTGTTCTTTGGGATGTCCCTTGGTCACACCCTCCTTCAGTGCACGTTCACCCTCTTTAGGGTGTCCCTTGGGCATATCTTGCCTTTCCAACTGAGAACATGTAGCAGAACACAAACCTGCACGGTTGGATTACCAAAGCATGTCAAAAAAGAAAACAACCATTGCTAGCTGAGGAAAGGATCACGCTCTGAAGAAAATAGTAGCAAACTACTTGGCTAGAAAGCAAGCGTTTAGAAGGTTCAGCAATGTTGTATTTGGAAAACAGTGCTGGCATGGTGCTAGGGAACATGCAGTTCCTGGTTTGTGGTGTATTTTGTAATTTCCTCAGGGCAGGGCTGTGTTAGTTTCTGTCTTGGGACAGACCTACCACACCAGGTGCTGCTCTGCTGTGCTACCTGGCCTTCAGGCTGCTGGCAGCATCTTCCTCTGGTTCACAGGGATGAGAGTAGCACTCTTTCCTCTCTTCCATTACACCTTCTTTGCAGGGCTGTTAGTCCCAGGCTTGGGAGGTGAGTCCAAGGTCAGAGACACTGTGAGAGCTACTCTGTGCAACCCTGAAATGTTTTTCCTTCCTAGATAGTATGCCCACAGTGAGCCAAACTTTAACTTTTCTCAGATAGAGCCTTTTAAGGCAACTGAGGGCCAAGTCACGTTACAACAGTTGCTGGGCACAGTTCTCCAGGCAGCCTTGCAAATCTATCTCAATTCTGATTCATTTGCCGTATCTGTATGTGTCCTGAAACAGCCAGACGTCAGTAGGATGCCATGGGATGGATGGATGCTCACAGAAGACATTCTTACTTGTATCACCCCTGGGAAGTGTTTCAGTGCTGACACAGTAGCATTTAACTTCCTTTGTGTGTCTTCAAAAGTCTGAGGGACAGGTGGGCATTGACTAGAAATAGGCAGCATCTAATTAAAAGTTTGTCTGGGCTTATAGCCCAGTTAGAAGATGAATGTTGCTCAGGTGTAGGCTGAGGCCCAAAGCATTGGTCTTTGTGTGAGCTCACACTTCAGCACAATCCTTGCTCCAAAGATGCTCACCAGAATATGAGAAGCGGACATCTACTACCTGAGCACTATGAACTGCTGTCCTGACAGATTCTTCCTTCTTTTTCAGTGCTTTCTGACACTTCTATGAAAGCTTTTCTACATTGCTACACTCCCTTCATTAAAAATGTGTTTAGCACATTAGTTACATTGAAATCTGCATGCCTTTGATTGGCACCCAGCTCACCCCTCCAATTCCCTGTACAACTTGAGCTGGATGTCACAAATAATTGAAATTCTGCTGGGGGTTGAAGTTGGATTATATAGCTGTTTGTGTTTCCTTTCCTTTTCTTGGCTGATCTCCAGGTATTAATCAAAGCACAGTTTTCTCCTGCGAAGCTCACAACGTGAAGGGATTGTCTTCATCTCGGACTGCCACTGTTCAAATTAAAGGTGAGACACTGGCTGCGAGAGACTGGGCAAGGGCCTTGGGTTTGCTCTTTGGGGAGGGAAAGTTGGCCTCCGTAATGCAAGGAGTTGCCTCAAAGCTGCCAGCACTGGTTGGAGCTCTCAGCAGCTGAAACAATGCTTTGTGTTCTAACAGCAGTTCCCACTTCCTGTGCAGGGCCGTATCCTAGGCTGTTGAAGATAATCCACATCTGATTCAGGAGTGGAAATGTGATGTCAAATGATAGCTTTTCCTTGAAAAGAAGAGAGCTGGAGTGATTGAGTTGTTTGTGAGAGGTGAAGCTGATGTAAATTTATAGCAGGGAAATCTTTCCCTCTTGGAAATAGGTGGGTCTTGTTAGAGCTAAAGAGGCCATTACTTCTGCTTGCTTTTATTAGCATCACATTAGATGCTGAAAAAAGTCAAGGAAGGTGATCACCCCTGGCCAGTAGGGTCTGCTCATCCACACCGGGTTTATGAATTTTATTTTCAAAATTCTTTGCTCTTTAAAAGCTCATTGAAAACAAATAATTCCTAGCCTGTGCCTGTTGCCATTTGAAAGTCTCCAGGCTGATGTGACATTTCCTCTGTTCCTCCAGGTAACTGAAACAGGGATAATCAGAGCAATCAGCTCTTCCCCTCTTCTTCATGTCAAAATGCTTCTCATTCGAATTTTTAGCATGCTTTAATGCACTTTTAATTACATGATCATCAGTTCCCGGAGAGGCATGGCACAAAAATCATTTGTTCTGAGTGGTAGCTTGTTGATCAGCACTAATACAAGCAATCCTTTATGTCTGGATCAGTATCATAACTCACAGTTGTAGTAGCTAGTGTTCATTAAAGGACAGATTGAAATCCAGCTGTTATCTACTGCTCTTGGAGTGTGTTTTTATTCAGGATGTTGTGGTTACCGCTATGCCAAGAATATGCAGTACGTTGGACTAGTAAGATTTATAACTTAATTTAAAACCGCTTGGAGTTGTTGCCTTAAAGACTTGTCTACACAAGGGAGGTAGTTATTGTAGGGTATATCTTCTATGGATATTCTATCCTGGGATAGAATTTAGTTCACAAAGCTATTACACTTTAAAAAATCTTGTCAAGCCATAATTTGAAAAAAACGTTTAGCATAAACAAGCTTTTAAAGTTTTTAATGTCAATATAGATTATTATTGTTTTAACCATTAGTAAGATGAAGGGGTAAAGACCTCAGAATTCTCTCATTTCCCAGCAATTATGTTAAGCTGAAAAGTGTTCCTCAGGGGTCATCAGCTAGTGAATCCACACAGCCTATTTAGGAGCGGCATATTGCCATTGCACACTTGTGTCACACACACATGTTCGAGAGCCGAGAAGGAGCAAGCTTAAGTCACTCAACTAACATTGCTCCAGTATGTGGCATGTCCTAGAGACAAAAATTCAGGTTTTGAATAGCAATTCCAGTGCTGTAGTCATAAAAGTTATGTCTGCAATACCTCAAAGATACGTCTCAAACAGTAGTTACAAATTTGCCTAAGTGACGAGGCTTTTCTAAACAGAAAAGCTTTGAAGATGTAGTGTGGCCCCGTTAAAATTAAAGCAAAGCTCCTACACAGCGGAAATAGGGCAGTCCTAAATAATATTTATTTAGTTCTCGATCTATGAATGTGCAGAATTCAGTGAAGTTACTCCTGGGAGTAGTTGTCTGCACATGCACGTTCATGGCCTTCGTCTCTTACACAAACCCATCTGCTAATGAGCACTCTTAAATCTTTCTACAATTTATTAAACGATTAGTTTCTTCTGTGTTTCCAGAGGCAAATATTTTTGCTGGGACGCTGGCAAACTGTTAACATTTCTTCCTATTTGCTGCTGTTGTTATTCATTGTCTATTCTCTGTAGTGCCCACAATGTGCTGGGTGTACTCCAAGCAGAAAATTACTGTTATTGTAGCCCACGGTCCCCTGCCATTACAAAGCCCCATTGTTAGCCACTCTCTAAGCACAGAGGAAGTTAACTCTCGTTATGTTAACTCAAGGTCCTGTTTTCTGACAGGCTTTTCTGTCCTTTATGTGTGCAGCTAACGCTTTCAGGGTCGTATCCCGTGTTTCAGAGCACGGCAGGAAGCAGCCGCCCGCGGTTTTTTCCCAAGAGATGAGGGGACGGTGCATGCGGCCCTTGCCTTCGGAGCCAGGGAAAGGTGTCCGCAAGCCAAGCCCTCCTCCGCCACCGGCTCCTTTACACGCGGGCTGCCTTAGCACTCGGTTATTGATCCGCACCCCTTCGGGCCTGCCATCCCCTGCTGAAATGTGCACCTTGCTAAACCCAAAAGTTACAAATGCGTCCGAAAAAGCTTGAGTTAGGGGCGATCTTTCGGCAATACCCAGCAAGCAGTAAAAGCAGGGGGTTTTTCCCCCTTAAAGAACTTACGGACCTGAACACAGAACATCAGAAGAGAATGAAACAAAGATGCAGGAAAGTCTTAAGTTAACTACCGACGACCTCATTGCCCAGCTTCCATCCCAGACCCTTGGTCTGCTGCCCATCCCCCACCCACACGCCCTGTTCTTATCCAAGTGGCAGGCCCTGCCCTGGGTCCTGGTCACTGGTTAACCAGACAGCAAAAGCTTTCTAGGGTTAATCTGTGTCACCATCTAGTCCTCTCCTCCAGGCCCTCTGCAGAGACCTGAGTGTTTGGGCTCTGCATTTCCCTTGCAAGATGCCCCTGTGGATATGCTGAAGGCAGCAGTATTGTGGTTGTCCTTGGTACACTGAAACACAGAGGTGCTCTGGCAGGGTAGACGATGCAGCTGGAGAAATCCTGGCTTGCAATTACTTTCTCTTGCTGCTTTCTGATGGATACAATTTGGGACATGTGGAAAATTCAATCTGCAGTCAGAGCCTTGTCCTGAAGATGAGTTTCTGAAGGAAGACTCCTGAGGGTACAATTTGTTGAGATGCGGCAGGAAAACTATTACAAGCATCAGTATATAATTTTTTGAAATGAGAAGAAGGTCAGGGGAGAAGTTAGTATTCATGAAGCTGCTAATTTTGTCAGGAGTGAAGTGCCTGAATGAAAACTCAGGGGTGGAAAAGAGACGGTGACTGGAAGGATAGGAATTAACTATGTGGAATTACAGTGAGAGGAAAGGAGAAGTCAAAGGGAAGCATCAAGGATCCTGAAAGGAAGCCAAGCAGTTTGGCGCTGTGCTGTGGTGGTAGGAAGCACGAGCCTCTGACTAACTGTCCAGTGTCAGAATCCTGATTTTGTTCCTGGCCCTGCCCTCAGTTTGTGGAGTGGTATCAGCCATGTGTGGCAGGCACTCCCTTTGTCTTGAATTTCCCCTCTGTAAAAAAAGAGTTTATTAATCCCAAGCCTGAGGAGGCAGTTTTCAGTCCAGGCTCTGTCCCAGAGTGTTTCAGTGGGAGTTTGCAATGGACACCTGGAGGCAGCACAAAGAGGTCTACTGCAAATCCAGCTCCAGGGTATTCAGGTCACCACAGCAAACCACCCTCCACCCGGTGCTGGCAGAGCTGGTGTCAAAGGCTGGACTGAGAACCCGAGGTGGGATTTTAAAGCCCTGATTTAGTTCACAATATGGGTCCACAGGCAACTCTGTGCAGGGCTGAGTCATGCCCTGCATTGGAGGGGGCAGGGAAGAGAGCTGAGTAGCAAAGGTGTAAACATCACACACTGACATTGCTATCAAAGAGATCAGCCACTGCCTGTGTGCATCAATGGACAATGTGATACTGGCTGACAATAGCTTGTCCAATGTTAAAATAAAAGTTTCATTCGCAACAAGTCAGGGATACTCTCTAAAAATGTGATATTTTACCACATTTCTGTTAGTGATTTCTTTGCATAATTTTTAGCCTCAAGCCTCTTCCACGTCCGTGTGAATACCTGCTCAGTTCTGTGCACACTGAAAGGTCTCTTTGTTTCCTTTCTAGCCATGCCTCTCCCGCCTCTCAACGTAACTGTAAGCCAAGTCACCAGCAGCAATGCCAGCGTGGTCTGGGTGCCGGGATTTGATGGCCGCGCACCTCTCCATTCTTGCACTCTTCAGGTATGGCCTCTCTGGGTTGTGCCCTGCCCTGCATGAACGGTAGGACTCTCCTAAGCCACATTTCCTGGGCCATCCTTTGCTCTCCCAACTTATTAGCAATGTTTCAATTCTTAATTCACAGCCTTAAAACATGAAAACTTAACAGGAGGCAACTCGTAGGTGCCAAAGAGCAGGTCATGAACTTCATGCTCAAAAGTTCAGTGTGAAAGACTGGTCAGGATCTCCTCACCAGCAGGTTACCAGTTGCTTCGTGGCAGCTGCTCCATGTAGGTTGTTACACTGCAGCACATGTGAGGCACACAGCACTCTGTGGGAAGTGCCCTGGAAGAGCTGCAGCTGCAGGGAGCCCTTCCTGCACGGAGCAGTGGCCTGTGACAGCTTGTTCCAGTGCAGGTGCCTGTGAGTGCCACACCAGATCAGGCCTGTGCTCTGTGATGTGCTGGAGGAACTGCAGGAATTTGGACATACCAATGAGTCCAAGGGATGAGGAGCTTGCAAAGTATAGGATGCAGTATAGGAAAGGTAGGAATGATGGAGGCAGATTGGGGTTTTTGATACAAGATCAGATCTATTAGTATGTTTTAGAGCAATTTTAAGCCCTGTCTCTAAATCTTGATTAGTTTTCCATTGTCAAAGACCAGTTCTTCCCAGAAAATCAAGCTTGATACTATTCTGTAGCTCTGATAGGTGCAGAGTACTCCACATCTCTGAAAAACTGGTCTGCTTCTTGAAGTTCCTGAGAACAATGGTATGTGTCCAGCCTCAGGCAGAGTTAGTTTCTATCATTGCATCCTTAGCTGTAGAATCAGGTCAAAGAAAAGGTGAGAAAATAAATTTATTTTCTCAGTGAGAAAATAAATGGTGATACCCAAAGCAGGCTGTGCAAACACAGCTAGGCACATTCCCCATGGATTTATTTGCCAAGCCCCTATGCTTTCCCTACCTGATTACAGCAGCATTGTGAGCTGGAGTGGAATTTCTATGCCGTGTTGCCAACTATGCAGAGGAGGATTATAAACTTAAGGTATGCTGGAAGCAGTCTAGCTAAATTACTTGCAGTCCTCTTTTTATGTGGGGGGAAACCAGAGGTTTCATGTCTGATATCTATTATATTTCAGAAGTAAAAGAACTCATCATCTACTTTAGCTCACTGGCAGAAAGAGCTCCTGAATACGGCTGGCCCTGGTCTGTGGGGCCAGCCTCTTGTTGCTGCTTCTGTTCTTGTTTGAAGTTGGAAACTGTTTTCTTCCTCTGTTTTACAATGCCGGTTATCTCGAGCTGGAACAGCCTATTCTCTCTGGCTTGCACGCTGCAATGATAATCATTCTGGGGTTTAAGTTCTCCCTCTCACTTTTGGCAGGGGCAGGGGTGGGGGATGGGACATGTGGAAAAGAGGCTGAATCAGAGCAGCCCAGTTTCTGTCAGCTCAGCAGTCTCTCACCCCTTTTTTAAGCCTTTTCTGTTCTATTTGGGGAGGACGGAGTTCCTGCATTTGAGTCTGGGAGCGGGATAACTTGGCAATGACCCTGCGCTGTCAGAAAACCATGCTTCCTCCGACTCCCACATTGAGAGATTCTGTGTGAGGCATTGACCTACATTTCCATGTGCAAATGCACATGTTCCTGGCTCCTCATGGTTGCACTTCTGCTGGGAGTCTCCCAGAAAGAGAAGGGGGATTGGAAGTTTGCTGTGTTTTTCTGGCACTCGAGCATTGCAGGGGGTGCCCCAGGGGCACCGTGTTCAGACAAGCAGATTGCTTCTGGGGACAGGGCAGGGAATGGCAGCGTTTTCTGACTGCTAACACAAGCCAAGTTCCAGGGTGTGAAAGGGGCAGATGCAGGAGCATCAGCTCTTGGGAGTGTTGAGCAGAAATACATCCTCCAGCAGACAGGGTCTTACAGAAAAGTTGTCTTGTTTTTTCCGCGCTGTGGATGACACTGATAATGACAACAATATGCTTTTCTATTCAGGGAACTTGAGCTTCTTCCTTTCTACCAGCCAAATAAATCAGTGTGCCAAAAGTGTGTGTGAGAGTGAGCAGAAGGGCAGTGAGAAAGGAAGAAAGGCTGCCATATAAAATACATAAAGTCGATATGACTGTTTCACTTCTGTCAGTACATCTTGCTTTTACTCTCTGCTTTGCTATTTTGTATGCACTTGAGGAGAAAGTCTGAGCCTGGGAACTATGCAGTGATTTATGCTATTGTTAGAGCAAAAGTAGGAACACTGACTCTGTCTGTGCATTAAAAGCACATGGTGATACCAGATTTAAATTAACATTCATGCTGCTTTGAAACTCAGATTTGGAAGCGAGAGAAAGAAGGGATGCAGGAGTGGTAGGAAGTTTCTTTTCAGTTTAATTTGAAACAGGTTAGTTGAACTAAGCCACCTATGTCTACTATGTCTCTCATCCACTACAAAATTGAAGATACACAAACTTCTGGGAAAAAGAGTTTGGCAAAAGGTGACAGTAGGCAACAGGCAAGTTGCTCTACTGGTTTTCATTCCCCAGATTTAAACAAGCCTCAGAAGGCGGCTGCTACATCTCAAAGTGACAAGCACATTTAGTTTTCTTTAAAGGAATAATGATCAACTGTAGAAACTGTAACATAGGGAAGGAAATGTTTTAAAATATGGAACCAAATTTTCATCTGGTGGAAAATTTTCATACTGCCCAAGTGACGTTGCTTCATGATTCTTAGTTTGACTACTCCCTTTTCAGTATTTTAAGCACCACTGGTGCTATATTTATTCTTACACATTCCTAAACTGACAAATACATGAATTCTTATCCATGTGGACATGTTAGTCATATTGTGTAAGGTAACACTCATCTCTGTTTCACTCTTGGCACAGGTAGCTGAGTCACCAGATGGCCAGGAGGTGTCCACTGAAGTCACCCCAGTGCCACCCTTTTCCTATGCCATGCAAGGCCTGAAGCATTCCACCAACTACAGCGTCCGTGTGCAGTGCAGCAATGAGATGGGCAGCTCCCCTTTCACCGACAGGGTTTATTTCCAGACCCTGGAGCTTGGTAAGAAACAGCAGACAAGAACAGAACAGCAGTTCTGCACCTGAAAAAGAGATGATTATGAATGTCATGAATTTCTTCCTGATTCTGTAATACGGGAAACATTGTGCTCTTACACTGCTCATCCACTCGGAGGGTCTCCCAGGACAAAACAATAATACGCAGTCAAATGTGGTTAACGTCAACGATGCATAATGCAGGAGTTGACCCAGCCATGGGGCTTCTGCGTGCTGCTCCCGTTAGCTCTGTGAGATTCTTGGGAGCTTGAGAGAAATGAGAGGTGCTGGCCTGTCTTCTCCGCCTGAAACCACAGAGTGCTGATGGCTTGCAGTTGTTCTCTCCTCTCACACCCTCTCTTTTCTGGATGATCTCAGGAAAGAGAGTGAAACTGCCATTTTCAGTGTGGGTAGTGCCTTGTTCTCCTGCACAAGTGATTGTGTTCTGTTCTCTGCTTTCAGCTCCAAACAGCACCCCTCAAAATATCCATGTCATTCAAAGAGATCCTGGTCTAATTTTGGAGTGGGAAGGTGTGGCTCCAGATGTGCTGAAAGAAAATGTCCTGGGATACAGACTGGAATGGATTCAGGATAATGTAACTCAGGTAACAGATTGAGAAGGTACTGAGCCATTGAACACAGAATTGCAGAAGGTTTATACTAAGTCTTCTAATTAAGGTCCCTCATCCACACCAGAGGATTAGATTGCTGACATTGCATTTGTGTAAATGGATCTATTCTGACTTTAGGGAATGCCTCAGTATTTGACTTCAAGACATAGGAGCATTTCCTCCTTCCTGGCATATTCAGAATTCCTTCACTTGAATGTTCATCTGCAGGCAGACCAGTTCTCTGCCATTCCTTGTGCAAGAAGGACAACACAGAGAGAATCCACTTTGTCTCTCTCTGCCTCTTTCCAGGCATTGCAGGATGTGGGTTTTCTGTCTCCTGTGACTGGGCCTTGGCTTTCCAAATCCTAGCAGCAAAGGTGTATTTAACGAGTGAATGAGTTGTGCTGTAAATCACAGAAAGAAGGTTGTGGATTCTTTAGCTTCATTTATAATGCTTAGGGAGTTGAAAGGACCCTGGCAGGGTAGAAGGCCTTTCATTTGTTCTTTGGCATGGACCTTTCCCAGGTATCCATCTGCCTTTGAAGTTCACAGCATTTCTTATGGTTTCTAGCTTCCTAATAGGTATTTACCAAGTGCTTATTAATGGAGAACAAGCCTGTAATAATAGACAGCTAGAGGGAAAAGAGACTTATTTCCTATTTTGTATGACCCATTTCACACTAGGTCAGCGTCATTGACTTTGATGGTATTTTGAGTTCTCATTGAATTTACTCTGTGTCAGTGGTGGAAGCCAAATATTCATGGGTTTGCTGCATGAAGAAGATCCATAAAAATACTGAAAAATATGTTGGCCTTGCTATCCCAAGTGAGAACTGGCGCTGAAATTCAGAAGCCGTTTAGGATTTTGTCAACAAGTTAAAACAGACAGACAGACTCCTTTCCTGGATTAAAACCACCAGATGCTTTACAGTAAACCACAAGGAGGAGGTATATCTTTTAATAGCAGAAAAAGCCCATATTTCTATAGCAACGTGCATGGGAGGACCTCAAAGGAAGGAATTATTAAATCTCCTATCTCCCTTATGCCTTGGGAAACTACTAGCAATTTTTGGGAACAGAAACGCAAGACAACAGCCCAAATCTCAGGCCAGACTGAGATAAGGACTTAAGTCACGATTCCCAGCCCCTGTTATAGCGCCAGTGAAGTTCTGTGCTGGGTACTGTTTTGGTTTGAAGGTGAAGTTTTGCATTAGATGCCTTTTAAGACAGTTCACAGTTCGTTGTCATTTGCACTCAGGGCGAGATGATCGTGCAGGACACGAAAGCCAATCTCACCATGTGGAATCCTCTCAAAGACCTGATTATCAGGGTGTGTGTGCTGAACTCTGCAGGGTGTGGGCCCTGGAGTGACCTCTTCCTGCTTGAAGCCCAGGAGGTCATGGGTGAGTGTCCACTATTTTCTCCCTTCGCTTTGGGAAAAAAGTCAGATATGCTGGGACTGCTGTTTTTTCTGAGTCTTTTCCTTTCAGTGCTTACTACTTACTGAAACACGTGGACTTATACAACAGCACACTTGATCAAGGAGACTAGAAATTCAATAATCTTTAAAGAGCTGGTATAAACAAAACAGTTTCTGGCATCTACTGTGTCTTCTTGGAACACGGCTTTACTGCGCTTACTGCAGAGCAGCAGAATTATCTATTGTGTGCAGACACAATAGATAATATGCAAATAAAGGTTTACACAGATTTACACAAGTAAATGTAACAGAAAACTCCTCTAATACAGATTGTCTTCTTTGATTTAATTTTATTCCATTCCTGGCTGGGTTTAGTGAAGCCTGATTTAAGCCACGGCCACTTGGGGGTTCATAATGGTTTTACTGAATGTATTTATAGTAAACCAGTTTAGCTGTCTCCATGGAAAAGCTGAGCTACTGGCAGAAGAGGAAGATGATGGTACAGATGCTGTACCATGCAATCTGAACTATGTGGAGGGGTTTCTTGGGAGCAAAGAAGGTGCACATGTGGAGGGCAGCTGGGCTCACCTGGGGTGATTTGCTTGCTTCTTGTATTTCACAGTGAGTGAGAAATGGGAGGCAGGCTATGAAGCACGGCAGGATGTTATATGAGGAGATGGGTGGAAGGGAGAGAATGCTTTTGCTTGTGAAGGGAACTGTAACAGAACTAAGAGGAAGATTCCAAATAAAGATACAGATTCACGATAAGAAGTCAGTGAGGTGTGACCATACAAAAATTCCACAGTCTCCTGAGGTTTTGTTTGCAAGTGCCTGTGGCACAAGATATCAGTCTCTAATTTCTGATGCTGACCCACCTGCTGCTGCTATCTTCCCACTCCACATGTCTCTGAGGAATTACATGGACATTGAGTTCTGCTGATCCCTCCACACTGAGGGTTGGCAGGGGGACTCTAGGGGGGAGCTCCCAAGCAAGCAGGAGGTGGGGGATACGGGCAGAGCAACCAGTAGAGAACTGTATCCTTACTTGCAGTAGTGCATTTAATGCCGGTTTTAGCATGCACATTACGCAGGTCCCTTGACAGCCCAGTTCCTGCCACAAAGTCAGCACTGAAGGTCAAGAGTGAGCACACAGTCACTGTGGGATCAAAGCCTTCAAATAATTTAAAAGAGATTGAAGGGTTGTGAAGATTCAGAGCTGACCCTACTGAGGTTGGTCACTGGCTCCACCAATTTTTTCCTCTTGCTTTTTTGATCGGGATTTTTCTGTGGCACCCAAATACAGACAAAAGTATCTGAAAGAACTAGGAGTTCCCTTTGGAAAATGGCCATCACTGGCAAGAAGCCCCAGCGAATGTTTAGAGCTTGCATTTTACAGGGAGCTGGAATGGTATAATCCTGACAGCACTCTATGTTGTTGCTTGACTGTTTTTATTTACAAACTACTTCAAAAAAAGTGGCATCAGGAGTGGTGCTTGTTTTGGCCAAATGCTGTTTGGAGGCACATATATTTCTTCACAAGCATAACAGGCTGGAAGTAAAAGTTCACCGTGGAAACACTGACAGGCCTTAAGCAGCAGAGCTGCAGAAAGACTGCAGTTTTGTTTCAGGCCTGGTAGAAAACATAAGTCGCTTCCTTTCCTAAAATAGCAAACTGGCACTGGTTGCTTTATGTGAGAAATGCCAGGGGTGGTTTCTGACCAGCTCCCAGTGCGGCAATAGGGATGACTAAGCTCGTATAAACTTTTAGTCGAATTTGTCATCACAGCAAAGCTAGTGGGAGCTCCACCCTACTTATGCTGAGATCTTGTGTGCTATTAACAAAGATTGTTTTAATATTTTCAGAAACTTTCTCAGTAGAAACCACTTTTTTTCATTGCAGAGCAAGGAACAGGGTGGTTTAATAGCCTTTTCTTATCTGTAATCTTCACTATTGTAGGCAGGAGAAGATTCTTAGATTATGTTCTTTGCGCACCTTTGAGATACAAACTTTCTGTGAAATAAAAGGGCTCATCATCAAAGGGCTCCTAAATTCTCTTCTAAACTCTTCTAATAATACTATCTTCTCTCTGCCTTGTGCAGTCTTAAGTCATATGCTGGTTGAAAAAGGTGTGCAGGAGATGGGAGAGAGACAGAGTTGAGAGAGGAGAGGCAACCTGTGGGCTGCAGCCTCCTCTCAAGCTCAGTGACACAAGTGGGAAGCAACGATGTGTGGGGCAGAGGAGGAGAAGCAGTGAATTTCAACATTCATTTCTATTTCTGATACATTTGCTATAAACTGTGGGATGGGCTCCTGGTTCCCAGCAGTTTAGAAACAGGGAGAATACTTTAGTTTTGTTCTGTTTTCTTTCGATACACACTCCTTTTGGAGGGGCTCCCCAGAAGCTGACTTAAATCCCTGCTCTCTCACCAGAGCAGGCAACAGACAGAGACTAGAAAAATAAGCCGAGAGGTTTGCCTCACCGGAGGGAGAAGGAAACCTTATTGTTAATTATCAGAGAGGACCTTTTACATCAGTGTTGTTAGCTGTTTCTACCCTGATTGTTAGGCATAAACAGCCCAAGTGATTGGCTTGGGAATTATGGAGGGGGTTGGAGTTACCTCTGTTTTATTTGAGAAATGCAGCTTCTATTTCTGATCTCTCCCTCCTCATAAACAGCCTTGAAGGCTGGGTTGAAAACTGGAGCCAGAGGGAGTATCATAAACCCCAGAGCCTGTAAAGCCTTCTGGGTAGTAAGAGTGTGTGAGTCACTGAAGGAGATAAGACGCTGGAAAATAAGTACTAAGGATCTGATAATTTGCTTCAAGTGGAGAAGTACAAATTTGCTTCCTCTTTTGTCCACAATTCTGGGTCCTTAAGCTGTACCTGTTTATTAGACTAATATTGCTTCTTTAAAATCCTGGATGATAAGGCCCCTCAATGTAGCTGTTAATCAAGCCTTAGAAGCCTCTTGCTTGCCAGGACTCTGCCAGTAAGGGTTGTCTGACTTTCTCAGATTCATCTATGCAGAGGTGCATCCAAGTTCCAGCCCGTGAGCCTAACACCTCTTTTAAAACAGGTTTATTTATACTGTCATGACTTATAACAGGATTACTTACATCATCAAAGATGATTCTTCCTTACCTTCAGGTAAAGGGCAGTCAGCTGCTGAGGATGAGCAAGTGAGCATGAAGATGAAGGAGGTGCTCAGGGTCCTGCTACCTTTTCTTGTTCACTCTTAAACAATTTGTAGATATGAGGGCTATCCTAGATTTTAATAAAACCATTTAAATTCACATTTAATCTTTAGTAATTGTATTTGGAGAAGAAATCTCTCAGAGAGTTGGATTAATTTATCATTCTTTGCCAGGCATACATAATATTCTTTTTATTCAGAACTGTATTGTTTATCTTCCTTGCCTGGCAGCTTGCTCAGATTGGCAGCATCTCCACTTCTTCTGTAGACATTTTGTAGTCAAAAGTGTAAGTGTTCTGGGAGCAAATATTATTTCAGTCTTAGAACCTGTAGGCTGACTAATTTCTTGACTCACAGGGGACTTTTTAAAATTCACCTTTTCTTTGGGGAGAGACACTGAGAAGCTGCAACCAACCAAACAACATTGAGAAGTTACAGCTAATACCAAGTCCCTCAGGGCGCTTCTCTTTGTGGGAAGGGTTAGAGGAAGAATGTAAATATCTTAAACCAGATTGCCATGAGGCAATTGTCCTTCTCTGTTGTCTTTCAAAATGTTGCCTGGCTGATGTTTGGGTAGTGCTGTGTTACCTGGTCAAGGTTCTGATGTGTGCCTCAAAAGGGACAGGGTGAAACCCAAACACAGAATGCTCACATTGAGCAACATTTTTGTCCTGAGGCTCCAGTCTGAAGTGCCCCAGATCATGAGCTCAAGTAAAACAGTATAATCTGGTGCAGCGCCTGTTACTTTCTCGTGGCTCAAAACCAACAGTTTCTGACAGCTAGATGGTTCTGCTCTGCTTCTTCTGTGAGAAGGAGATAATTTACCTGATGATTGGCTGAGTACCTGTTTATGCCAAGTTCCAGTATACAAAGATCCACCATGTCCAGCAGCATGGCTTTGCCATTTAAAAGCAAAAGGAGAAATTGACAGTCTTCTGTTTCCTGACTGGTGTTTTCTCCATCATCTAGGTGGCCAGAGACAACCTCCTTATGGGACATCCTGGGTTCCTGTGGCACTGGGCATTCTCACAGCTCTGGTCACAGCTGTTGCCCTAGCTCTTATTCTCCTTCGAAAAAGAAGAAAGGAAACCCGGTTTGGGTAAGGGAGTTTCTCCTTGTGTTGGTTAGAGAGTTCTTTCTCTTCTGTTGTGGTTCCTGGCTGAATTATTTTTCAAAAAGCATTGTCGATGGAGTACTTTTGGCAGTTTCTTTGGGTAACTGTATTGGTTGGTTTTTTTGTTGGGATTTTTTGGGGGGGGGGGGGGGGGGGGGGGGGGGGTGGGGGGGGGGGGGGGGGGGGGGGGGTGGGCGGGTGGTGGTGTTATTAGTTTTTTTCCATAGTTTTGGGGTGCCTGCCTTTTCTTCAAAATGGCAATACCAAAAATACAGTAGCTAGGCCTTATTAGACTTATTAGTTGAAATATAAATGTTATCAAGGTAATTCCTAGCACTGCTGCTTAAGAGATACAAAGAGAAAATATCCACATATGAAATACCTGTATTCTTATGGGCTGAGTCCTTTATCCCATGCTGGTTTTCAGTCTATCAGCTGATTGTCACTTCCTGACTGCCCAGAACTCTCTGGATCCCCAGTAAAGTTTCCTTTCCATCCAATGGACATTTGTCTGTGGCTTGCTCCCTACTGCAAACAAGGTTCCCGTTCTTTCCAGTCTCCCAGACCTCTCTGTCACAGCAGCATCTCTGTTCCTATGACTCCTGCAACCTGCCCCAACCTGCAGCTTCTCCCGGGCACTTGGGAGGAGTGATTCCCCTGTTTTGGAAGGCTGTAGGTGCATCAGCGAAGCAGCATAAACCCGTTGTCCCTCCTCTCCAGATACAGCCTCTCTAACAGAACAGTCTGCAGTGTTTATATGGCAAGGGTGGAGAAATCATCCATCCTGTTGAACACACCCTTTCAGAAGTGAATGGCCCATGTAATCATGGCCCTGTGTGTCTTTTCTGCCTTCTAGCCATGCCTTTGGCAGTGTGGTTGGCAGAGGGGATCCAGCAGTCCATTTCAGAGCTGCCAGGTCTTTCAACAGGGAGGGCCCAGAGCTCATTGAAGCAACATGTAAGTAAAATGACCTGAGTGATTGCCTGGGAAGCTGTGTTCATGCATTTACAAGGCTCTCTCTGTTTTCACTGAAATGGAGGTTTCTTGATCAAAAACATTAGATTAACTTACAATGAGGCCTAGACACTGAATTGCAGAGGTGAAAGGCCAGAATGGCTGTTGCCATACCAATTACACAGCCCTTCCTAATTACAGCTACAGTCATTATATATATTAATGCAAGGCATAAATTCACCACTCCCCTGCCCCAGTTTCACTCTACAAGGACTCCTTCGACTGGAATGTAATGCAGTGGTGAGATAAATGTGGCTGAACAATATTAGCAGGACTTTTTAAACTCAGTATGCTGAGCTGTGTTACAGGCATAAACCAATTAATCAGTCTTGGAAAGCCAGGAGTTAGTAATTTATCAAACAGGAGACTGAGTCCCAGGAATGCCCAGATGATCCTTTAAGGTGATCCATTCCTGTTTCCCGGTTCAGGAAGGGCGTGGCTCTCTGTGGCAGCACTGCGTAGCTGGGTTAGGATGATGCTGCAGACAGTCATCAAAATGGTGCAGCTCCATCAAGTTAATTTAAGCTGTATGAACCAGTGTCTCCCAGTGGCCTTTTGAACTGGATTTTGTCTTTTCAGCATTCCTTACATTGTTTCTGCATTCCCGTTGTTCTTGGAGTGTTTAAGGGTGGTATTATCACGCCCTCTCCCTTTAAGTACTTTAAGTACTATAAGTACATTGTCTGATGGTTGAAAGTTACTGGCTGCTTGTCTGTGGTGAGGTTAGAGGACATGGAAGGGAATTCTGCCTTTTTTCAGGTTTTCATGCTTACAGTGTGGGAATCGGATTGGAAATGGAGATTAAAACCACGTCACTCTTGATGTTGTGACAG